>NC_056738.1:245738797-245788797 GCF_019279795.1 Protopterus annectens
TTTGGGATGCTCAAGTCACGGTTCCGGTGTCTGGACACATCCGTTGGAGCCTTGCAGTCCTCACCAGCTACATTTTGCCAAATAGTTATGGTATTTGCCATGCTACACAATATGATCCTGCAGAAACAGCTGCAGCAGGAACAGCATGGGGCAGGGCCACACAGCCCCCACCAATGCCGCAGATGGAGGCATGCCCAGTATGCCAAGGCCATGGCAAAGAGACAATGTATAGCACATAGACTGACACAGTAGGGACGTAGGGAATGACACCTCTCTCTGACTCGCACATACAGTAAAATGGATGCCAAACATGACACTACCTGTGCTCAACCATATATAGGGAGTGTACTATGTGCATCTGATATAGGCAGCCCTCCAGCAAAATCCTCAATCCTGGCACACCCACAAGGTAAGTCAATCAACCTACCAATTGCCAAATGGAGTAGAATGTGTCATTACCTGTATCTATGGTATGGATGTGAGCATACAAGGGAATTGGTTATGGAAGCAGATAGTAGACACCCATAGTGGCACCATGGCATCTGTAACACATACTGGAGTCACCATAGTAGCCAGAAATACACAGGGTGACAAAACCCATTGCAGGAAATGTGCTGGGTGACATGTGTGTCCATATGACTCACACATGCCAGTCAGAGAGGTTCACATACCCAACAACAGTCTCAGCCAGCAGTACAGCTGTAGACAAACCCAAACAGAGCCTGTGCTATGGCCTCTGAATGATGACTATGGGTAACCTCCTCCCCAGGCCTACAAAGACAGACTACAACAGGTCAGGCAGTGGGATGTTAGTTCTGAAGTGTAGGAAGTTAGACACTAATATGTAGGACAACCAAAGCTAAAACCTGTAGTACGCTGATATGCCTCTAGTCAGTATGATAGCTTAGAATACAGAATGAAATGGAGTACCTGACATGCCACTACAGTCATAGCAATGTGTGCATGTGCCAGGTGTGCCCTCCATCCTATGTAGATATGTAGAAACAGTAAGGTGTGCCCCCCCCAATCATGTGTAGAAATGTAGAAACAGTCAGGTGTGCCCCCCCCCAATCCTGTGTAGAAATGTAGTAACAGTCAGGTGTGCCTGCCCCAATCCTGTGTAGACATGAAAAAACAGTCAGGTGTGTCCCCCTACAACCCTATGTAGAAATGTAGTAACAGTCAGGTGTGCTCCCCACTCCCATGTAGACATGTAGAAACAGTCAGGTGTGCCCCCCCCCAATCCTGTATAGAAATGTAGTAACAGTCAGGTGTGCCCATCCACGCCTATATAGACATGTGGAAACAAACAGGTCTGCTCCTTCCCCCAATCCAGTGTAGAAATGTAGTGACACTCAGGTGTGTCCCTCCAATTTTGTGTAGAAGTGTAGTAACATGTATGAGTAGGTATAATATGAGTGGAGCACAGATGGCCAGATGTGGCCAAGGTAGCAGGATAGGTTGTAGCATTTGCACAATATGCAGGCCGTGTGCGTGTTATGATGGTGTGGGTTTCAAAATGTGTGAGAGTGGTCAGTATGTATGCATGTTGAGGTAAGACCTGGTGGCCATTGTGCATTACTGCCGATAACACGGACAAGCCCTCACTACTGCAGTGCCAAAGACAATCCCCACCAGTATAACACATGTTAGCAGTAAGCCATTGTAAATGTATGGTAGTAATATGTGTCACCATCTAAAAGACTGACATGGCATGGCTGTTGAGCTAGATATACAAGCAGTACACAGAGGAAAGTACCCCAGACATACAGTATATATTGTGTCACTGTGAAATGGTGACACCCTTGGATTTGTACATATAGGTATGCATCACAGTAACAGGACCTGTAGTAGGGGATACCAGTGATGTCTGCCTGAACACCTGCAGATCACAAAGGAGGTAGGACTGACGTATTGGGAATCAGCTGATGTACCCGCACATGCCAGCATAACTGTAATGCCCCATGCATATCTGTGTGTCAGATGCAAGTAGTGTCCATAGCACACATGCACCCAGCTACAGGCACCTCTCTGGCAATATCCCTACTGTGGGGAGTGGGTACAGTACGGCCCCACCTGTATATGGCAATAGTGGAAGACTGCAGCATGTAGTGCAGGTGTCCCATGTGCAGGTATGTCCCTAGCTGTAGGTAGCTCCCTGCCAGCATCCACACCACCTGATCAAGACTGATAGTGAAGGTATTCTGATCAAGAAGGTATTGGTATGAACAACTATCACATCTACCCTCTCACCCCAGGGGAATATAGTGTATGGTGGTCTGGGACTGTAGGACTGACAGAATGCAAAGGCATGCCCCATCTGGCCTGCATCAACACGTAATGCCCCACAGTTTCCTGTCAAAGGCCAATGTCTCACATGTACTGTCAATGCATGTTATATCATGGATACCCAAATAACACCATAACACACTCCATGTAAGCCATATGCAAGGTCATGTGGACAAACCACAGTAACATGTCCACCATGTCCCACTGCATGAACTGTGTACCAAGACTAACACACACCTGTGATGTGGTGATACCCTTAGGGAAAGTATCACAGACTGTATGCATAATGTATGGAAGAGGTTAGAATAACAGAAGGGGGTGTGGGAGCATGGGCAGCATGGAATGTGCCCAGTCCGACACCAAGCTATATGCACACTACCCCTGGCTGCAAACACATAAATGGATGGCAACACACCTGCCCATACACCACAATAGGGTAAATATCCTGAGCCATGGCCCCTGCCTCTGGCTAACATTTGCAAATCTGTACAGCTGTGAGGCATTGCCACAGCAAGATAAGGGCATACTGCTGTGTTGATGGGTGGACAAGTATGGGATCCTCTGCCAGCACTGTACCAAGGTGCTGAACTGGATACACAAACCCAGCACCAAGTGTCTGCAGCTCCCCTTACAGAATGACATAACTTACCATGAATACGTAGGTGTCTGCCCACAATACCAGACACAGCTGCAGTCACCCTTGTCCAACAAGTCATCACTGTGAGCAAGAATGTCCACCTGACAGTACATGAGGACAGAAAACATAACTGTGTATAACAGTACACATGTCTGAATATTTCTGCTAACAGCAGTACCATGCAGCTGAAGCAGCACAGACACAATCACCTGCAGTACACACTTTTCTGTGCACAGTTTTTTCCCCATATTGCCAAATGATTGACAGATACCCTGCAGAAACAGTATGCTACCTGTAGGTGTACAACACAAAGGTCTGCACTGCAGTACAAACAACCTGGAATTGATCCACACATTCAGTACAGAAGGTCATACTGGGTATGCTCACACACTTAAACAAATGAAGGCCATCTCTGCAAACAACAGTGGACCAGACATATCTGGCATGTACAGATGTTAGTGCAGACACTCCTCAGTATGCAGCACTCATACTTTGCACACACACTGGATAGACATGCAGGCATATATCCAAGGACAACACACTATAATAAGCCAAAGGTAGACATACACAGATGTGTGGAATAGAGTGACTGTCACAAGGGGCCATCCATTATGAGGCCTGTGCCACCAAGCACACAGCCAAATGGCTACAACCACATGAGGTTTGGATGTCACTCACTGTAGACCTTAGCCACTGGTATCTGTCAGCATGACGGACTATGTGGTACAAGTGCTAGCTGTGCAACATGACTGTACAAGGAAGTAGTCATCTAGCAGCTGTATATACGTACCTATGGAATATAACCCTGCATGTGCCTGCATGTGGTGTGTCAACCTCTAGTTGAATGGGTTATGGCCCATGCACACACATTGCCCTCCCCATAGCTGTACTATGACAAGCCTGCTGAGGTCATCCACTTTGAAATACACCCTTGTGAAAGGTGTAGGCCAGTAATCTGCGTGCACTTCCTATAACTGCATACTGCTGTAGTGTGATAAACTAGTTAGGTAGGAGTTCTAATCCCAGACATGGCAAGTGTGTGTGTGTGTGTGTGTGTGTGTGTGTGTGTGTGTGTGTGTGTGTGTGTGTGTGTGTGTGTGTGTGTGTGTGTGTGTGTGTGTGTGTGTGTGTGTGTGTGTGTGTGTGTGTGTGTGTGTCACAGTCTGTGTAGAGATCAAAGCTTTTTAGGCTTGTTACACTCACTACAATCCAAATGCCCTACTTCATCAAGGCTGCTGATGCCATACACTGTGAAATGCACCTTTCGGAAAGCTGTATCCCAGTAATCTCTATGGTGCGTCCTATAACTGTGTGCTGCTGTAGTGTGATAAACTAGTAAAATAGGAGTTCTAATCCCAGACATAGCAACTGTGTGTGTGTATGTGTGTGTGTGTGTGTGTGTGTGTGTGTGTGTGTGTGTGTGTGTGTGTGTGTGTGTGTGTGTGTGTGTGTGTGTCACTGTCTGCATAGAGAGCAATGCTTTTTAGGATAGTCACACGCATTACAATTCAATTGCCCTACTTTGTCAAGGCTGCTGATGCCATACACTGTGAAATACACCTTTTGGAAGGGTGCAGCCCAGTAATTTCTGTGGCACGTCCTATAACTCTATACTGCTGTAGTATGATAAACTAGTTAGGTAGGAGTTCTAATCCTAGACATGGCAAGTATGTGTCTCTGTGTGTGAAGGGAGCAATACATTTTAGCCTAGCCACACTCACTATAATACAAATGGCCAACTTAGGCAATCATGCTGATGTCATTCATTGTAAAATACACCTTTGGGGAAGGTGCACTCCAGTAATCCCTGTGGTGCATCCAATAACAGCTTCATGCTGTAGTGTGATATAAAACTCTGGTAGAGGTTTCATTCCCACACATGTCAGTTGTGGATGTTTTGTGTGTGTTTCAATGTCTGTGTAGGGAGCAATGCATTTCAGCCTAGCCAAACTCAGTACAATTCAAATGTTCTACTTTGGCAATCCTGCTGATGTCATTCATTGTGAAAAACACCTTTGGGGAAGGAGTACTCCAGTAATCCCCAGGGTGCATCCTATAACAGCTTCATGCTGTAGTGTGATATAGAACTCTGGTAGGGGGTTTATTCCCACACATGTTGGCTGTAGGTGTTTTGTGAGTGTTTCAATGTCTGTGTAGGGAGCATTGCATTTTAGTAACCAAAAAAGGATTCAAGTGCAAACAAAATAACTCCAATTGCAAACCACACACTTGAAGGAAATCAGGCTCAGCCTCTGGAAACACCAAAACTCTTTATTAATCCACAAGGAGACAAATAACTTGTGGATTAATAAAGAGTTTTGGTGTTTCCAGAGGCTGAGCCTGATTTCCTTCAAGCATTGCATTTTAGCCTAGCCACACTCACTACAATTCAACTGCCCTACTTTGACAATCCTGCTGATGTCATTCATTGTGAAATACACCTTTGGGGAAGGAATTCTCCATTACTCCCCGTGGTGCATCCTATAACAGCTTCATGCTGTAGTGTGATACAGAACTCTGGTAAGGGTTCTATTCCCACACATGTTGGTTGTGGATGCTTTGCATGTGTTTCAGTGTCTGTGTAGGGAGCAATGTGCCAAGCCACACTCACTACAATTCAAATGCCCTACTTTGGCAATCCTGCTGATATCATTCATTGTGAAATACACCTTTGGGGAAGGTGCACTCCAGTAATCCCCGTGGTGCATCCTATAACAGAATCATGCTGTAGGGTGATATAGAACCCTGGTAGGGGTTCTATTTTCACACATGTTGGTTGTGGATGTTTTGTGTGTGTTTCAATGTCTGTGTAGGGAAAAATGCATTTTAGCCTAGCCACACTCACTACAATTCAAATGTCCTAGTTTGGCAATCCTGCTGATGTCATCCAATGTGAAATATACCTTTGGGGAAGGTGTACTCCAGTAATCACTGTGGGGCATCCTATAACTGAGTAGTGCTATAGCGTAATAAATTAGTTAAGTCAGAGTTCTAATCCCAGGCATGACAGGTGTGTGTCTGTCTGTGTTTGTAACTCATATCCTGTGTGGAGGTGAGTGTGTGTAACAACTGGCTCAATGTGAAGTGGGTTTTGCAAATTTCTTATATCGTGGCCCTAGTAAATATCACAATGTCCATTGTACAGAGATAACAGATGTGAAATAGCCAAGAGGCTGTGGTGCAAATCCATACCCATACATGTGACATCAAGGCAAGGCAAACAAAGTTAGCCACCCTAGTATTACACGAAATAAAAAAACAAATGAAAAAAACAAGAATGAAAAAAACACAGCCCAGCAGTTCAGGACCCGTAATTAGCAGCTACTTAATCCAACTTGTTCCAACCAAGGTGAAATTACTGGCAATGGCTGAAAGGTCTTTGAAGCAAACAGTCTTTATTGAAACAAAATTACTCCAAGCGCTTTCACCCGTATATTATCGGGCTTTTTCAAGGAAAATCACTCAGCAACATTGTGCGCATCTTTAAATACATTCATATTGATCACATGTTAGAATCCATTAATTAATTAGTGAAGTCATTACATCTTAAAGAAAACTAGCATATGTATCGAAGTATTGCATTCGATTTCAAATTCTCTATTACTTTCATCAAAGCATCTTTGAAAAAACTCGTTTCTGTGTATTCAGACTCGTGTAAAACTGTTAACAACTTAAAAGAATAATTCATTAAGTGCTTATTTCATAGTTTGATATATAAAAAATCTCTTTAGATGTTAAAATGTATAAAAACATGTTAATAAATAAAAATTAATATGAAGTATAACCTATATGTTATAACTTAAACTTGTATTGAACTATGCATACATCCGCTAGTTCAATAATTTAATATTACTCATGTTTATACATTCAGAGTTAGATGTACTATAAAATTAAAGCAAGCTAATCTTTCTTGTCATTAATTAAATAAACAACAATCACATCTAAAATCTTTTGATGAAAATATTCACCGTGTTAATTAATAATTCATGTCCAATCTTAATAACCCTAGTATTACTCAGAGAACACCCTCAACCCATGTCTCATACACACACACTTGCCTAGGCAACAACCGCTATGTCAGTAGTACCCTGCATATTGCCCACTATAGTTACTATGTTGTGATTGCAATGGGTGACAGAGGGCATGGCACCCTGTCCATCTGTCCAATAGGCACGTACAGGCTGACAGTCCACCTTCCCCATGTTCCCCACCGGACACCTGCAACACCTGTGGTGCCATCAAATGTGACCCACAAAGGACATACCATGCCTGAAAACATGCCCTGTATGGACAGATGCCACTGACACCAGGGAATGCCGGTATCCTGTGATCAATGTATATACAGGGTAAACCAGCTGTCCATTACCAATTCCTGCCACATGAGGCCAGGACTGTCACATCTGATGATAATCTGTGTACAAAAGATGGGCCAGACACCCCAGATACAGTTCCACACGTCACTGTACATGCATGTGGGAGGTGTGCACATCCCAGACACCGTCTATGTAATGGACTAAGGAACACATATGTGGCAAGCAATGCACAGCATTGGCTACACACAATAGTCACCCAGGTGACTGGATGGTGAATACAATACCCACCTGTTTGGGCAAATCCTGAAACTACACCCCTGACCCACAATGCAGACCAGTGTCATGTGGGCTGATGCCAAGCTATACCCATCACCTAGCCTTGTATAGATGTCTGGCACAGTCGACCACTACATACCTGTGAAGCAATGCACCCATGCATGTCAGTTCAGTGTGTGTGTGTGTGTGTGTGTGCGTGTGTGTGTGTGTGTGTGTGTGTGTGTTGTATGATGCATATGATCACATTCACACTCACTACAACCCCCACTGGCATACTGAAGCATGCTGTCCAGTCTCAGACACTTCCACATACCCTTTGCCATATAACCTCTGTATGACCCCTGTGGTGCATGTGGTACCTGCACAGTAATGTGTTGTGTCAAACTCACTAGTGATGAGTTGTATTCCTGGCCCTGCCATGTGTCTCAATGTGTGTGAATCCCTATTGAGAGTGTAGCTGTGTTGATACTGGCACCTGCTCATGTGGACAGGCATGTGTACTACATCTACCATATAGCTATCATATCCCTGTTGCAGATGCCACTCAACATCACATATATGTTTTGAAGGCTCCTTAACATGTAACCTATGTGGCACATCTGATAACTGCATAGAAATGTGATAGCACTACATAGTCATCAGAGGTTTGATGCCTTCTGCCGGTAGGTGTGTGACCCAAACATGCTTAAGTTTTACTCTCCCACACCTCCCTGACTTTACTTTGTCTCTGTCTGCCTCTCTCACTCCCTCTCTGGTGGATGTGGAGACCTATACCTGCTTTGCTTTGGCAGCAGCATGTGTATTGTAAGTGATGCTCATGATCAGCTGATGGCCTCTGCATGAAATGCAGCCCTCCTCTAGCTGACTGCATGTGGAACAGCTGTGGTAACATTCCCATAGCCAATTGCATGGAAAAACACTACAATATCTAGGAACATCATGTTTGTGGTGGGCCATTTCATTCACTGTGAGCAGGAACTAGATCTGCTGTTTGGCAAACATCATAACAGATAGATTAGGGATTTACCTCTAACAACATACACTGTGAAACAGGCCAACACACAGGAGGGGGATGAGCCTGACTTGACTACAGACTGTAAGTGCTGCTATACTGCAACTGGAGTAATGTTGGTTTAACAGGGTGCGTGTGGATATGGCTGTCCTACATGTTTTAATACCTGGCATGTCAGTGCTATGTTTATGAGGAAACCCCCTTCAGTAGGGTTATCTGCAGACTGGGCAGTGTGTGGTGCCTTTTGGTTCTTGTGTTACCCACACAGCACCTATCTGTGAACTGCAGAAGGTAGTGTGAGGATTGCAGTCGGTAGATGGTGACAGCCGTGAGAATTACTGACTTCATATCCCTCATAGGACATATGTTGCAACAAACCCTGTTACAAAAGTAAATGTATGTGGTTATCACAGCAAGATGTCAATAATGGCCCTGTGTTTGTGCCTCCAGCCACAACTGTGCCAACTTTTGTACATATGTCATGCAGTAAGAGGTGCATATGTGCTGTACACCATATTTATTGACATCATATCTGATAACAAGCCAGTGAGATATCAGACTGCTACACATGTTATGTATACTAGGGGTTATATTTGATGACATAACCTGGACAGTCTGTGGTTGTGTGTACAGTACTGTGATCTGTGTGCTTATGGTGATTGTCAACAGTGTATGTATTGTTAATATGTACCTTAGCCTGTGTATTGACTGTGGTAGATGTAACTGTTCTTGGTCCTGGTCTATCTGATGTTACATGCTGTTTCATGGTATGTTACCCTATCGACTTACATGTTTGTAGGGCCAAACACACACATGTCCCATACCACAGACAGGCATCAGGCCACACTGTGTAGCGGCCCAATATATGTACAGTTAGTGTGTGAGTGGCACATATGAGGATGGTTTTGAACAGAGAGTCTATATACTGTAATGGTATGCTAGATTATCATATGTGGCTGTGGCTGTGTTCATATTGTTGTGGTTATGCACTTTCACACAGGTGTCCATTACTCTGTGCTGTGACATGCCTGCAGAGCCTGCTCTATATGCAGTACATGTGTACTCCCCCATAGGAAATGTAGGCCAGTGTTGAGCCAGTCTGCCTGTAGCCTGCACAGTGCTTTGTTACATGCCTAGCAGCTTAGTGTACTTACCCAGTGAGATGGAATGTCCAGATAATTGCCAGATGTACTGCTGCTGGGCCACCATAACAGTCATGTATGTCAGACAAAGCAGTGGAATGCTGTACAGATGTATGTCAATAACTATTGGGCAGTATGTGACCATGGAACCTCTGTACCAGCGGTTATTATGTGTCAGGACAGACAGGGGTGTGTGAATGCATAACCTATGGGGGCATATGTATACCAGTAGTTACGTGTTATATCCATCTGCATGGCTGTTAACATCCACATTGTCAGGCTTGGTCCACATGTCTTGCACTAAGGGGTTCTGTGTATACCTCTGGACTGTCCAGAGTGTGTCAGACTGTCCAAATATACTGGCCATATCTCTGTTGTAGTCCACATGACCATTACTGTGCTAGCAGTGGTACTGTACTATGATGTCCTTAGGATGTCTGTCATTATCCAGTGGTGCACATGTTAAAAGCAGATGTGACCTCCCACACACACTGTGTCTGTGAAGACAATCCTTATTACAGTAGCAATAGTCTACAAATATATCTGCAATACATACCTGACATCCCCTTGCACTATGAAGTTGGGACTACTGGGGCTAAGGTAGGGCTCCACTCCATGTTCAAGACATATGATTAACATATATGTATATGTAATTATCCATATATCTATATAGATATATTCATATATACATATCAACATACATAGATGGATATGTACATATATATATATATATATATATATATATATATATATATATACATATAAACACTCAGATATATACATATACAGAGCAATATATGTCTACACGTATACAGATAGAGATACATATGAACATATACGTATGGATATCTACATATATATTGACAGTAGTAGGTATATCACAATAGATATGTATGCACATAAAGTTGTACATATCTACATATATACCAACAAAACTAGGCATAACTGTACACATAGGATGTGCATACATATATAGCTATATATATATATATCTATATACATATATCTATATATATATATATATATATCTCTATAGATATATATATATATATATATATAAAATGAAAAAAAAAAAATATATATATATATATATATATACACACACACACACACACACACACACACACACACACACACACACACACACACACACACACACACACACACACACACATGAAGGGATGTACACATGGCCATATATAGATTGCACTATACTGATGTGTATATAAACATATGTATGAGTATACATGTGTAGTTATATGTAGGCATATATAGATCTATTATATGTATATAACAATTTTCCTGTCATGTGTAAACCTCATGGTTGTGTATACCCTCCCAGATGTATCTCACCATATGTATCTGCTATGTGTACATTATAAAACAACATAGGTGATGCAACAGTCATATTAATAACAATGACTACACTATTTAGGAAGTAAAGGCAATTGTTCAATACTACTCAATATTTGTATTCAGAGCTATATTGGTAAAACAACAGCTGTCTTCACAATGGTCATGGCATAGTGGGTAAGTGTTGTGACTTTAGTGTAGAGGGTCCTGGGTGCAAGGGCTGTTCATTTTGTTGCTGGGCAGAACAAGGGCTGTTGGTTACAGAGTGGTTAGGGCAGCTTTGAGCAGCTTTAAGTGGGTTTGCATTTGTTTGCGAGAAGCTAAGCAGTGCTAAGCTATGGGTAAACGTATGGGCGCTTACACAGTGTAGGCTTTACTTATCAGTGTGCAAATCAGCTTAGCTGTTATATTGCACCAATGTTGAGACTTGCTAAACATGGCTTAGCCCTAGTAACCAGGTCACACCACCTAGTCTGATAACATAGCTGGGTAATGATATCCGTAATAAGTGTATGTAATGCCATGTACAATACATGTGCCTATGTGCTGTCATTACAGTAGCAAGCGGTGTGAGTGTCATGTGTGGGACGCAGACATATATGAGGCCTGTACAGCACTGTTATCCATGTGAATGTGTTACATACAGGGGTAGTAGCCCAGAGTACATGCTGTCACACTGGCATGTAGTGTATCATGGCAGTACTACTGTTGACAGTGCTAACCTAGGCAAGAGCAGACTACTAAATGTAGGACTGATAACAGGAACACCTGCAGGCATAGCTGGACTCTGAGGCCTCCCTGTTATATCCCTGGTGTGTGAGCTGTGTCACAGTATATACCCCTTACAGGGCAATGGCCCATCATGTGGAATGTAACTGTAGACTACTGTCTGTACAGCACATGTTACTGAGGGCTTCTGACATGTAGTTATTGCATACATATTATTGTCAGATGTCTGTCAACACACTCATGCTACTGCATAGCTACTTGCCAAACTGATGACTGTCACTCCCTGTACAGATGTGCAGATGGCAGGTATCCAGCTAGGATATGTACAGGCAAGCTAATCTTGATTGACACTGATATGTCTGGTCAGCTATGTAAGAAGTGGCACATATAGAAGATGTCACCCTGTATGCAGCACATGCCACAGGTACCTCCACTACACTACCACAGTCAACCAAACATGCTTGGGTACAGGTCACCATCACAGACAATAACCATGTGTTGTAATGCATGTTACATACATGTCAACTTGATCAGATGCATGTCATTCACACCCTGAGGGTCACAACAGTAGTGGCTGTCGATAGATGACCGCTGCCACCTGATAGGTGGCAGGGTAACACTGTAGAAACAACCCTTACACAACCCATCTCCCCTTGTGCAATAGCTAGGTACACAGCTATGACCACCTGCAGGGAAGCACCCCTGTACTGACACATGTGTACTTGTAGGTCTATGACAAATCTTCAAATGCTCAAAATTTTGAACGTTACATGGTTGAGACCAAACATTCAAAATTTTAAGTGTTTGAAGATTGACTTTCAACAGCGCTGTACAGTGCAGATAGGGAGAATTTCCCTTTTCTGCACTGAAGCGCGGTCTCAGAGTTGGTATATATAAGTAGGGGGTAGGAGGCGCACTCTGCCCCCTACTCACACTGTTAAAGTGTGTTTTTCTTTTGTTATTTTTTTTTTTATTTGATGCTCGAACATCCAAATATCGAACATTTGGTCTTGACCATGTAATGTTCGACATTTAGGATGTTTGAACGTTTAACATATACCCTGTACTTGTGCATTACTGAGTATAGCAATGTCTGTGTATTAGCACACCTGTACTTGAAGAATTCCATGAGGGCCTTCACAACCAAAGCAACACCCATTGCCATAGTCAGTTGTGGCTGCTGCTGTATGGGACATTACATGTACCCTGTTAAGCCCCCCCATACCAGCTACATGAGCCTTGCAGTATCAGCACAACAGTGTTTTACAAATGGGGTGATAGGCATGGGATATCCATTGTGTTCTGGCATGTGTGTGTAGGTGTGCATGTCCATATATCTCTAGGGGACAACATTCTGAGGCCACATACTTCTATTACATACCTATTGCCATACAGTAGTACAGATAGTGTTGTTTCTGTCCGTAGGTGAGACATGACAATGCAACACCCTACTACATGTGTGGCATGTGCATGTTATGCATATCCCTGTAGTACCACTTTTGGGGTATACCACAGGTTGCATCACAGTTGCAGACAATGTGTGATGGTGGATATGGCAGAGTGTCATAATGGGTTTCAGGGAGCACAATATCCACTGGGGGATGTGGGTGCTGTGTACACTTTCATTACACAAAGGTACACCTGATATATGTCCAATGTACCATGTTATGGTTACCAATGTCACCATCAACCATACAGGTAACTGTTACCACAATTCAAGCTAGTTATGCATGTGATGTGTGCAGCCTACCTGTACCACATTGGCCAAAGGTCAGGTTAGTTATCAGCGATAGGCCCTGGTATCTCGGATGTGTGTCTGGCTGTTATGTGTCTGTAAATGTGTATATGATGGTATGTCACACTACATATTGTCCAGATGCACCCATCACATCCCCCATTAGAATACTGTACATGTCTGGGGATGTTCTGCATGTAACATGTAACCTGGGACATAACTCACCCTAAATGCTGTGTGGGGTGTGTGATGTAAGCCACACACATCAGTATCACTACATAGCTAGGTAGGGGTCCACTCCCAGTGTTGCCAAGTAACAGTGTGCATATATGTGGATGGGTCTACATCAGGTTGCAGAGTATACATGCCTCAGTGGGCCACCCATCCATGTGGTGCAGGCAATAACCAGTTTAGTAATCTATGACATGTGTTCAACTGTACCCCAGATATGTCACAGCCATGGTGTCACCACAGTGACATATCCCATTGTGGAATTTGACTGCAGACCATCCTCATGCTGACACATGTACACTAAGACACAAATGGATAACATTATAGAGAATACATCCTACCAGTGTTACTAACAGCTAAAAGGCATAATTGCTGGATGGCTACTCTTCCTGCCATATATGCAATACACTCTACTCCCTACAACATGTTACACTGCAGTACTGTGGTACACTGTAGTACAGTCACAGTGTGCATCAAAATCATATCAGCCTGTCCCTGCATTGATGGTATGGATGACAGGGAAGTGGCACAGGTATCATCATATGCACAGGGCATCCTAGTGCTGACACATGAACACCTACAACACAAATGGATAACATTAAAGAAACCACATCCAACCAGTTTTACTAACAGCTATAAGGCATCATTTCAGGGTGGCTACACTACCTGCCATATATGAATTACACTCTACTCCCTACAACATATTTCACTGCAATACTGTGGTACACTGTTGTAAAGTCACCATGTGCATCAGAACCATATCAGCCTGTCCCTGCATTGATGGTATGGATGACAGGGATGTGGCACAGGTATCATCATATGCACATGGCATCTTAGTGCTGACACATGTACACCTACAACACAAATGGATAACATTAAAGAGACCACAACCAACCAGTGTTGCTAACAGCTATAAGGCATCATTGCTGGATGGCTACCCTACCTGCCATATATGCATTACATTCTACTCCCCACAACATGTTACACTGCAGTACTGTGGTACACTGCAGTCACCGGGTGCATCAGAACCATATCAGCCTGTCCCTGCATTGATGATATGGATGACAGGGATGTGGCACTAGTATCATCATATGCACAGGGTGGGATGTTGGTTTGACAGAGGCCGAGGGTGGGCCATACATTTGACACCATGTGTGTGGGTGAGGGGTGTAATGTGGAGGGCTGGGCAAGGTGATGTGGTGTGTGTAGGTATGGGGTTGCCCTAGGTATGCTTGAATAGTGTGTGGGTATGCATGCACACAGTTCTGCCATGTGGCTGTCCTATACAGGTGTTTATGGATAGCTGCAGACCATACCTGGCAGGGTGTGCAGTTCGCTGTCTTTGGCCATGGACACATGGACTGCACCCACCAGGGGTTCCATAGGCGTGTCCAGGTACAGCCCTCGATGTGCTACTCTCACCTGCTGGTGACAATTGTTCGCTGGTACCAGGTCCCTCCTGAGACTGGTCAGGACCACATGCATGTGGCCTGCTGTGGTGTGGTCAGCACACCCAATGCACTGCCGGGGTTGCTACTGGCACTACAGTAGCCATAGGTGTCCTAGCACTTCCGCGTTGGCTTACAGCTGTTGGTGTTGCTGGCCCACATCCACGTGGTTGTCGCCGCATCCTCAGCACATGTTGAAGTGCAGTCATAACACTGTCGATGAGGGCCATCATCTCATCATGCCGTCTAACTGTATGCTTGGTATAAGCACAGATGGCAACCGACAGTTCATGGAGGTTGTCACTTACAGATGCAAGAGCATCCCCCTGCAGCCTCAGGCCCTATCTGATGTAACATTCCATATGTGCCTGTGCCACCATTACAGCCTGAAACATGCACCTGCTGGTGCCAGCTATGTCACCTGTGCCAGGGGCATGATGTCCAGCGGCCCTACCACAAGCACCCCGGGACATCTGCCTATGTGATGCCCTGCCAGCCATCCAGCTATGCCTGCTGCGACCAGACAAAGTATGCATGGTTACCACACTTCCCTGTGCACTGCCACCAAATGCCAGCTGTTCCTCTGCTATGGCCACTGGTGATGGGGTATGTGCAGGCAATGAAACTGTTTGCAGGGTTGGGGTGGCTAAAAGGGGGATGTCAAATGTTGGTGCAGTGTCGGCCCCTGACAACCCCACCTGTGCCTCAACAATACCATCATCACCGTTGGTGTCTGTATGGACACCAACATCAGATTGCATGCAGGAGGGACCCTGACCCTCCTCGCCACCTGTGGGGAAAACAATAAATGCACTTTAAAACCTGTATAGCATTACCTAACAGTACACATACACACACACGCACGCACACACACACACACACACACACACACACACACACACACACACACACACACACACACACACTCCTCTAAATGTCCATACAAGCAGCCACAACACTAGGCCTGTTGCTACTTTACCTGCCTGACCTGTGTGTAGTGGTTTTACAAGGCCTCACTGCTGTCATTTGGTATGCACCCTGTGTATGTCCGGACATGATGTGCATGGCCCCTGTATGTGTGGGCTACTACGTTGTATCCATAATATCTTGCACTGGTGTGTCATGTATATGTACTGCTCAGTACACGCCAGATATGCTGCTCCTTCAGCCTATCATGTGACAACTGTAATATTTGGATACACTTACTGGTGTTGACTAGTACTTCCCCATTGTGTCTGTAGTGCTGCATACATGGGTTGTAGGTGTCCTCCCTGCTGATTATGATATTAAGGGTGTATCTGGTGTCTACCTTCCATCTGGATGCCTGTTCCATGCTACAGACCATATTTTTCTATTTGATGTCCTGTGATTGCACACGACAGGTATTCCTGGTGTGTAATGTGGCAATCCATGTCCATGTACTGCATGGTCCCAAAGGGAGGTACAGCCGTATGAACACCCCACAATCACACATGTGCATACATGGCCATCCACACACACACACACACATACACACACGCATCTTACATGCATCTACCTCCCTCCAATTCACCAGAGTGACCCTGCAGACAAACTAACTAACCACCAGGATGCACACACACACACACACACACACACACACACACACACACACACACACACACACACACACGCACATATACAGGTGAGGTTGAACAATGATAGTACACACAGTCCTCCTATTACCCATCTGTCAACATGCAGAACATATGGTACAGAACAGCATGCAGTTCAGCTATAGTCAATCCATGCTAGCAACCGTATACATGTGTGATGCATGTGCTGTGTCACTAGGTGATGCCCCTTCACCTGGATACCACTGCACCCATGTACACAGTATTGCTGTGCACCTGTTCTGCATGCTGCCATGTACTGTGCACCACAACTCACAGGTGTACATCCCATTGCGGAATGTGTAGTACTGTGTCAGTTATATCAGCTGCACTTCTAACAGCCCCTATGTTTTCAGCAACACATACCTGGGATGATATGTGGACAGTTGTTACTGGTAAATGCCTGACACCTGATTTACAGCTGTCAAAATCAACAGACCATGTATGACCAATCCAATTCTCTTATACTGACAACCATCAAAGCATAACGTGGCTATTGGGGGTGCACACACCTTTATTGATTTGACACACACATCCTTGATCTTCCATGGGACCACATCACTGCATATCTTAGTAGTACACGAGCCAGATATGTGACATATGTCCTGCACTTTCACATGCAGTGTCTACAGATTGTGTTAGGTGTGCGGCTGCTGACCACAGTGCATACACACCATGTGGGTATATGTGTGGGCACCCTTATCATGATGGTTTATCGCACTTCTTGTGTGTACTACAGCAGTCACTGCTCCTGGCAGGGGTATACCAGCATGTGCCATCTGCATTTGCCAGTGTATGTTCAGTCTGCCCTACACATGTCCCCCTATTCTGCATGATTGCAAGGACTACTCATGTACACATTCCATGGTGTTCACACACTGCCATCACTATTGCTGTGTGGGTAGGTTTACGGCTGCCACAGGTCCTGAACCTAACTATGTGCAGATAGGGCCATTCCTAGCATTGTTAGGATCCCTGCTGCAGTGCACTGGTATGTCATACTGAAACCCCCCCTCCTTCAGCCTTAATGCAGATGCATGACAAGTAAGGCCTACACATGTGTGTCACTTTGCAGTGTCCCATACACTGAACACCACATGTTGCAGCATAAACCCAGCTGATAATGTAGACTCCTGTAATGCCTTATGCTATAGTGTATCTCTGCAGGAATTGTCATTGTCCTACAGGTATATACACTGGTATTGCACTGTATATGGATGTTGTTCCGAACATGTCCCTACTTTAGGCCATGTCTACCACCAGTATGTTACTCCCTGTGGACACATTCTGCAATGACAGGATGTTAGTTATCATGCAGGTGTTTGACATACCCTTCCAATACCCCATCATCATCACCCCTGTGAGACCGTGCATTTCACAGCAACAATGCATGCACATATACAGCATGCATTTAGGGTAGGTGTGTTAGATGGGTGCATAGAATATACTATCACCATTACATGCCCGGTGTGTTGGCAAGCATCTACATAAAACATACTCACCAGCTACAGGCTGCTGCCTTGGTGGTATCCCGGAGGGACCTACAAAAGAGGGTGAGAGATGCAATGTCAGAGGCCACACCTGTGGCAGTGCTACAGAGTGGGTGCAGTATTACAATACATCAATGTTACATTCCCATAATACTACCACATGTGGGCATCTGCACTACAATGCAGCAACACAATATATATATGACATGTCAGATATGCATGATCTACCTGTACCAATACAGATGTATACACAACAGTGGTCTACTGATGTGCCCTGTGTCTTACCTGCATGCTCCTCGGTCGGTGTGTGGGTGACACCCACCTCCACGAAGGAGTCCAGTGGCTGATGGCTGTCCAGACAGGCAGGTGCCATGAGGCTGGCCAGGAGCTCCTCCACATGTGTCTGGGGGGATGGATAGCATGGCCTCCCCATGGTGAGGTGATCCCCTGGACTGCAGCAGCACACAGACAGGCATTGTGAAGCAGGTCAGTACAATGATGCCAGACCTGCTCATAACTGTGGTTGTGCAGTCCAACATCATTGACCCTGTGGACTAGGTCATTCCACAGGGTGGTCCGCTCCTGCTGCTCATGTGTGGCCCTGTCAAACAGCACTGGATATTGCTGGATCAAGTGTCATATCACCACATCATTCTCTGCTTGGGAATAGGTGGGCAACCGTGCATGTGCCATCTTGGCTAAAAGATGTAAAGATGGGAACAGGTCTGAGCAACTCATACAGCAAGGTTACCACAGTTCATTATACACATCTCTGTCACCCCCCACCTATAATATCAGCTTCAACAATCTGTACACACAACTCATTAGGTATGGCTACAGCTTACCTACCAGTGGGACAGATATTGTATTGTACCACACTTTCTGCTATGTGATTGTAGCCATGTCCCCTGTGTGGATACTATCATTGCTGGTCTGTTACAGACTATTCACCTGCATGCCATTGTCAGGACCACTATGGTTCCATATATGCCAGTGGTATGGCTGGTTTGGTATTGCTGCACATCTGACATTCAGTGTTATGTGGGATATCTATGCATGCTGTTGGACATGTACCGGGATTGTGTAGACTATTACTACCAACATATGTTCTATAACAGTGACACAATGAGATGTATATGTTCTATTGGCCAGCAGATCCACCTCTCCAAACCCATCTGCCCATGATACCTGGCCATATCACATGTGTGTCCCAACCTGGGCCCTCCTCATCGACTGCTCCAGTAATACCATCAGGTGGAACCAACCAGGGATTACCCCCCCCCTCAGGGCACACACAGACATGTTCCTGTCCCCTGAGGACAGGTCTAGGGCTCCACAGACCCATGTGGGATGTGCTACATTAGTCTGAGGCGCCCAGTACAGATTCACAGGGCCAACATGCTCCTCCTCCTCCTCAGCCTCTAGACCAGGCACCTTCAGGACGTGGACTGCTGTTGTGAGTAGCAGTGGGAGGGAGATGTGCCCATATTGGGACCCATGAGCCATCCACATTACAGACCACACACACCGTCCAGGATGTTTACCCACCACATGTGTCACATACCACCCCTGTAGTCTGTCCTCTATATCTACCAATCCTGACCACCTCCACAAGTGTACCTGTCATACTTCCCCATATTCCCATTGCATGCTTCACAGACGGGGGGCAATGTGGTCCCAACAAGGGACTAACATGTGACATACCCATCCATGTTGCACACACTGCCAGCTGTAGATTGCTATGTGTGCTGGTGCCTTGCACATAGCATGCATCACTGTGGTGGTAATATAGGGAATATGTCTTTACACACACATATATATATATATATATATATATATATATATATATATATATATATATGTTTGTGTGTGTGTTTGTATATATGTATACTTGTGCATATAGGTATATATATATATATATGTGTGTGTGTGTGTGTGTGTGTGTGTGTAGATATATGTGATGTATATATGTGCACGTATATATGTGTACACATGGGTATCTGTATATTTGTGGACATACATTCTGATATACATATATATCTGTATATATTATATATGTGACATATGTACACATATGCATACCTATATGTGGGGTACATTCAGACATCAGTTCCACAATCTCACAACACCTTCATGCACAGCTGCACTGTTCTGCCTTGCTACAACAAAAACAGGTGCCATATATGGACACGGCCTGACATTAGGGTAGTATATGTAAGACCCAATTGCAGGTAAACCTATTACACTCCTATGTCATTCCGGCATGCTACATTACAGATTAACCTCAGTAGCCTGCCAGTGGTGGGCCGTGGGTCCCACATGTCCATCATAATGACATTACTTCCACCACCAGCTATTGGCCACATAATGTACATACTCCCCATTACACAACACACACTTTGATGGCTTACATCTTGTCAGTCAGTGCTGACCTGCACAGTTGGCAGCTATGGCTCACTACCCACAGGGACAGACACTATTGTCCATAGCAGTTGTTCAGTTGAACATCATCACAACAATATCTGATGGCACTTATAAATCATTCCACATCATCTATCCCATTATTATGGACCAGGTACTATATTCTAGTACATGTATATATACTTCACATACCTGTTGTGGGAATGATATCTTGATGAATAAGTTGGCTAAATGCCTTTGCCTTAGGCTTTTTTATTTTAAAGTCTTTTGTCTTTCTTTCTCTTCTCTCTCTCTCTCTGTCTCTGTCTCTGTCTCTCTCTCACTCTCTATCTCTCTCTCTCTCTCTCTCTCTCTCTCTCTCTCTTGTAAATGGATTGATCTGCTTTGACTAGATTGCAGCATGGCTTTAATAGGTGATGCACATGATCAGGTGATGGCCTCTGCATCAATCAGTGTCCTCTACTTGCTAACTGCATGCAGTTTTTTTCTGTGTAGTACTTCCAATTACCACTGTCATGGCAAACACGTACTATAAATCCCTACATCATGTAGGCGTGGTCTCTTTACCTTTCCTGTGTGATGGACATCCTTCCTGTGTGTGGGCATCAGTGTTACAGACAGCAGGTAGCAATACCTCTTACTGGAGAACCGGTACACTCAGGCTAGCTACATATTTGTATGAGGTTCCAGAGCTACAGACAGAGTGTGAGTAGAGTTGTATTATGATTTGTATAGTACTAGTGTTACAGGGTTTGTGTGTACATACTAGTTTACCTTGGAATGCAGTCTGTCTGCATAGCTCTCAAATGTGGGCCTAGCCTCTTGATGGCCAGAGGTGTGCCTATCATATTTTGTCTGTCCGCCACACAGGTCCTGTGTCAGATATTTCACTGGCAGTGTGTGTGTGTTGAGTGCTAACAGTAGATGGCTACATCTATTTATGTTTCTTACCTCAAATCCCTGACTAAGGGTATGCTGCAGACTATCCTGTAACACCAGCGACTTGCTTAGTGTATGGCAACAGTTTTCCACATATAAACCTGAATTCCAGCCTCTGTCCTTCACCTACATACCAAGCTTTGCACATATGACATGCTGTCAGGGGTTGTTCTGTAGTGCGTTGTGAGTATATCATGCTGCCATTCCTATCATCAGTCCACTGTTGTTGTATCCACAACACATACGGTGGAGCTGGGGCCATATATGTGTGGGCTTCACCTACACAATACATGTGTCCCCTTATGCACTTCAGAGGCCAGTGTATGTAACAGTGGTATATGGCCCTGTATTATTGAGTCTAGGGGGGTGCACCATAAATATCCTAGGCTGTTACAAAATGTGGGGTATCAGGGGTGAGTTGCCTTAAGGTATCTGAATGTACAGTACCATACAATTCACCTATATATACATTAGTTACATTAATTGGGTTAATGAAGGCCTACTGCCACCTGCCATACAGACTGTTCTGTTTGTCAGTATGCTTGTGATGGTGTCAGTTATGCCTTGTTATGCAACAGTTGTATCCCATTGTGTAACCTGAAGACTTTATCACCTAGTAATTGTGTACAGAGTGTAGATATAGGCTGCTGAACTATACATCTGCATTACTTACTGTTGATTGTTTGGTATCCTGTGGCCCAGTCTGTCTTTACTATTGTACTATTTGAAGGGCTTGGCCTGGACAGCAACAGCTGTGAACCTTTCCAGACTTCTGTATTAGTATAACTGTTTCACAGTTCCATTACTCTGTTTATATGGATGTCAGTGTCTGAACAGCTATTTGACATGGCATATAGAACTGTAATAGTACACAAATAAAGGTTTTTCATGCATGCAAACCTGTGTGTGGTGTTATATCCTATGACCTCTCTGTGATTATATGTTGCAGGCAACGATTCTGATTTGTATGGGTGGCTCATACAGTGTCCAGTTGTTAAGGTGTTAACTGTAGGCATAGTCGCTGTTCCATATTGTGTGCACCTTCTACAGATGTATCTTAGTTTATGTGTAGTTTTATATATATATATATATATATATATATATATATATATATATATATATGTATTTGCATATATGTGTCTGTGTATATGTATTTTGGTGGTGTTGATAGCTTCCACATTGTACATTTTCTATGGGAGCCAGACTGTACTGCATGGTATGTTATCAATACCAGCCTGACATCATACAGGTGGGATGTAGTGCTGTTAACATCTTGTGCGCATGTCATGTCAGGTCCTGGTTATGGGATCTGCAACACTTGGTCGTGTATTGCAGGGTGGACGTGTTTGGCTGTGGGGGGAGGGGGGTACACCTATTCATACAAGACATATATTGTTTGGGTCCTCTTAACTCCATTAGCGGTGCATGTGGACATATATGTTTTAGTTATTTTCCCATTGTTATCTACAGATGTATGTTTATATATACCTATATAGATATATATATCTGCTTACATATATATAACTATGTCTGTATATACCTACATAGATATATATATCTGTTTACATATAAGTAACTTGCTGTATATATTTAGACATATAGATGTAGACATATATATCTGTAGATGTAGGCATATGCATGTATATATGTTTATATATATATATATATATATATATATATATATATATATATATATATATATATATATATGTTGTATCTGTATATATTTATACACACATACATCTAAATGTTGGAATACATTCTCTGTACTGTTGAATGACTGGGCTGGATGATATGTTTGTGAATACAGAAGGATTTTGTATACTGCCATGGCTTAGTGGTAAATCACTTTGTTTATGGTGTGCAGTGTCTTTGGTTCGAGCCTTGCAGAGGCTATTTATTTTGTTACTGGGTGGAACAAGGACCGTTGGATACAGAATGATTAAAGCACTTTTAAGCAGTTGTAAGTGTGTTTGCATGGATGAAAGCACTGCTAACTTCCTGTTACAGTTGCTTATACTCAGCTTCTAAATTGGTTAGCCTGTGTAGACATTGCTTAACCCCGCACAAACAGACTTAAACCTACTTACTGCTGCTTAAAAGTGCTTACTCCTGCTTACCCCCCTCTAATTTCTTTAAAAGAAAAAAAAGGGGTTGATAGGAAAGTGGTGAAAAAAGGGGCACAAAGTGGAAAGACAGTAGGGAAAATAACCAGGTATGTGCAGGAAGGGTGTAGAGAAGGTCCATAGCTCCCCATTTCTTTTACAGCAACAGCTTTGCATATACACTGAATTTGGAGGTTGATTTGGGCACTCAAACCTATGGGAGGGGGTGGAGACAACAAAAATAAGTTGTGATGACAATTAGACTGAATTCCATGTGTCCAGTGGACATGTGTGTGAAATAGACAGCTATGTATGGGGTGAGATTTTTTTGTGGGAATAGATTGCCCTTTTTTTTTCTTTCAGGTGAGAGTGGGAAGTTGGGGAGGGGAAGTAGGTATATTTGGGGAGGTAGGTTGAGTAGGTTAACAGACAAGACAAACAAGATGCATACAGGGGTGGTATATGACACATGTGGGGGGTAAACACCTTGATGGGGAGGGGTGTTGGGAAATCGGAAGCCCATGAGTCTCCTAGTGGAAACAGTGGGACTGAGGTCCCCACCCATGGGCAGTCACCATTGCACCTTTACAGCCCCAAAGGTGGCTGTGCTGGGGGCTGAGTTGCAGAGCCAAGCTGACTCTCTAATCATGACATGCAGCCCTTGAGCTGGCATAGAAGATCACTAAACTACTGGTTGGTCTCTCTATGCACCACGACCCCAACCTGGCAATGGATGACAGGTGCCTGTCCATGCCCACTCCTGGGGAGGTTGAGCCCCATCCCCTGAGGTGGTTCCACCCAAAGATGGTGCATTACCAATGGACACGGAGGTCCCAGGTTGGGCCCCAAACATGCTGGTGCCTGGTGCCATGGCCAGCTGAGGTGATACAAGTGGGTCCACTGGGACTGGCCTTCCCAAGCATGTAGTGTTTAGGTTTCATCATATGTGGGTTAGTAATAGTCAACACATTCCAGGGTTAGGTATAAGAGCATGCATCAATATCCCCATTAACCCAGACACCAGATATGGAACAGTTGCATAGCAAACAGAACACATGTATATGTGGGACCACAGTGGTAATAAGAACATCATACAGGTACATTGATGGCACCATGCCACCAATGTTGGAATAATTCACTATAGCCCATGCATGGAATCCATTAAAATATTTATCAAACAATTGGACAGTATCAGAACATAGGTGTCATTACATACCAGTTGGGGTTGGTATGTTGATTATTGTTGGAGATATGGTGGGGGAAGAAAGATGTCAATTAACAACTAGTATGTTCCTGTAGTCTACATTACTTTCCTAGTCAGTGCTGTTATCTGTACCTTACAAGCCTTACTGCACTACCCTATAGCCTTAGTTTGGACAGTGATATGGCTGTCATCATTGCTACACATGAATTGGTTTTACCTGCAGTATACACCTCTTACCTGGTATACCTGTGGAGGGAATGTTTGTTATCACTAACTAACTGTTTCTACACATACTCCCAGATTCCGGGTTGATGTTGTGCATATAGCTATCCAACTCTTTCTGCACAGACTCTGGCCATTTGTTGACCATGTGCTGGTTTGCTGGGACATATCTAGAATATTGCCCTCTTCCACCTTTAGTGACCTGACACACACATATACATGCTTTCCTACACAGTTATATTATGTAGCACAGTGTGGGTGATAGTGATCAGTGATACTTTATTATTCAAAGAAAATGCAACACTCACAACTCCCTACAATACCAGAGTGAACAGTACCAGTACAGGTTATAATGGTCTGTTTTTCTCAGCACAGTGTTCATATCCAATGTACCAGTGGGGGCAATGTTTGTTAGCACTACCTGACTATTGCCACATGAACTTCCAGATTACACATTAGTATTATGCACATATATCTCACTCTGTTACTGTACACACTCTGGTCACAGCTTGACAACATAGGAGTGTCAATAGGACATACTTAAAATATTACTCTCCTAACAGTTTCAGGGGTTGCTTCAGTGACAGGTTTGCTCTCATAGGTGTTTGACAATCACTTGTATTTCCTGTTTGCTGGCTAAACATCTGAGATCATCCCACAGACTTTCCAGGGAGACGGGGACAGACAGCTGATATGGGCACCTATACTGGACATCCTGGCCTCATCTGTACAGTTATGTGGTATGATTCTGTTTACAGCCTACATCCACTTCCAGGATTCAGACCATGGCTGTGTCTGCTACAACTTAAACACTGTCCATCAGAGTTGTGTCTGCTATATAGATATTGCTGTATATCTCCTAGCTGCTTTCTGTCTTATTAATCCCCTGTGCTTTTGCATACTGACCTTGTATTACAACACTCTTATACAGATTTCCTAGACAGTTATATGTTGTAGGACAGTGTGGGCGACAGTGATGTGTAATACCTCATTATTCAGAGCAACTGCATCAGCCGCATTGCCATACAATATCAATGCAAACAGTACCAGTACAGGGTATCATTCTTGTATTTCTGGGCACAGTGATGGTATCTGACAGACCTGTGGGAGAAATGTTTATTAGTACTACCTGAATGTTCCCAGACACAGTACCAGATTCCACATTACTATTATGCACATACATTTCACTCTATTACTGTACACACTCTGACCACAGCTTGACAAGTTGGGGTGTAAATGGTACATACATGTCTTCTTAGTCTCATAAGGTATTGGGGAGTTGCCAGTGTGGCAGCTTTGTTCTCATAGATGTGTGTCAATTAGTTGTATTTCCTGTTTGCTGCCTATACATCTGGGATCATCCCACTGATTTCCCAGGGGGACAGATTGATAGGCAACAGATATGGGTCAGTTTACTGGACATTCTGTATAGTTGTAGGGTATGATTCTGTATGCAGACTACTACCACTGGCAGGATTCAAACCATGGCTGTGTGTGTGCTAAAAATACAAGACTTCACATTTCAGTTGCATGTGCTATTCAGGTTTTGTTGTCTGCATTTTCCCTGTTTTCTGTCTATGTGTCTCTCAGTTGTACTAAATGACTTCTGGGGGTTACACCTGTCATATACAGGCATTCCTATACATTCAATTTATGCTGAAAAGTGTGGGTAACAGTGCTTAATACAACAGTACTATTACATGATTGCAAATCTACATTACTATATGATACCAGAGTATACACATGCAGTCCAGCAGTTAGACCTTTATTGTCAGGCTATTACACTTTTATTGACATACAAACAATATGAGACTCTTCCTGCCATATTCTCTAGTGTATGCAGTACTTGCCTTGAACTATACAGGTTTTATACAGGCAATTAATTTACCACTACTTTTAGTTTTATTTCCTATGACAATAAATGCTGAGTATTGCTGACCTGCCTCACATCGCAACCTTGCCAGGTGACTGACGTGGGCATCCTGGTTCATGGCCTGCTCCATTGCAGCTGTGGGGGACATAAGAGGAATATTTAGTCATGCTTATCCATGATATACCTAAGTTGGAAATTATTACACACATAGAGGGGTGATACCTACACACAACTGGAACATCCCCTGCTGCTCTAGCCTCTTGGAGCCACTCCTCCAAGAGGTCCCCCTTACACCACTTCAGGTCGGTATAGTGATGCCTGACCTGCTCACCAGTTCGGGGTATGCCAGTGATACTGGTGAGGTCACGGGCGAGATGGTCCCAGGCCTCTGCCTTATATTGGGAGCCCTGGTACTGGCCCTGAAGCAGTCTCTGATCATGGTCTTTGACAAGGAGTCCTGCCATGAGCTTGGACTCCTGGATGCACCAGCACTGCACCCAAAAGTGCACACCTTCTCCCCTTACTGCCATTGTGCCTGCAAGGGGAAGCTACAAGCAGTTATGAGATGTATTCCCACGTCTTGGGTTTAAGTAGGGTCAATTTCCCGCACTTTTCCGTGACTGGCCAGTTTTGAAATGGCTAGGCTATGGGAAACCTGCTTACCTAGGGCTGGCATTGTTTAATGGGACATAACAAGGGAACATTGAGTTATCTGGCCTACACATTGCTTACACCTCCTAAGCTGGCCTGTGCAATGCTTAGCTTTGCTTACATTAGACTTTGCATTATAATTCCTATTTGGCATTGAGTTATTATTCATTACAACTTATATGTATGCCTGGTATCCATGATTCATGTGTACGTACACTGCATGGGGTCCTTGTGTTTTACTGGAGACTTCAATACTCTGTTACTATTACACCTGACTTCTGGCCTTAATGCTGTACTCCAGTTCACATATTTATGTTATGTAGTGGGTTAAGGCACATATGTCTGTATACTGATTCCTTTCACAGGTTCAGTTTGGTTTTACTATGGTGAAGACTTGTTTGCTGATACCTCATTCTTTTGCAGTTTTTTGATGGCTTGGTAGTTAACTACTGTGACTAGGGTTCTGGGTTTGAGACCTACATGGCTGTTTATTTTGTTGATGGGCAGAACAAGGGCTTTGGCTACAGAGTGATTAAGGCACTTTTGAGCATTTGTAAGCGGGTTTGCATGTGTTTGTGCAACAATAAGCACTGTTAACCTGCCGTTACATCTGCTTACAGAGAGTTAGCTTTAGAATTGCTTAACAAGTGTAGGCATTGCTTACTGCCATGCTAACAGGGTTAAACTCACTTACTAGTGCTTAAATATGCTTAATACTGCTTATAGGTGCATAAACCTGCTTGCTAGTGCTTTATTCATATGACACTGACACCTCACATGTGCATTTACTGCAGTACTCTAGTTCATAAAAATATGTTATTTAGTGGGTTATGCAACATAAATGTTAATCATAATGTGCTTTGCCTTGGAAAATGGGATGTGCTGCAGTGGGACTCAAACTGGAAATGCCTGCTCGTAAGGTGAATGCTCTGCCCACCACACTATTGCTATGCTGCTTCATTTGCATATATCTTCCTTGATATCCTCTTCAGAATTTAAGCTGGATTAACTGTAGCTAAGCGATGGGCACACCCATTCACCTACGGTTAGCTTTAATCAGATTTTTTAAAAAATAAAAAACTAAGGTTTGTTCATTTTATTTTTATTTACTTGCTGTAAATAAAAAATTTACATGAAAATAAATAAATTTACATGCGGGGGAATGTTGGTGGGGATATGTGGACACCTGTGAGCAGTCTCGCTCATTTCTTCCCCTTTCTGCTGTTCTTCATTGCGGGGGCATGTATATTCTGAGAGCTCTGCTCTCAGACATGCCCCCTGCACTCTTACACACTCCATGTCAGATTAGGAGCTCAGGCAGCGCGTCTCATTGCTATGCATGGCATGCTGCCGTCCTGCTCCTAAACGGCCACCTCCGTGCAGGACTAAGCTAGTCCTGCATGGAGGATTAGTGAATCCAGGGGATAGTGTGCGGCATAACCCATAACAGAAATTATTTCACTGACAATAGCTACAAACCTCATATACCATATACTAACCTACTTCAGATAAGAGAATTTTACAGTATTCCTACCATACAATTGTTCAAAACAGTTAATGTATGGGCAGACAAAATACATACATGTACACATGCACACACACGTAAATATATATGTTTGTGAATATACTTATATATGTATATATATATAATCTATATCTTTATATCTATATCTATATATATATATATATATATATATATATATATATATATATATATATATATATATGTGTGTGTGTGTGTGTGTGTGTGTATGTATATATATATATATATATATATATATATATATATATATATCTATATACACATACACAAACTCACACACACACACACACACACACACACACACACACACACACACACACACACACACACACACACGCACACGATATGTACATAGGTTTACTGTGAAAATAAGTTGTCATGTTGATGAAATTTGTAATATCAAATGGAATAAGTGGAAGATGAAAATACCAAATGTGATAAATACTCCAAATGTTGAATATGTAGATGCCCTCTTTTTGTTATTTCATAGAATAAAGGTGTTTCTGGGAATTTGTGCAGAGCTGATATAGCAGAGAGATCAATTCTCCTGACTGTGAACACAGTTGGAATCTTTTCCCATCTGATATTCCAAATTGATAAGTAATTTATTTGCAACTCAGTTGGCATTGTGCTGTATTTTTATATTTGCTTTATTATTTATATGTATACTATATTATTTCTGTCCTTTGTTGTTGTCTGCACTTTGTTTCTTAGGGTAGCTCAGAAGCTACTTTCAGGTGGGGGTTGTTGACCCAGTCCATTTAGCTGTTAGTCATTGCCTGATGTGTATTGTCTGTGTTGTACTTCCATTACAAACTGCATTTCTGTGAATATGTGCAAAGCTGATATAGCAGGGAGCTAAATTCTCCTGACAGTGAACAGAGTTGGAATATTTTCCTATCTGATATTCCAAACTGATAAGGGCACTTTTTGCAACTCAGTTTTCATGGTGCTGTATTTATATATTTGCTTTATTTATTTATATATTTGCTGTATTGTTTCTGTCCTTTATTGTTGTCTGTACTTTGTTTCTCAGGGTAGCTCAGAAGCTAGTTTCAGGTGGGGGTTTTTGAGCCAGCCCATCTTAGCTGCTAGTCATTGCCTGAGGTGTATTTTCTGTGTTGTACTTCCATTACAAACTGCATTTCTGTGAATTTGTGCAGAGCTGATATAGCAGAAAGCTAAATTCTCCTGACTGTGAGCAGAGTTGGAATCTTTTCCCATCTGATATTCCAAACTAAATAAACTTTTTGCAACTCAGTTTGTACTGTGCTGTATTTATATATTTGCTTTATTATTTATATATTTGCTATATTGTTTCTGTCCTTTGTTGTTGTCTGCACTGTTTTTCCCCACTGTCCCTCACAAGTGTTCTTGTGATCTTAAACTTGGTGGCTTTGGATTTGCCCGCCCCTGCTGTAAATCTGATGTTGGTCACTGCTCCCAGTCCAATCTCATTTGATCACTCAACATAGTGCAGTGAGATTATTTCAGCAGGACTACTCATTTGCTTCTTTGACTTTGAACACTTCTGTTTCCTCCCTGTCCACTTAAAAAAATGCACACTTGATTCACCTGCTTTTTCTGTAATTGTGTTCTTCATACTTTATTACCTTATTTTTGCTGTGTGCTGTTAACTGAGTGATTTTATTCTGCTGCATTTAATACTGCTTGCTAGTAGCCTAATTAAATTTATTTGTTATTCTAAGCATTTTAAGCTTTGGTCTTAGCACTTGTGCTTCAGACGAGTTACTTTACATTTAAGAAAGTTCTTGTGGTCTACACTCTTGTGGACAAACCCTTAACCAAACCTTTTCTCTCCATAAAGTCCTGCATGCCATTGCTGGAATCTCTTTGTATTCTGACTGTGTGTGCTTCTCAATCTAGAAATATAGAGCTGATAAGTATATTTTTGGCACTTTTTAACTGTTCAGAGTTCTGCGCTGTCTTAATTTTTGTTTGACAGAATTATTTATATATTTGCTGGCATTGTTTTCTGATACTAAGTGCCTCCATTTTGATTTTTCCTAATTGACTGCTTTCTGCACTTGTTTTTAGTTGTTTTCTAATTTAATTGCATTTATTTAAACTGTATTTGCTTTAATATTGCTACACACTCAAGTGTGCTAGGTTGAACTGCATTGAATTGGTTTTACTGCTGTTTTAGCTGCTTTTCCTGTAAAAAAACAAAAACAAAAAAAAAGTTCTAACTTTTTTCTCGCCTTTCCTGTAACTAGTCTAGTACAGATACAGATTTGCTGTATCCAGGGCTGTTTGTAAGCTTCTGAGCCCCCCCCAAGCGTTTCTGTGCTGGAGGGAAGCCTTCTAGCTTATCAGTGGGAGTGGTAAGCACTAGGTAGACTATCTACCACAAGAGGAGTTGTTTCTATCCCAGAAATTGTAGTTTATTGGCCTTTTGGGCAGTTTTCCATCCCTTTCAACTTTCTGGTTTAAAAGCCCCCATTTGCATGGGTTTGCTCTTGTTTAAGCTCTGTGCAGCAGCACTGAGCTGAGGTAAACTATTACTGGTGACAGAAAGTCTGCTCTTCAGTTTTTCCCTTAGATCGTGCTAGTTCTTTCTCTCTGTCTTGCACTTCAAATAGCTTAATCACTTTGCACTTCAACAGTTTTTTGTTGCAATTATTGTAGCACACCTAAGTGCCATCAGCACTAGTTGTAATTCACAGAAATAGCTCCAGTACTTAGTAGTTATGACCACCCCTCCTGGCATGATTAAAGGGCAGTTCTCTGTTCTTTATCCTATTAACCTGGTGCACTTGGACATTCTGAGGCAGGGTAGCAACTGCCTCATGCACACAGAGAAACCTCTCCTCTTACCTCCCCAAACTCAGACTTTTGAGAGATGCACTTATATCACCAAATTGGAAGCTATTCACTCTCCAGCCAAGACCAGACTAGCTGTTCAAGAGGAGAAGGTCAACACCTGCACCACACCACATGGAACACATAGCTCTCCAGAACACCCAACATCACAGCTCTCACATAAAAGCACAAACCACACACCCACCTTTGCGGAGGATCTCAATAGAAATTTACCCAAACAACAGAGACTTCCAAGACAGAAACGCACTCAACCACCACAATACAGCACAAAGTACAGGACATATAGCTCACCTCCACAGTGTGCCGCTCAACCTAAGACCCTAAAGCTAAACACCTTGCCCAATACACTAATCATAGGTGACTGAACAGTGTGACACACAGATGTCCCACTCACTAGGTTGAAAAAGGAGAAGGTCACAGTCAGCTGTCTATCAGGTGCCAGAGTCCGACACATAACACATGCACTCAGGTCATTCCACAAGTACAGTATGACTCTGTCATTGTCCATGTGGGAGTGAATGACACACTTCCCTGGACTCCATGAAAAGAGACATGGTGAAGCTCTCGGATTTATGTGGCCCAGGCAGGTATGACCCTAGCCCTGAGCAGTATCCTACCATCACCAAGAATGATACTGCAGTGCAAACAAAAAATGATTGACTTCAACAATTGGCTAAGTTTCTGGTGTCATTTAAAGGGGATCCAGTACCTGTCTGCTTGGGATGACATGATTGACAGACCTTGATGCTTTGCCATAGATGGCATGCATCTCTCACCCCTGGGTTTCCAGGAACTGGCTAAAGTTCTTGCCACACCTATGGTGCCTTTTTTAGGCGGTGTTCCAAAGACCAAATTACCACCGTAACAGCTATAAATAAATGCAATCTGAGGGTCACTCTGCTCAACGCTAGAAGTCTAAATCTCAAGACACCCTCACTTGAAGCACTCCTCACAATGGAGAACATCTACATTTGTGCTGTAACAGAGACCTGGTTTAAAGTGGCAGAAAGCACCTCTGCACTACCAGGCTATAACTCATTCCATACCTTTTGGCCCCAAAACATGGACTGAAGCTTTAAAGGTGGTGGTGTCTCCATATTTGTAAAGGATATGCACATCTCCAGACTAGCAGTCCAGCATAACATACCTGAGATACTTCAGGTACAGATAACATTGGGTAAGATGGCGAGCCAGGTCATAGCCTGCTCTAGGTCCCCAACCATGTCCCTAGACTCTCACTCCATGTTTTTAAGCACCCTGGAATCTATCAAGGTCCAACCCAAGACTGTCATACTAGGAGACTTCAACTACCCCTCCATCAACTGTGAAAACTACTTCAGCACCAATATACTAGCCCAATGCTTCCTGGAATTCATCAATTCCAATGCCCTGGACCAGCTCATTCTGACCTCCAGTAGAGGAAGCAACATTCTTGACCTGGTTATTATTAACATGGGTGACCGTTGCTCTCCACCAATAGTCAATCCCTCCCTGATAAGATCTGACCATAAACTAATCACCATGGAAATCCACATCTTACCCACATGCCCTGCAAAGATAACCACCTTGAAAAACTTCTCCAAAGCTGACTTTGGACTCCTAAAAACAGAGATGGCTAACTTCTCAGCACCCATGCCAATGGAAAATAGCTGCATGACTACCGAATCAAAACCAATGCACTGTATGAACATGTACATAAATGCATGGAGCTAGCCATACCCAACAGAACCAAGATGCTCTCCTTCAAAAAACGGAAGCCAATCTGGTGGTCCCCTGTCATTAATAAACTCTACAACAGAAGGAAGAAACTGTTTCAGAAAAAGGTGAAGTCCCAAGATGGGAAAAACTCCCATCCCATCAACAAAAAGTTGAGATTTCTCATCAAATCCTCCAAAGCCAGCTATGAAGGCAGAATTGCAGCAGACACTAAAAACAATCACAAAGCCTTCTATAGTAATATCAAGAACCTCCACGGCAATACCCAGATGTGCTCTGAGTTACTGCACAATGGTACCTCCTATACTGAGCCAACAGATATTGCCAACATACTGGCTGATAGATTCATTGCCAACTTTACCCCTCTCAACCCCCCCCAAAGGAACAATCACAATATCGGATGTATGCCAGGCACTCAGCATTACTGTAGCACAGGTTAAAGCTGCATTGTCCAAGGCCTAGAATACAGCTTCCATGGGAACTGGTAATATCTCTGGCTGTGCTCTACATGAACTACAAAGTGAACTGGCACCACATCTGTGTGTCCTGTTCAGTCACAGCCTAACCTCAGGCTTTGCCCCTACCAAATGGCGCACTGCTACAGTCATCCCTCTCCATAAAGGTGGAGCGACTACAGACCCTGGGAATTATCACTCCATTAACCTGACAAGTCTGATATGTAAAGCTATGGACTGCATCATCATGGACCTGATTAACAAAGATAGAAGAAATCTCCAAACTCTAGACCCCATGCAGTTTGGCTTTGTGAAAGGGAGATCATGCCTGCTCATCCTGGTTGACTTGTTTGAGTCAGTCACCAGGGCTGTGGATGAAGGTAAGGCAATACATACATCCTACCTCGATCTGGCCAAGGCCTTTGATACCGTTCTTCACTCGGGAATTATTGATAAACTCACTAAACTAGGCATCAATCCCTTTATCACTAGGTGGGTTGCAAATTGGCTCACAGATACAACACACAGTGTGAAAGTAGCAGACTCCAAGTCAGACTGCTGACTAGTCATGGGTGGAGTCCCACAGTGATCGGTTCTGGGTCCTCTCCTGCTCGACATTTACTTCTCAGAAGTCCAGGTGAACACAAAGAGACTCTGGCTGACCAGGTTCACAGATGACTGCAAGCTGGGGGACATTATTAACTCCCCAAGTGATGCAGACATCCTACAGAAAGGTCTCACTGAGACCAATGACTGGTGTCAAAACCATGGCCTTAAGCCTAACGCCAAAAAAGTGCATTGTCATCCCCTTTGGTAAAAACTCAGTTCCCACTAATTACCACATCTGTGGGAACCCACTGAACACTGAAGTTGTTATAAGTGATCTGGGAATGCAGGTTGACAGCAAACTCTCCTTTGACTACCACATTGCCACTGTGGTCAGAAAGTTCTTCTATGTGGCACATCTCATTACCAAGGGTTTTGCATCCAGGAAGAAAGAGGTCATCATCTCTCTTTACTCTTCCCTCATTAGACCAATCATAAAGCATAATGCCCCATTTGGCATGTACCTCACTAGACACCTGCAACAGCTGGAGAGGCCACAGAAGTACCTCATGAAAAGGATCATAGGCATTAAACACATGGACAAACTCAAAAGACTCCAACTAATTTCTAACTCATATCGCCTACTTGGAGGCGATCTCTGCTTGACTTACAAAACCATGACTGACCCAGCTCTGTTAAAAATGCTACATCTAAAGAAATCCCAATACCTCTGCACCACATGCTTCAGAGACCTCAACTTCATTACCACAATCAACAGAACATGTGAGAGGGAGAGGTTCCTCACACAGAGACTGCCCATGCTCTGGAATAAACTTCCCTTACATGTCAAGCAGAGCACCTTGCTGTCCCTCTTCAAGAGAAATCTTGATGAGTGGATAAGTAAAAGAAAGTTCACCCTGGGGATCAATCCAGTGGCTCTACTTGCACTGGGAACTAAGGTCAAGCAGCACGATACCAGGGCATTTCTATGGACTAGGCTTGTAAAGGCTCCAGGGCCATTAGCCTAGTACACACCTATGAACCTACGAACAGCACATTTTTATATTATCTGATACAGTGATATGAATCTGATGATTCTCTGTAATGCATTTATGTGTTTTACATGACTCACTGATGATTATTTGACACTGAATTTTCTTTTTTAATGTTTACTTGTCCATAGCGGCAGTAGTTGATTGGTTATATAAATGTGTCTCCAGGATTATTGTCCATTGTATACTGACTAAATAAGCAATCAATACAATCATTGGTTGTATGTATTATTTTTTAAAACAAGGAACATCTTTATTAAATTGCATTCTTGAAATCATAATAAAAGTTTGAGATAGTCCTTTTGTAACCACACATGCATTTATGTGTTCTCATATTTGCTAATATATTTGAATTATCAGAAAGTTTTAGATAAAGCATGACTACAAAGTTTACCATCTTAACAATACAGACATGGATGCAAACCTCAGCAGTAAACCTTCAAGGATTCTTTTTCATGGAAGGCATTCGTGAAAGGCATTGTTGGACTTGAGCAACTAATGTCATTGGTAACTAGCAATAGCCACAATGGTTGCCTTTTGTTGTAGAATAAACAAAAATAAGTTATTTCCTGTGAAAATATGTATTATTTCAGCACATAAAAGGATTTTCAAAGTGGAGTTCTTCTGTCATGGGTAATGATTTTTATCAGATATGAAGTAAAAACCTCAATTCAGCATGTTACAGTAGTAGTTCTTTAATTTACTGCAGATAATATAAAATATAAGGTACTGCTTAATGATTATTGTGGAAGATCCAGTAAGATATTAATAGTCAGGCAGTAGTATTCACAGTATTTCACATTATCATTAGATATTAATAGACATTATACTTGTTACTAATTGTAAAACATACTGCAACATTATTTCACATTCCAATTTTTCCACACAAAAAATGCAGAAAGCATAAATCAGTGAAATTTGCAAGTTAATATCAGAAGGATCATAGCATTTCCAGAGTATATACAAACAATAAGCATAATGTTAGAGTTCCTAATTCTGTATCATATGCTATACTATATAGAATACATTACTTACTCAAGGCAGGCATTTATTTTATAAGATAAAAGCTATAAAATTGTACAAAACTTTCAACTAATCTATGTGTAGCAAAATCAACTTTCCTGTTAAGAAGCCCTGGGAAACTGTTCCCCTTTTCAATCAGACCTCATATTTTTGGTGAAGATGCCATAAAAACTTTCTTTCTGTTACTTATATCACTGATATGATTTTGTTTGAGTGGTACAGTTATAAAAATAAATTCAACCCTTATAGAGTACGCAGACTGTTGCCATACACAATTTGTTCTAACTTGCTGTGAAATGATCTTGGAATACAGAAGGCAAGTATAATTCAAAAGTCATATTCAGTTGGCTTAAAATAATCTGATGTCCAAGTGTTTGTGAAAGGTGCCTTACGTTTACTTTTACTGTTGCCATTGTGGCACTAACCAGGTATGACCCACTAGAGTCTATTTATAGTAAATCTGCAATTTATTGTGGTGATATTTCTTCCTGTTTATGATATGACCTGGTGTTATATTGCATTTTTGCAATGATTTTCTTACTGGATTTTTTTTCTCTTTGTATGCTGCTGCTTCTAAAATAAGACAAGAATGTCTAAGCAATCAATATCTAGTAGTCAAAACTGTAACAAGCAATGACATTAAATAATAGAGATTTTGCTTTCATCTAAAGAACATCACAGACATAGTGCATGGCATTACTAGGCCATCATATTTTAATGAACATCTTGCAGATATTGATGTCTGATTAGCCTTGAAGTTATGTGTTTTTCTTTTGATGTGAAAAGAATGACTCACATTGAAATGAGCATGACACGTTATAATTCAGAAAAAATATATATATCAGTCCTCTTTTGGGAGATAATGTTAATCTAATGATTGGTTGTTATAAAATTATATGAATGTAAAAAAAGAAGCACAGATTTCTTAGACCTTGACTCTCTGTTGCAAACATAGTGCTTTAAAGGGTTTTCAGCTGGATATGGACAATGCAAAAGAAGAGCAAACTGCATACAATGACGTATACAATGAGATGTGTAAAATACATTTTCCTAAAGGATAACCTTGAAAAGGAAGTAATTCAACTGTTTTCATTCAGGGCATATATAATCCTCTGGGAAAAGTAGGAAGTCACACAGGAAAATTCCAAAGTATCAGCCAGAGTGATTTGTTAGGCAGGAGGAGACAAAGAAAAGCATAGGTTATGGTATTTAAGGTTTTGTAATCACTACATCTGCATGATGACATCTTCACTACTTTTCTGCATTTCATCAAAATGAGGCTTTGGTATAAATGATATCAGGAATGTTTTAATAATTTAAGAATATGTTTATTGTTTTTATATATGCAATATATACATATATATATATATATATATATATATATATATATATATATATATATATGGTTCCCTATCAGAAGCCTGAAACACTATAAGCCTGAAAATCAAAATCCTGAAAACTATAGACTGAAAGTTCAAAATCCTGAAAGACCAAAATCCTGAAACTCAAAATCCTGAAAACACAAAATGGACATACTGACGTCATTGTGGCTTTGCTATTGTTAGCCCTGTGGTGTTGGGTCATGCGTTGGGTTCAGGTAAGTGTGTGGTTGGTTTTATGTTAGGGTTAGGGGCGGTTTAAGTGAGTTAGGGTTAGGGCACAGGTTAGGCATGTATGCAATAGTGACAAATATTGGGGTTAGGGGCGGTTTAAGTGAGTTAGGGTTAGGGCGCGGGTCAGGTGAGTGTGTGATAGTGACGGACCTTAGGGTTAGGGTTAGGGTCAGGGTCAGTTGGTAGATATTAATGTCTTTATAGTGACATATTAGCATTATTTGTGTTTTCAGGATTTTGAGTTTCAGGATTTTGGTCTTTCAGGATTTTGAACTTTCAGTCTATAGTTTTCAGGATTTTGATTTTCAGGCTTATAGTGTTTCAGGCTTCTGATAGGGAACCATATATATATATATATATATATATATATATATATATATATATATATATATATATATATATATATATACATACACACATATATCATATTCTAACATCACAGCATCTCTTTGATTTCTCAATAATACAGAAAAAGTATATTCCGTTACCATTTTGATGCAAATTGCTTTGTATTAGACTCCATAATCATACGACATGATCTAACTTGGAATCATTTAATACTTTACAGTCTGTCAGATTACTATAACTGTTGCTGAAACATATTTTTTAAATTGTCTTAGTCATTATGAAATGTGTCAGAAAAGGTATTGACATAATATATTTCTCTGATTCTACATGGGTCCAGGAATAATTCACTTCTACAGTTTTTTTTTGAGTTCTTCCCTTAATCAATATAGCTTATTCATATCACAAATGTCAGACAGTGGTTTATCTCTCTGCTACTATACTGGCATAGTTTTTCTTGGTTTATATTGTAAAGGTAGGATAAGGCAAAGTGCCGTTTATAATCTCAGTCATGTGTTAATTTTGCTGCATGCGGTAGTTCATCTTTCTTTGAACAAAAATGTCTTGTCCTTTTGTTTTGACACTTAGTTCTGCTCTTTTCTGCCTGCTGTTTCCAGGTAGCAAATATAAAGAAGTAAACAAATACATTCAGCAGTACAGAGGGCATGTTCATACTTTCCTTCCTCTTGAAGTAGTGATTACTCAAAGTGATAAATGGGAATATATATTCCTGTGACATAATGTGTGTATGCATGTGTGTGTATGTTTGTGTGCATTTAAGGCTTTTTGCAGTAGAAGTGTGGCACCTGAATTCAATCATCATTATCACATACACTAAATTTATTGACATGCTTATTTTAATGTAAATATCCAGTTAGACAAAATAATGTAAAATATAATATCTAAGCATTTGTATAGAATGCAAAAATGTGATAGAAGAATGTATTTTTGTAACTGGATGCATATGGGACCTTCGCTGAAAAGGGCCTTGTGTCCAGCTGGACTTTCCCAGTAAAGATAACAAAATAAATAAAACAGATGAATAAATAATAATGTTTGTCACATTACCTCACCAGGCTCCTCTCCTGTTTCTGTCATCCACTACATTTTTTCTTATTTCTTGATTTCATTAGATATAACCAGAATCCTTTAATCTGTTACAGCCTTTAAGCTCTCTGACGTTTTGCCCATCTGCTCCAGTGCTGCAACTACTCATTTGAGGTTCAGACTAGAGTGATTCTTTGCCTGTCAATCACTTTCATCCTTGAGGCCAGGACCTTATTGGCTGCTATTTAAGCTGACCAAGTCATCTTTGTTTTGTAAGCAGTGGTAGCTGGCAGCTGTTAACTAGTGACAGAGGTCAGTTATTTCCTATCCTCAGACACTCACAAATTACAGTGATCTCATATCTACATATAACATGTTTGGAAAGGACATTGCTAATCTCAGATCTCTAACATCAGAGACATTGTGAGTTACAATTCCCTCCTCTTGAATAGGAGAGCTGGGAAGAAGCCACATTATAATATCAATCATGACCACACCCTATTGGAGTTTAAGATATATATATATATATATATATATATATGTATGTATAAAATGTTGGTGCCCTCTGTCATGGCTAAAAATGGCCTATGGGCATGTCCATTTACACAGTTAAGAAATGATCAATAAATAATTGCATTTGATTTTAATACCTTATGTGAAGAAGAAAGTGCTTATGAAGATACTGTCATTTGATCTCCTCCTTTGCCAAAAAGTAAATACATTTAAATATAAAATCTGATGTCCTCTACAAGTATAGTCTCTGAAGTCACACTACAGGTACTAAAGCGATAAAAAAATTATGGCATACAAATATGAATCTTTAGCAACTAAATAAGTGCAGCTTGAACACAACAGCATGCAGGAAATATGCAGTTGCCCTGGGTGTGGGCTACATCACTGACATGAAAGATCGGTTTCAGATTGGAGACTCAACTGAAAAGACTCTTTGGTGCATATCCATGGACTCCTTTCTTACCACCCTGTCTGGGTTTCAGTGTCTTCCTGTGGTTACTTGTCCACAGTAACTGTATACTGAATAAATGCTTACATTCAGGCCCTCATGTGCAGATATACACATACTTAAAACACACACACACACACATTTCCAGGGAAGGCAGGTAATATTCTCCAACAGTACAGCCTAATGTCATGGTCCATTACAGTGTTGCCTTCCCCGATTACTTGATCGAGGAAATCCCAGTTGAAGTTTCCACTTTTGATAACAAGCCAAGCAATTATAAACACAATTGGTAATGTGTAACAGAAGAGTATAGTCAATTAGAAGAGGATGTTGTTTGTCAACATTTAGCAATTATAAATAATTAAGAATAAGTGCAATGTCTGCCTGTCCTCCCTGCATTTGCATGGGTTTCTCAGGTTGCTCCAGTTTCCTCCCACATTCTAAAAATATGCATTATATGTACTGGAGAACATAAATTGCACACAGGTATGAGTACATGCATATGTAATATGGAAAAAAAAGAGCTGTCAGTCTTATTCTGTCAACCCCCCCCCAATGCCTTGAAAATCAGCTGATAGTTGTGGCTATACCCAGTGTCACTGTAAGAGTTAGATGCAAGTTGTAAGAGAGCAAGCAAAAGATATGATCAGCCATAAGCTTTTTAAAAATTGAATACATAAAAATAGTTTAATTAAGAAAAAATGAGTTTAGCACTACAGTCGATAGTTAAATATGCAGAGAAAATAGTTGTTTCTTATAGCACACAAGGCTCTTTAATTTATAAAAAAATATAATAAAAAAGCAGTGTCCTATGGTCTATGCTATTTAACATTTAGTAAAGAAAACACAACATTATGAGTCAACAAATGTGTGAATAATAGTTAGAAGACAAACCATTTTAATTTACTAACACATTAACTTGCAGGCATGGGACTAGCATATCCAAGAGTCACTTCCCTTTCATAGAATAAACTGATAGTTCACTTAACATGCCATTACACCTTTAATTGTAACTCCTTTTGTGGTTCAATTAACATGACATTACTGCTTTAATTGTGACTCCTTTCATGGAACAAACTGATGGTTCACTTAACATGATATTACTCCTTTAATTGTGACTCCTTTCATGGAACAAACTGATGGTTCACTTAACATGACATTACTACTTTAATTGTGACTCCTTTTTTTTTTTTCTAAAATCTCTTTATTTGAATTTTCAGATATTAACAGTGATACATCCAGTCAAACACACAAAACAAACAGTACATACATAAAGGATACATTCAAAAAACTAATAACACAAGAAATATATATACACTATATACAATAGAAGTCACTACGTCATCAAATGGAGTATAAAAGGTTTTTAGCATCACTTAAGAAAGTGAGGGATAGTATAAGGGATATATTTTATGAAGAAGATAAATATAGAAATTCAGCCACTTATTATACTTAATGTAATTAGGGAATACAATTAGATATATAAAAAGGAAAAAAGGAAAGAAGAGAAAAAAAAAAGAAAAAAAAACTAAAAACTTGTTATAATGCAGTTATTGCATAATATAAATGTGTCTTATCATGTCAGTGTACAGGCTATTTTTCTTTGTTAAGAATTACATCTAGTAAGTAACCCCAATATTTCTGATAATAGTGTTTCTTTTTTGTTTTTGTATAAACTAGTTTGTGAGATGAGATATATTTAATAGCAAGGTTGCTAAAGCCTTCCCATATAAATGGAGATGTGACATTCCAATTTTTAGTGACATAAAAGTTAATAAGGGCACACATCATGATAAGGACATTTTTTTTTTTAATTTTTGGAAGTCGAGTCATGTTAATGTGCAATATAGCTGTCTCCCATGACAGGGTTGATTTTTCATATCACATTTTTGGAAGTCGAGTCATGTTAATGTGCAATATAGCTGTCTCCCATGACAGGGTTGATTTTTCATATCACATCTTCTCTAATCTAGCTCTTAAAGAGCACCATAGGTTGTGTACCTTGCTACATTTCCACATGACATGGAGAATATCTGCAGTTTGGTTTGGGCAGTGAGGACATATAGGCAAGAAGTTGGAATTGAACTTATGTAGTTTTGCTGGGGTATAGTATACATTGTTATTTATCATAATTTGCGTATATAGCAGCTTCTTAAAAGGAATTAATTTTATCATATTCTGAATGGCCAATCTCTTATTTTCATCTGTCAGAGATTGTTTTTTTTTCTTGCCAATAGTTTGAAATTAGAGAATTCTGGTGTTTTATGTTTGTTTCAAGTTTATATGTCCTAGAAATTGTTTTCCCTTTCATCTCAAGGTTTTCTAGTATTAGTTTTACTAAGTTAATATCTTGCAAGTCAACTTGTGTTTGTGAGAATTTAGCATTTATGAGATAATGGATTTGGGTAAAAATAACAGTATATTTCTTAGTAAGATTTAGTTCTAGTCTTATTTGTTGTATATTGGATTCTCTCCACTGGTATATTTCCCATACTGTGAGATCTTTTATCAGAGGGTAATTTGTTAGATTTAAGGGGTTTTTGTTTATTACTAGGTTGGGATTTAGGTGGAGTGGTTGTATAAAGGCAAGGGCATCTAATAATTGCAATGATTTAAATAATTTCTGTTTAGTAAGAATCATGTATTTAATTAGTGGGTGTATATTCTTTGTGAATATGCCATTTTGATTTAGGTTTAAAAATGGTAGGGATTTGCTGTTATACCCAAGGGATTTCAGTTGTTCAGACCAGATTTTGGTGTCCAGGTATTTACATACGGGTCATGGCTTATTATCTGTATTAGCCTGTAGGCAGTAATTATACTATAATATAGTTTGAAATCAGGTAACCCCAATCCCCCTTTATCTTTGGTAAGTAAAGGTTTGTTGTATTTAATTCTAGTAGATTTGGGGTACCATAAGAATCTTGATATAGCTTTTTCTATATCAAGAAAGAATTATTGGGGAATATTTGAAAAAGTAGCATTTAGTTGAAAGAGTATTCTCGGTAAATGGTTCATCTTAACAACACTAGCTTTTGAGAGTAAAGACATATTAATATTCTTCCACCTATTGATATCACTTTCAATACTGGTCCATGTATGCAATAGATTATTCTTTATCATATCCTTGAAGTCAGGAGTAAATATTATTCCTAGGTATTTTATCTGGTAACTTATATTGATTTCACTCATGAGAAAGTAACATTCCTTATGACCTATAAGATTCATGGGAAATATGTGGGATTTGTTTAGATTTAAATTATAGTTAGAGATTTCAGAGAACTCATCTATAGCTTTAAGTATTTTTGGGAGGTCAGTAGTGGGAAGTTGAAAATATATATTTAAGTCATCAGCAAAAGCAGAAAATATAAGATTTGTATTATAGATTCTAGGTATGTGATGGAAGGTTTTTGTGAAATAAACAGAAGGAGAGGTTCTAGATACAGATTAAAGAGGTATGGGAAAAGAGGGCAACCTTGTGCTGTACCATTGGATAACAATATAGGGTTAGTTTTGAGCTTATTTATCTGAATAGTGGTAGAAGCTTTCTGATATAGAACCTTAATTATCCTTATGAATTCCTGAGGAAAACCATATAAAGGCAATATATTAAATAGGAAATGTAAATTAACTTTATCAAAAGCTTTGGTTGCATCAGCCATGAGGACATATCTGGGGCATTCGTCACTGTTAAGAAGTCTGATAATGGTATCTAAAAAGAGGGTGTTATCACTTGTTTGCCTGTTTATCATAAAGCCCATTTGTTCTTGGGAAATGATAGAGGGGAGTACATTCTTATGTCTATTTGCTATAACATGAGCTAGGATCTTAAGGTCAGTATTTATCAGGGCTATTGGTCTATAGTTTGCTGGATCTGTTGGGTCAGAATTCAGTTTTGGAATTAGCACTGTTTTGGAGTTATTTAAATAATTATCTGTTATTCCATGTTGTATTATAAAGTTGAAAACTTTTAATAATACTTTGGAAATAGGTTCCATGAATAGTTTATAAAATTCAGAGGTGTAGCCATTGGGCCCAGGGGATTTACCTAGTTTGAGTTGGTTTATTGCAGCTTTTAACTCATTTAGTTGCAGGGGTGTTTTTAGGAGTTTTTTTTTTTGATCTTCCGTAATTTGTGGAAATTTTATATTATGTTTAAAATCACCAAAATTATCTGTAGATGGTGATAAGGGTATGTTGTATAATTTCTTATAAATGTCTTCAAAAGCATCTACAATATCTTGGACCCTGTGCTTCACCAGTCCTTCATACACTATTTCTTTAATTCTCGGTGGGTCATTTTTTTAATGTTAATTAGTCTAGCTAGGAATTTTGAAGGTGTTTGTGCCCATTCTGAATATTGATATATTGACCTTAATTCTAACAGGGAGATATTTTCTAGATAGTGTTTGTGTACTTGCTTTTGACAGTCTATTACTTTTTCCTCCAGGTCTTTGGAGTGTTTTTTCTGAAGTTCCAATTCAGCAATATTTATTTGAGTTTCTAGTTCCTTTTTAAACTTATTGTACTTTTTTTTGAATCATGCAGATTTTTGGATAATTATACCCCTAATGACTGCTTTGGCAGCCACCCATTGTATATCATAAGGAATTTGAGTATATATAAAGTCATTTTGAAGTTGGGCTATAACATTCTGGATTTCCTGTGCTGTTTCTTGGTTTTGAATGATTTTAGGATTTAATGTCCAATTATTGAAATAGGTAACATTTTGTTTATATGTTTGAAAATTTATTAAGAGACTGATTTTTGAATGGTCTGAGATAGTTCTAGGTGATACAGCATAATTTAGTCTGTTCAAAAGCAATGATTGGGAAATTAGAAAAACATCTATTCTGGATCAGGTTTTATGAGTGGCTGAGAAGAAAGTGAATTTTGATATTGTTTCATCATATTGAAATTTAATATATGGGTCAGTTAGTTCAAAAGTATTTTGTAATTCTTCATGTGCTATAGTGGTATGTTGCGACTGCCTTTTTTCATTATTTGATCTATCTTTGTCTAGATATAATAAAGCATTACAGTCCTCACCAATAATTTACAAATGATTTGGGTGGTTAGCTAGTATATTAAAGATTTCATTAATGAAGAGCTGTTGATTAGAGCATGGGCTATATATATATATATATATATATATATATATATATATATATATATATATAGTGCGGTGGTGGTGCTGCGGTAGCGTTGTCGCCTCACAGTAAGATGCTGTCCGGTTCCTAACCGGGAAAAGCTGAAAGACACAACAGCAACAACAACAACAGTATAAATATATATATATATATATATATATATATATATATATATATATATATATATATATATTAAGAAAGAGTAAAGGTTATTTAGAGTATGATATTTGCTGGTAAATAATACACATCTTCCATTAGAATCAGCTTTAAAATAAGTAATATAAGTAATTCCTCCTTGGAAAGATTGATTTATTATAATGGCTACCCCCCCCAGATAAAGAATTATGGCATGCAGCTAATATTTGCTTAACCCATTTCATTTTCCTTTCCCTGTCCCACAGTTGGTCATCCAAGTGAGCTTCTTGCAGGAAGGTTACATTACCTTGCTTTGGTATGTGAGATGCATGATTAAATCTCTTTTTTTATCCACTATCCCTTTAACATTCCATGAGTCTATTGATACCATGTCTTAATTTACTTATCATGATGTTCATTGCCTGATAAGCAGAGAAATAGTAATAAAATGTGTCTGTTAGTGTGTTAAGCTTTAAAATTGATGCAGTGACTTCTAAACTCCTATACCCCAAATAGGTGCCTATCCACCCATCCCTGTGTACTGGTAGTTGTGCATGAGTTGAAAAGCAAAGAAAAACTATTATTTGTATTAGAGTTATATATACATTTAGCAGAGGAATGTCAAAAGTACCTAGAATGTTCCAAATGTGAACAGTCATCAGCTACAGACTGAGCACAGCCTGCTTCTTTTATTTGTTATTTACAGTATAATGATTTTATGACCTCTTAATATAATATGTTAATTATTCAATGAAATGGTATACGTAAAGTAAGAGAAAGAAAATTCTTAGAAAATGTTTATAATAAGAGGCAATAATATGTTCTAGTTCTTAATATTTCAAAAGTTATTAAAAAGTTTACTAAACAAAATTTTATATAGAACAGATCTGAAAGAAGCTTAAAAGAAAAGGCAGCATTTTGAAGTTCCAAAACAGTGAGAGTAATCATTTTATAAGCAACTAACTATATTATTTAAAGCTACTGGAATACATATATATATATATATATATATATATATATATATATATATATATATATATATATATATATATATATATATATATATATATATATATATATATATATACTGGCAATATACATACAACAACATCTGTCTTTGTTATCCAAATATATAAAGAATAAAAATATGACACCATAATCCAAAACTTGAAATAGATCGCGTCCATATCCATCATTTGTTTGCAACTAGTCAGTGTCACCTTCTCACATATGCATGCAAGAAAAGACTCTGTTTATCATTTTGTCATAGACTAATTCAAATACAACCCAGTCAACATGCTATTAAGATAGTGATTAAGCAATGTATAAGAACTTACTAATGTCAAATTAATATACTAATTTAGGCTATTATAAAACATAAGTCACAACCCAAATTGCATCACCCTGTTTCAAAGCATTATTCAGAAAAGAAGAGTATCCCCCCAGATTAGTTAGATCATTTCACCTATATAGTTGTATAATACAAGAAAGCATAGCTGTAATCATTTGGGAATGGATTGGGAATTCTTGTTTATATGAGACCCATTGATCCAGATGTCATGTAACAATCCTTGTTTCTTGACATCTGCAGTGACTTAAAGAAAAGCACCTTTAAATCATTTCTTTATGCAGCCATACTTAGGTAGCTTTTAAGAATTTATGAATGAAAGACAGTACCTTGTTTTATCCAGTGTAGCACAAGGTTTTGTAATACTGCAGGAAGGGAGGCTGAAATATTTAAAAGCAGCTACATCTTTTTCTTTTCTAGAATTTTCCACATGACTTGTATTTTCTTCTATTACCTTCTTCTTTGTAATTATAGCAGTGTAGAGGCTTAAAACATACAATTTAAGGCTTCTTTGATGAGAAAAGCAAAGTTTGGTTTAAAGTTGAATATTCATTGTTTGTAGAGCTTTCTCTAATTGATTTAATGTTTCTCCCATTCCCAGAGATGCACTGGGGCTGGACACAAGTCATTAATGATGTCATTAAAGTTGAAAGGTGAAAGGATCATTGAGTTTCCTGATTTGAAGAGGATTATGGGAAAACATAATGCTGAAATGCTAAAACGGACCTCCAGGGCTGTAAAAATAAAATGATGGTTTTATTTTTAGCTTATTTTAAAATAGAAACGTGCAGAATACTTTGCTGAAGCCCTCCAAAATATTATTTTGAGTTCAAAGAAGATGAATTGGGTTGATTCAAGCAGGATTAACTTTGAAGAGATGCTGAAAGGTGGATTTTGCTTGCTCGGGGGTTTCAAGGGATATTTTTTCTTCTTTGTGGTAGAAAATTAAAGATGCAGGGCATTTCATTTGAAAACGAATCTTGTTTTCAATAAGCTAAGCACAATATTTACTAAGTTTCTGTCTATTTTGTTTAATTTCCAAAGGGAGATCTTGAGTTACTGTGATTTTATGTGCCCTCCATGTAGAGTTCTTTGTAGGTTTGTATGCTGTTAGTATTCGTTGAACATGTGCTGAATTAAGCAGTCTGACATATATTTGCCTCGAAGAGTCACTTGTTTGTGCACACCTAATAGCTCTGTGAGCTCGTTCTATTACTATATCATCCAAGAGTTCTTTATTATTCAAGAGAGAGCTTAGTATTTCTTTTATTATTGAATTAAGTTGTGTATTGTCAAAGCTCTCTGGAATTCCTCTTATGATAACGTTATCACGCCTGCTTCTGGCTTCTAGATCTAAAATTTTTTGTTGTAATTCTTTAATTGTGTTGTTGCTGGACTGAAGCCTTTGCTGAAGTTCATTTATTTTTAGTTCATTTTCCATAACTTTGGCTTCACTTTGCTCTAGTCTAAGCATAATTTGGTCCAGAGTAGAGCCAAATGTAGTTAGTTTTTTTGCAAATCTTTGCACTTCTAATTGTAAAGGTTGCAAAGCATTTTTAAGGTCTTCCAATGTTAAATATTGTTCCTGTTTTGATCTTAGAGTCATCTTAGCAGCTTCTTGTTGCAGCTTGTTAGATTTTTGTCTTTTGGGAGTGCCATCTTTCTCTAGAGTAGTAATCATAGTTTAGTTTTTGTGGTTAAAATTTCCATTTTATCTGGTTGATTTCCAATTCGACTTCCAAACTTAGATGCTTGTTGATAGTGCAGAATTTTTAATAGTAAATCCTGTTCTGAGAGATGCTTTCTCCTTATTTTGTGTTAGGCCTGTTAGTCTGGAAGAATCCACACCATGCAGTTCAGGGCTCAGCTTCCATCAAGTAGATATTTTCCTTCAAAAAGAAAGTTAGATGCTTCATAATATTGAAGAATTTTTTAGTAATAAGTCGTGTTCTGAAAGATTCTTTCTCCTTATTTTTTGTGTTAGCCCTGTTAAGATATTTTCCTTCAAAAAGAAAGAATTTCAGCAAAAATATAGATGAAAAAAGTAATTACTCACATTTCTGCTTTAATCCATTGATGTTTTGTGTATATTCTTTGAGCCTGAGGTCAGATTACAGTTTAGGTTGCAGGAGCTGCACTGTTAGTGTGCTTACAGGCTGTCCACCATTTTGGAATCCCTCTAGTTGTGACTCCTTTCATGAAACAAACTGATGGTTCACTTAACATGACATTACGCCTTTAATTGTGACTCCTTTTGTGGAACAAACTTTTGGTTCAATTAACATGGCATTACTGCTTTAATTGTGACTCCTTTTGTGGAACAAACTGATGGTGCAATTAATATGACATTACTGCTTTAATTGTGACTCCTTCCGTGGAACAAACTGATGGTTCACTTAACATGACATTGCTCCTTTAATTGTGGCTGCCAAGTGGTGCAGCTGTGGCTCAGAAGATATATAAGCAACCATATATGAGATACTTTCCATTGTTTGGCCTTTGTCATCACTGAATTTTTGAT
>NC_056738.1:245793797-245971297 GCF_019279795.1 Protopterus annectens
AAACAGAAAACCAACTTGCTGACAGTTTTATCAGCTGAATGCAGTTATCTGAGCACAACCACTATGAATAAAGAATATGAACGAATTAAAAATAAATAAATAAATAACACTTGTCATATGACTACAGGACATACAGTTAACCCAGCAACAAAGCTGTTAAATTAAATAGGAGACTAAAGACATTAAAAGTTTAAAAGAGATGAGGACATTGGATGTTAAAATACTACGCAGACAGCACTAAATCGATGAAACATATTAAATAAGTAGTATGTATAAATAGTGAGATGTCACTAAGTAAACATGTTACATTATACTTAACTGTTTGTTCAGTCCTGGAAAGTTCCAGAGTAGCTCATATTATTTCTAGTTTATTATTATAGAGTCTTCTTCTTGTGTCCAAGCTTATAGAAGTTACAGATGTGCTTAAAACTAGCTGAAATACATGTTTCTCTTTCTTCAACAGCATGTGGATGTAGCTAAACAAAACTTGTCCATCCTAATAAAATTTAAATCAAGGACCTAGTAAGAATGGTACAAGTTATAACAGAAAATTCACAAGCTCATTAATAAAGTGTCTTGGCAGAGGATGGATCTGCTGCAATGCAGATTGTAAAAATATGGCACCTGTTGCTATGTGACAGACATGAGACAAAATAAGCAGCAGAGCCTGCAGGTGGCTTAGATTGATAGATCATTTTAAGGCTTGAGCAGACAGAAGGATACCTACTGACTATATCTCAATGCTTAATGGTTGGCATGCAGAAAGAACATGAAGTGCCTGAGAAAGTGTGTTAAATGGCATTTAAAAGATGGAGTTAGATATTAAAAGGATTAAACTGCAGTGACAGTATGCGAGATTAAATCAGTGACCTATAAGGGATATTTCATTGCTATGTGGCATTATTTTGAATAAATATTTTCAATACATCATAGCTGATATGACTTATGTCACTTATCTACCAGAAACCAACATATTATCTTTCCTACATTACTCTAGCTTTCACTCGCTCTTCAAAAAAGGGAGTTATTAAGGACCAGCTGGACAGGGTAGCTTGTATGACCTCTTTATTTGATGATTTTATTTATGAATGCCATTTTTCAGCTGATATGGATGGATGTTTATATTAGAAGCTATCCCATTATTTTGATCAGCAAGGTCATGGAAGAGGTTATCTCTAACATATGTACCACTTTTATTCCAAAATAAACAATATGGTTAATAGTTTAGCAAGTTAAGGGCAGTTAGCACAACATCTGGTCCTATTTGAATTAATGGTGAACAAATAGCATATAATAATGGAGGAGACTTTGTCACATTCATTGCTACTTTTTCTTCCTATAGTCTATTAGTTGATGAAGTTTTAAGAAAAAATTGGGGCTTAATTTCTACTTACCCAGAGAGTGCTAAAAAACTAGTTCCCAAACCATGAACTGTGTATAAGAGCAGGACAATTTAAAAAAAACTCCTTGAGAACATACTTGATAGTCCCCATAATAATTCCTCTATAACATCTACCAGTGATTGTTGTAAATATTGTAAACATGTACTTATTGGTGAATCTACCTATATGCAGATGCATTTTATCAAAACCACAGGGAAATTTAATTGCAGTACTAAGGGGGAGGTATATTTGGCAGGTTGTCAGCAATGTTCAGTATTTTATGTATGCAAAACTGAGAGAAAAATAAAGGACCATGTATATGAGCACATATATGACATAAACAACAACAAAAAAAAAGAATCTCAAGTGCACTATTTAAACATATTGAACTTAACCCCCTACATAGTCTTCTGTTTTTTTGTGGTGGAACAAGATGTACATCACTTCAGAAGGGGGTCCTGGAGTTTATTATTATAGAAGAAGGAGCTTTGGTGTCAACTTTACCTTAATACTTTTATGCCACCTGACTTAAATGTATTAATTTCAATTTCTTGTTTATTGAAACTTAAATTGTATTGCAGATAAATTATATTTTAGATAGGTTGTTGGTAGATTTCCTGTTACACATTTTTTATATTCATATACTTGTATGATTATGTAACAAAACAATTTTAGATTGCACTTTAATGAATTATTCATCTTATGATTAATCTGTTTTTCATCGGTTACTGCATTGGCTGTGATTAACTAATTTTAATATTTAAAAGCTGTTTATGCTTGTTCTTTATTCTGATGAAGTCCCACAATGATATGGGATGAAAGTGCTTAATTAAACTGATTTTTATTCTGGGAAGAGGTTGGATTCTGCTTATTGTTTAGTTTGTTAGTTTTTGCAAGGATCTATTAAACATATAGAGGATACTAATTATGGGTAATCAATGCATTTACAGATTAACCAACAATATCAGTTCAATGAATGGACTAAGACTCATAGGACTTCATCAGAAAAATGCAGTTTCCATTTTGATTCACTTAAATATCATCTCTAATTTATGACATCATACTAATTACTAAGTACACATCTTAAAGCCACAGGATATGTTGAATCGTAGTAGATAAAATGTACATTTACAGTACATAAATAATACTAATGCAGTGTTTACCAAATTTAATAGGATTTTGAAATGGTAAACATTTTAATAAAATGTATTTGTTTTAAAATTAATAATACTTTTAAAATTTTAGTTGCTTTAATCTCAGCACACTATCGATGTAAATAATTTAATTTAAACCTGGATGTTTATCAGCACACAATGCTAACTATCATTTTAACTCTAAAACCTCTAATTTACATTTCCAAGGACCACCTCTAACATCAACATAAATAACATCTAAAAACAAAATGTTAAATAATGATTTGAACATTCCTGCACGTTTGCTAATGCACTTCTTTTGTTATTGTTGCTCTAATTAATATCATATGAATGTTCATAAATACATTCCTTCAACATTCATTCTGTTTTGCTAATATAATATCCAGGGCATCCTTGGCAAGCTGCTATACAGACCATCCTCTTTGAAGTACAGTTGCAGAAAGTTTTTGATTAATCCATTCTTTACCATTTATCATAATCTTGTCACCTTCAAAATCCATTTGCATTGGGCACAATTACCACATTTATATGCACCCTTTTTATCTCCCCTGGTATAACCCACGTTCATTTTCCAATTTTCCAATAAGTTCTTAAACTTTCTATTCCACCTGAAAGTGATCTTCAGTTGGTATCCAAGAATGCTGCACATTTCATAATCAACACAAATAATATTCCAATTATTGGATACAATCCTCCTCACATCAATTGGCTTGGAAATTGTATGTTGTAACCAAGGCTTTGTTAAATGTTATCTTTTTTTTTCCAAAAAAACTATTAATTCCATTTTTGACCCAATAAGGGTACATAAATCTTTTCATCCATTTTTGTGCTACTTGCTCAGTTAGACTATGGGGTACCCTCTAGATAAAAATATTTTCTTTAACATACCAATTTTTTAAATACCTTTACATGACATAGGCATATTTACATTTATATAAAAGTAATCAAACTGTATTAACTAGGTCACATTTACAAACATTTACTTCACTTATGTTACTATGTATCATATAACCTAAGCAATATTAGATAAATTATTAAATTCTTGCTTTTTTTAAACAAGAGACACATTTTTAAACCATCACTTAAACATAGGCAATCATACATTTATATAAATGAAAACAAACCACACCAACACTATCCTAGTTGCAAGCATTTAACATCACAAACCTTGCTGACACATTCTCATTTGCAAACATTGTCACTTATAATCTACCCAGTCATTTTCAAACATTACATAGCTCATTTAAGTCCTGTCTTATTTTAAACCTCATTCCTCCCTTGCATGTATTTTCCTCCAAATTCATATTTTTTCCTATGCAGTTTGCTCCTACCCTTTCCTAAAGATTTTAGTTCCAGTTATTTTATCTGTGTTACTATATTCACTACTTCTAGTATAGTTGGTTTAGATTTTGATTTCCATTTTCTAGTAATTGCTTTTTTGGAAGCCACCTTAATTAAACACAGCCAGGCCTTACCATGTCTAGGCAATTCTAATTCTGTTTCATAGCTAAGAAAAATCGTCTCCCTCATCACACCAATCTGCCCACCAAACATCTCCAACAGTACATCCCTCAGGGAATCCTTAAAGGCCACCAAGTCACTGCACTCCAAATAAATATCCCAATTATCTGATTCTTCCCTATCATACCTTCAACATTTCTGACCACCTGAGGAAAACACCCCTGGAGTCTACTCAGGGTATAAAATTATCTATGTAAACATTTCCAAGCAAAAGTCCTAAATCTTCTAGATTTTTATGCATATTTGGGAGACATGCATATGTCCTCCCATTGTTTCTTTGTGAACTGTTTATCCAATCTCCCTTCCCAATCCTTTCTAACCTCCTCTAATTGATTCTTATAGTTATCATGCAATAGTTTGTATGCTCTATTAATTATTCTTAATTTAATGGCAGCTTCTGTTCTAGATTCTACTAAAACCTCTACCAGTGTTGGTGTTTTGTTTAGGACCCCCTATTTCTTTCTCTTTGCCTATACTCTGATATCAATCCTTGATAGGGAAGGCAATCTCTAACCTGCAGGCCAAATAAATTCTTGGTATCTTCCCATTCTATCATCTTTCCCTCTCTAGTTATTTTCTCCCAATACCTTGGTTCCTTTGTAAGTTTTCTCAATAAGTTCCAGCCCCTTCTTGCTATTGCTTATATCCCTAACTGCAGCCATCCCTATCTGCAGAATCACCTTTCTCCATTCCCATGTTGGCTTAGTTCTTAGGATACTTTCTGCGCCTTTATAGATATGATATTCTGCATGACTATTGTTACTCTCTTTAAAAGTCTGCATCCAAAATCCCAGTCTTGCCTTATTTCTTGAGCTCTACCCCCATGTTATCATCATCTCTTTCCACTTGGAATTATAGTTTTCTGTTTGTGCTGTGTATAGGACCCTTAATTGTATAGCTCGGAAATACCCCTTCAAATTGGGTAATCTCAATCTGCCCTGTTCTACTGGAAGAATCAGCTTATCATACTTGAGACTTGCCATCTTCCCCTCCCAGATAAAGTTCTTCAGCTCTTTATTAATTGCTATCCACAACTTCTCCTCTGGGTGATAAAAAATTTACTGTCCTATGTATAAGACTAATGGGACTAAAACATTTTAACTGCTTGTATCTTACTATCCATATCCATATAACAAAGTTTCCATTTTCTCAGATTTTGTATTATCTTTTGTATTTTCTCTTCCCACATATCCTTAGCTGCCACACCAGAATAATTTTTAATCCATACTCCTACATATTTCATTCTATCATGTCCCCATAAATATGGATATTGCTGAACCAATCATATGTGGGTACAAAATTTATCTCTTTGCCTTTGATTTGGCTTTATTATTTAAGATTTGAAACTGTCTCAAAATGTTCTGCAACACTATAATGTCTCTTTCTGGTTTTGTCATGTATAAAATTATATTTGTCTGCAAAGTGAGCCAGCTTTTCTTCATCCAAAAACATGCTATCAGATATGATTCTGTCTGCCCTTGCCATCTGCCCCTTTACTATACCTCTTTTTTGATGGTAAGGATGGCAGTTTGTGTAATAGTGTTGGAATATGTAGCTTCCTATAAATACTAGAAGTAAAATGTTTTCTATTCACATCCTTCAATAAAATAGAATATTTGAACAAATATATAACAGTAGAGGACAATATTAATATTAATATAATCACTATGTTATTGGAATTAGTGTTTTATATATATATATATATATATATATATATATATATATATATATATATGGGTCATTAATCACCAAAAAACTGGGGTAGCTATGGATTATACAAGTTGCCATCCTTACCAGCAAAAAGGAGTTATAGTAAAGGGGCAGATGGTAAGAGCACCAAGAATGGTATCTGAAAATGGCATGTTTTTGAATGAAATTTGTAAGTTAAAGTAAATATTTTTGTCTAGACTGTACCCCCATAGTTTAACTGAGCAAGTAGCTAATGAAGTAATCACAAAAATGGACAAATCAATGTGTGTACCCTTATTGGGTCAAAAATGGAATTATTAGTGTTTTGAAAAAAAGATAATGCTGACAATGCCCTGGTTGCAATATATAACACCCATGCCAATGAGGTGAGGAGGACTGTATCCAATAACTGGAATCATATTCATATTGACAATGACATGTATAGTATTCTTGGATGCCAATCAAAGATTAGTTTCAGTAGGGAATAGAAATTTTAATAACTCATTGGAAAATTGTTAAAGGAATGTGGGTTATAATAGGGGACATAAAAAGTGTATGTGTAAATGCGGTAACTGTGCACAATGTAAACATATTTTTGAAGGTGACAAGATTATGATAAAAGATAAAAAATGCATGAATGTAAACAACTTTCTACAACTGTATTTCAAAGAGGATGGTTTATATAGTGGTTTGCCAAGGGTGCCCTGGATATTATTTTGGTAAAACAAAAAGAAAGTTGAAGGAACGTATTTATGAGCATTCATATGATATTAATTGTAACAACAATAACAAAAGAAGTACATTAGGCAAACATGTGCAAGAATGTTCAAATCATTATTTTACATTGTGGGCTTTAGATGGTATTTATATTGATGTTAGAGGTGGTCCATGGAAATTTAACTAGAGGTTTTAGAGTTAAAATGGCAGTTAGGGTTGTGTAATGGCAAATGCATTTAGAAATGTATTATTCCCCAGTCTTGGCTAACCGATCAGTAGTAAGAGATATCTGAAATTTCAGACTCATGTATCAGTCCACTTAGGATGAAAATATCAGTAAATGCTTATTGTCATCTAGCTTTCTCTAAACAATAGCTAGGGGCTGGAGAAAAGATCAGCACTAGATTTAAATTCCATTTAGTGAACAGATACAACTATATCTGGATTTCACTGCTACAAACATCCTTATCAAGCTACATATGCTCTATCATCAATTAAACTTTTGTGCATGCAATGCTTTAGCAAGAAGTTCTGCAAATTGTTAAATTGTTAAATGAGCTAACAGACAAATTCAAAAATATGACAGTATAAGAAGCAGGTTCACCCTAAAGCAAATGGCACATTGTTTGCACTGAACACTATTAAAATAAAAGCATACCAAAATGACCAAGAAGAAAATATGAGGCTTTATTCAGAGGCCTTTTGGGCTAAGGATAGCTGCAAGGCAGTAATACACAGCCTTTGTACTGAGATACCATGAGACCAACCAAGGAGAGAGCTCTAGAAAGTCATTAACCCTGAAAATACATTTTTTTGGTGAATGTTATATACATTCTCAAGTCTGTAATATCTGTTTTGTAGCTGTCCACAAAGACCATTTTGGAGAATTAAAAGCACTGTTCCAAGATTTTATATTATATCATTTTAATATATATATATATATATATATATATATATATATATGGGTCTATATTACAACTGCAAAAGTCCTAGTCAGCAAATACGGAATCATCCACACATATTACCCGAACAGCTAATACACCGAATGCCCTAAACTGCAAAATTCAAAATCTTGAACCGTCATAGTCGTCCAACCCCACCGCACGCTACATACTACCTACCCAAACAAAATAAATAAACCACATGCATACACTAACCAAAACCCTACTTTTAACCCTACACTAAACCTTACATACATTACTATCTATCCTTTTATCTTAACCCGCATCCTAACCCTATCGCACATTTACCTTACGGAGCTATACCTAAGCAAAATAAATAACCCACACACATACACTTAACAAAACCCTACTTCTAACCCTACACTAAACCTTACATACATTACTATCTATCCACTTACCTTAATCCGTACCCTCACCTAAGGTCTGTAACTATTGCACACTTACCTTATGGAGCTATACCGCAGAAGAACCAACCATGACGATTCGAAATTTTGGATTTTGCTCTTCAGGATGATCAGTGTTTTTGAGGTTTGATGTATACGTGTCGACGTTTCCATATTCAGGTAAGTGGACCGTCGTGATTTCAACAGGGAACACATATATATATATATATATATATATATATATATATATATATATATAGATAGATAGATAGATATAGATATAGATATAAAATAGATATTATAAAGGAAGAAATTTTTCCAAAAGCAAGGGTGTTATCACTGTACAAAGAAAGAGTTCCCTCCTAAGACTAAATAGGAACATCATAAATCTTTTAAAGTTTTCTAAAGCAAATTGCAAAACTAAAATCACATCCCTAGCCAAGGATAATCATAAGGGATTATTTAACTACATCTGCAGTCTAAAACGGAATGCCCAACTATGTGCTGAACTGGTTGTAGATGGGATCACTCATACTACATAAGATATCACCAACCTGCTAGCTGACAGATTCAGTGCAAACTTCACCCCCTATCCCCACCTACCATATCCCAAAGTATATCTGATTCCAGCCCTCTGCCTAGTATCTCTAGAAAACAGGTCATCTCTGCACTCACAAGCAAAATATGACAAAAACTTCACAAATATGGAAATAGCAGCCCAGACTGAAAAGATAAACATCTTTATTACGATTCTGGTACCTCGGCCTTCGCCTTCAAGTGGAATAACTAACACTCTTACAAGCAAGTCTATATACACCACCCAGAATTTCATTAATTAGCATCAATTAATCAATCAACATTATTTCAAAAATTTAAAGTCACAATAAACATCATTTTTACAAAATATCTAAATTCCTAATTTTATATCAAATACTTATATGCAATTAATATATTGATCATAAATAAATTTTCTTTTAACATCCACTATATCTGTTTATACTTCTAAATTCATTCCATTTGGATACAAAGTATTGAAACTGATAATATATTTAGATTCCATATTTATTAACCTCCTTTGAAAACTATGATCTGCCCCCCAAGGGCCATAGGGTTTAGCTAAAACACTAAATATCAAATCTTCCATTGAACCTCCATGTTGTTTGTGAAAATGACTGGCCACCAGACTATCAAGCCTCTCATTCCTAATATCTCCCAGATGTTCTAATATTCTTTGTTTTACCTTACGCTTGGTTTGCCCTACATACCATTTTTTTACCGGACAATTGCACCCTATAATGTAAATGACCCCAAATGAATTACAATCAAAATGATCAATGGCATTATATAAAATGCCATTGATTCTAGTACCATCTAGATTCTTAATATTACTACATACCTTACACCTACCACATGGATAGGCACCTGCATTAGTAACCCTTTTCCTTCTACCTTTGTATCTAACCAATTCCTTCCAATTTTGAAATCTACAATAAGATAAAATCACTTAATTAGGAATAATGTCTTTTTAAGTCTCATCATTACTAATGATAGGCCACAGAGCCAACACCAGTTTTCTTAAAATAGGGGAAAAGGCTGAAAAGCTATTTACAAAAAACATTTTATTTTTCTCACTATCTTCTATTTTTTTCATAATTTTCCACATTTCTATTGTTCCTACCTACATAACTACTTATCTTAACTGGTGAACTATGATGTATTAACCCCAACTCTTTCTCAACTTTGGCTTTATCTGCCCTGATTCTTTCTTGAGAATATCCTCTAGCATACAGTTTCTCAAATATTTGGTCAAATTCCACTTTAATTATATCTTTCTCTGAAATATTGCCCGCAATATGTTTAAATTCCCCTAATGGTAAGGATTCAATTAGATGGAAACTATGCATACTTGACACATGTAAAAAATTATTAACCGCAGTAATTTTATGAAAAGGTTTATGCTGTATTTTTCCATCTGACCCTACATAGAATTCTATATCTAAATATTGAATTGTTCTTCCACCTACATTAAAGGTGAAATCCAAACCACAGGGGTTAGATCTTAAACTAGAGATAAACTTCTCAAATTCTACGGGGTCCCCTTTACATAAAAATAAGAGGTCATTAATAAATCTTTTATATTTGACCACATTATTTTGAAAAAAAAATTTTTGAATAAACAAACATTTTCAAAATACCCCATAAAAATAATGGCATAAGATGGAGCAAAACAGGCACCCATTGCAGTGCCATTCTTTTGCAGAAAATATTTATTGTCAAATTCAAAATAATTGTGTGTAAGGCAGAATTCCAATAGGCATACAATAAAGGAAGACAATCCAAACAGAACGAAAAACTTGTAAGGTAAACCAAGTCCAGGTCCCAGAAAAACGCAAGCCGAAGAATCAGCAGTATATTGAAACAGCACAAAAGTTTAAGAGTCCAGAAGACCAAAAAAATCCATAAAAGTTGTTTAACATAAAAACAAATCCACTACTAAGCGCTTTCACCCATTAATACATTCGGGCATCTTCAGAGTAGTGAAATCACAAAGAAATCAACTGCCTTAAATAAATTCAAAAAATTCAAAAAATTCCCGCCCTATAGGTAGACCAATCAAAACAAAATATACCTTACCAAGATGTTTAAGGTGGAATCAGTTCATAGTAAAAAACATATACAAAAATGTGTGTATGTAAAAAAAACATACAATAGAAATATATATATATATATATATATATATATATATATATGTGTGCTAAATATTATATATAAAAAGCTCATCGAAAACATCAATTTAAACAAAAGTAGATCTATATTTTAAGATACTAGACAAAGAAATAAACTCATTGATACCAGGGGGTCTAGATGCATCTAATCTAAGTTGCCACAAAGTTTCTCGAACTTCAAGCAAAATCTTAAAATTACCCCCTCTATCATTGCCAGGTATTCTGTCGACAACAAAAAATAAAAATTTGTTAAAATTCTCACACTTGATACTGTGCATGTAGAGAGCGTTACTTGACGTCTTGTTCCTAATGTCCCTTAGGTGCTCAAGAATTCTTACCCTAAGTTTCCTAATGATCTTACCTACATAAAATGTAGGACAACTAAGACATGTAGTGATATAGACCACTCTCCTGGTATTGCAGTTACAATACCCTGGGCATTTTATAGATCTGTGAAAGTTCTGACCTACCACATAAGGACCATTATTAATATACATACATACACTACACGACCCACATTTGTTCATTTTAGAGTTTCCATAAGGTCCATTCTTAGAACTTTCCCTTTCCATCAACTCTTTCAAATCCATCCCTCTACTAAATGTAAAGAGTAGCAAGTTACCAACAACTTGCTTAGTGTCATTATCCATAGTGTATTGCCACATTTCTCTTAAAATTTTTGCCATTCTATCAGCATACCCGTTAAAGGGTAATATCAGCTCTTTTAATATTGTCAAAGTCAATAGAAGAAGTACTGTTGACAAGCCTATGGGTCTCTTTAATTAATCCGTGTAACAGGATAGGTCTAAAGACTAAATGCCTTTTACCAACAACTTCATTTTTGATGTTAGTCAAAAAATCAAGAGGGTACCCTCTATCTAAAAACATGTCTACTAAGCTCTTAGTTTCCAAGGCATATTGGGCATCTTCACTAATTAGCCTAGAGATCCTGACCATCTGTCCCTTCACAACATTTTTTTTTTGATAAAGGGGATGGCAGCTTTGGAAATGCAAAAAGCTATTTGAATAAGTTTCTTTACGAAAAATGTTGGATTCTAATCTGATAACCCCTTCACTCACTCTAGTGTAAAGTGTGATGTCAAGATAATTACACCTATTAACATGTACCTTTTAGGTAAATTTGAGAAAAATAGTAGTGTTATTAAGATATTCTATAAAGGTATGTATTGTATCAACTTGCCCTCTCCAAAAAATTAACAAATCGTCAAGGTACCTCAAAAAAAGTGACACGTACTTCATGTAGGTTGATGTAAACACTTTGTCCAATTCCCATTGTGCTAAAACGAGATTAGCATAAATTGGCACACATTTTGCACCCATAGCTACACCTGTTACTTGTTTGTACAGTTCACCCTCAAAAGGTAAAAAGTTGTTAGTTAGAATAAGTTCCATTAGATCAACTAGAAGTGACCGTTTGACAGTATGCATGTCACAAAATTTTTCAAGACAAATCTGAAACATTTCTAAACCTTCCACCTGAGGTATAACTGAAAACAAGTTGATAACATCTATAGTGACCAGAATAAAAGGCTCGTCAAAGTGTTTTTGTCTAATGACATCCAAACAATGCCAGGAGTCACGCAAAATGTGTGTAAAATGATTGACAATATTCTTACAATAAAAGTCCACAAAAAAAGCCATAGCTTCAGTCTTGGAGCCCCTAGCTGAAACAATTGGGCGAAAAGGTGGATTACTCATATTTTTGTGGATCTTTGGTATTCCAAAGATAGATGGCGTCACAGGAGCTTCTACTGATAAAAAATGAAAATCATTGTTATCTATAATACTTTCCAATAACCATTCGTAAAGAAGCCAATCAATTTTGGAATAAGCCATATTCAACTCATTACGTGACACCCTGGTATAAGAGTTGGTATCATTAAGTAAACATGACATTCTATTGGAATAATCAGTAGACATCATAATCACAACCCCCCCACCCTTATCTGGTTTCATCACTCTGAACTGATTAGAAGATGTTAACTCACGTAAACAAAAGCGTTCACCTGCAGTCAGGTTACCTGCTTGATGGTCAGTCGATCTACTCAACCTTCTGATCTGCATTTCACACATAGACTCAAAAACATGAATACAAGGGTGGGTTGGGGGAATAAACATACTTTTCCTTTTAGGCCATGGAAATTTTTCCTTAGACAAATTAGGATTCTTAAAAAAAATACATCTGTAAATTTAATTGTCTAGTATACAACCTCAAATTAACTAAAATTTTAGCTACATCATTTCTAAACTTGGGTACAAAAGTAAATCCCTTCTCAAATAATGAAAGGTGATCATTAGTCAACTTAAAATTAGTAAAATTGTATAAATAAACATTATTAACCTTGACAAGCTTGCACAATATATCATTATCAACATCAAAATTAAAATTAAAATTCCCACCTAAATCATTCCCTACTGACAAATTGGGTATTGAATCTAAATTAGAAACATAAGCATCACCAGTAACTTGAAATTGTACCTGTGGTGAAAATAATACAGAGGGACCAGCCTCCTCACTAAAAACCAAAGAATTTTGTAAAAATTCATGTGATGAAGCATTATTGTCTTGCAAAAAAGTCTCAAGCTTACTGGGACAAATGTCCTGCTGTAAAGAAAAATCATTAAAACCTTCGTCGGAACTATGAATGTCAACAGAAGTGGATACAGTAACTAAAATCTCTGCCTTCTGTTGTAAGGTCCCTCGTGTAGTTGTCCCCGTAATGGTGGCCCGTAAAAGCGTTGGTTGCGCTCCCGAATACGTTCGGAGCGCCTCGGAGGAGGGGGATCTAAAAAATAGTTGTTCTCGTCAAACAAATCAATTTCAGTCCCACAATCATTGTTGATGTCTCCCCTTTGTGATAACTCTTGAACAGAGTAAATATCACCTGAAGGGGGCATATGCGAGTAACCTTCAGTACTCGAACCGTTGTGAATGTTAACTTTTGGAAATTCTCTAAAATGAGAGTATACCTTAGAGTTGGTGTAATGATAGGTGTCTTTCTTAAGTTTTAGGGACTTCAGTTCTAATCCCTTACTCACGAAAGTATCAATCTTGTGTAGAATATTGTCATATTGGGACTTGTTGAATTCAAAAAGCAGATCCTTAGTAATGTTGTCGTTAATTTGCCCCAGTTCTGTTTTCAACAAGTCTAACCTTTGATTGTTATTACGAATAATGATACTCATGAGCTCTAAACCCATATGGTCAAAAAATTCAAGAAGTTCATTAAATCCGTCAGACCCTGCAATAAACCCAGATGGAAGTTTAAACATCCTCAAGCCCTTCGGCACTTGTTTAAGCGTAATGGATTTTTCCAAAAAGGCATTGTCCATCTGCAGTGATTTAAACTTTTTGAGTTTTAGTTCAAAATTAGCCAACTGAGCTTTAATAGTACCTGGTCCTGCATTACGCCTAGTGTCAGAGTTCCAATCAGTTGATATGGGATTGAAAAAAGCATCAAATCTGTTAATACTAGGGTTAGATGAGTTAGGCAGGTTAGAAGTTCTACTGTTGAATTTTTTTAATTTATTTAAGGCAGTTGATTTCTTTGTGATTTCACTACTCTGAAGATGCCCGAATGTATTAATGGGTGAAAGCGCGTAGTAGTGGATTTGTTTATATGTTAAACAACTTTTATGGATTTTTTTGGTCTTCTGGATTATTAAACTTTTGTGCTGTTTCAATATACTGCTGGTTCTTCGGCTTGCGTTTTTCTGGGACCTGGACTTGGTATACAATAAAGGAAGTCTGTGGTCCTTTACCCAACAGTTTACTAACTGCTTCAAACCCCCATTTAATACTAATGCAGGTATACAAGGATTTAATATCTACACAGGCCAATAAAAATTATCTTGCCAAGTCATCCCTCTAAAACAATCACAAACCTCCCTGGTATTTTTAAAATGTGAAGGAATCCTATGTAAATAACATTTTAATACAGAATCCAAAAATATGCCAACATTTTGTGAAAAAGCACCTCTCCCTGAAACAATCGGACGCCCTGGTGGATTTCTCAAATCCTTATGTACTTTTGGTATAATGAAAAATCTAGCATCTCTAGGATTTTTAATGAACAATTTTTTAACATCTCCAGATGTAAAAAATCCTAAACGCTCACCCTTTTCCAAAAGATCATGTAAGGCATTGTTAAATTCTGTCTTAGGGTTTGTAGGCAGGTGTGCATAAATATTATTGTCAGATAACAAGTCTAATACTAGAGAATTATAAATAGGAACATCATAAATCTTTTAAAGTCTTCTAAAGCAAATTGCAAAACTAAAATCACATCCCTAGCCAAGGATAATCATAAGGATTATTTAACTACATCTGCAGTCTAAAACGGAATGCCCAACTATGTGCTGACCTGGTTGTAGATGGGATCACTCATACTACATAAGATATCACCAACCTGCTAGCTGACAGATTCAGTGCAAACTTCACCCCCTATCCCCACCTACCATATCCCAAAGTATATCTGATTCCAGCCCACTGCCTAGTATCTCTAGAAAACAGGTCATCTCTGCACTCACTAAGGCCAAAAACACAGTCTCAGTGAGAACAGATAATATCCCAGGTTGTTTTCTAAACAATCTAAAAGAAGACCAAGTGGACTCACTCAGTGTTCTGTTTAATCATAACTTGAGAGCTGCCTATGTTCCTGCAGAATGGAAAAAAGAAACAGTAATCCCCATACATAAAGGGGGTCCATCAACTGACTGTGGGAACTGCAGACCCATAAGTTTACCCAGCCTCATCTGAAAGGTCATGGAAAGAATTATCATGGGCCTTATCAACAAGGACACAGGTGACCTCCAAACACTGGACCCAACCCAGTTTGGCTTTGTAAAGGGTAGATCATGCTTATTAAACCTCATAAAATTCTTTGAGAATGTCATCAAAGCCATGGATGAAGGTAAGACAGTGCACACAGCCTTTCTCGACCTTGCCAAGGATTTCAACAGAATTTCCCACACTGGAATCATTGAGAAACTCTCTCAGGAAGGGATTAACCCTTACCTTACAAGATGCGCAGCCAGTTGGCTCTCCAAAAGAACACACTCTGTCAAAATTTGTGACTCTCCCTCCAGCAGTAGACCTGTCACCAGTGGAGTACACAGAGTTCTGTCCTGGGCCCCTTACTGTTTGAATGCTATTTATCAGACATCTAGGCCAAAGCAGACAGCCTTTGGCTCACCAAGTTCACTGAAGATTGCAAACTGGGAGCAATCATTGAGTCCCACAACAATGGCAACATATTACAAGAAGGGCTAACATAAACACATGATTGGTGCCAAAGTTATGGTCTAAAATGAAATGCAAAAAAATGCATTATTATTCCCTTTGGCAAAAATGGAATTCCCTAAAAATAACAATATTGACAGCATCGCCTTGACTTCCAATTGAGTGGTGCTAGACTTGGGAACACAGGTTGATAGCAATCTGAACTTTGACCACCAAGTTTCTACAGTGGTAAGGAAAGCCTTCTACACAGTACAGCTCATAAGCAAAGGCATAGCATCCAGGTCAAGTGATGTTATATCTCCACTGTACTTGACCCTCATCAGACCACTAATAGAGTGCAATGCACTCTTTTGCATGTACCTCACCAGACACCTGCAGCAGCTGGAGAGACCTCAAGAGTTTCAAACTAAGAAAATACAGGGACTCCAAACCATGACCTATGTGGAGAGGCTGAAAGCCCTGTCACTTTACTCTATATGTTATAAGCTGCTGAGAGGTGACTTGTGCCTAGCCTATAGGACAATCTCCAACCCTGCCTTAATGGAAATAATGCACATCCACAAGTCAAATAGCTCAAGACTCTAGGGATTTCAACCTAGCTTGTGACATTAACAGATCATGCTGGAGAGACAGATATATCTCCAGAGACTGTCACTCCTCTGAAATAGACTCCATATTCAAGTAAAACAGAGCTCGTCACTGACCCCATTCAAATGCAGCCTAGATAATTGGATGGGAGGCCACACATTCACTCCTGGAGTGAGCCTCATGTCCCTCATGGACAGGGGAAGCCAGTGTTGATCACAGACCCACCTATTTATAATTTCATTCTGTGAACTACCCAAAAAAGAACAAATGGGGATATTTGGGATTAACATGGCTAGGCTTGTAAATGCTCTAGAGCTGCTAGTGTAGTAATTTCCTATGAACCTTTATAAGGTGATCAGTCTATATGTTTCCTGGGCCCCTCTGCGCCCCCCCCATGCTAAAGAAATATACCAACTCCAAGATCGCAATGCAGTGAGGAAAACGGTAAATTTCCTGATCTACACTGTACGGCGATCTCCATTCAAAATGTCCAGACTTTCAAAACTCTAATCTTATGGTCTCGACCATTTGCAGTTCAAAGTTTTGAAACTTCGAGCTTGTGAAGGGAATCCATATATATATATATATATATATATATATATATATATATATATATATCTATATATATATATATATTTATGAAACACCATAACACGTTTGGGAAGGCCGGTCCCAGCGGACCCACCTCTCCCACTTCATTTGGCCATGGCACTGGGCACCAGCACGTCTGGGTCCCACCATGAGACCTCCTCTTCTGCTGGTCCTGCACCACCTTTGGGTGGAACCGCCTCAGGGGATGGGGCTCACCCCCTCGGGAGTGGGCGCGGATAGGGTGCTGTCTCTCATCGTCAAGTCCGGGGTTTGGTGCATAGTGAGCTTCATATGGAGTTTGGAGATCTGCTACTCCAGCTTGAGGGCCGCATGTCACATCTAGAGGATCAACCTGCCCCTGCTACTCAGCCCACACCACAACTACCTTTGAGGATGTGAAGGTGCAGTGGTGACTGCCCATGGGTGGTGACCTCAGTCCCACTGTCTTCATTAGGGGGCTCATGGGCTTCCAACTTCCAAATAACCCTCCCCATCCAAGGTGTTTACCCCCCACGTGTCATATACCACCCCTTTATGCTGTCTGGTCTGTCTTGTCTGTCATCCTACCCAACCTACCTCCCCAAATATACCTACTGTCCCTCCCCAACATCCCACTGTCACCTTAAAAAAAGGGGGAAATCTGTTCCCCCCCAAAAATCTCCCCCCATACATAGCTGTTCATTTCACACACATGTCCACTGGACACATGTGGTCTGGTCTAATTAGCTTCACAACATATTATTGTTGCCCTCACCCATCTCTCAGGGGTATGAGTGTCCAAATCTACCTCCACATCAGTGTATATGCACAGCTGTTACTGTAGAAAAGATGGGCAGATATGGACTTCCCTACACTCATCCTGCACATCCCTAGCTGTTTTCCATCCAGTATTTCCCTCTTTGTGCCCCTTTTTCACCACTTTCCTATCAACCCTTTTTCTTTTCTTTTAAAGAAATTAGTGTGGGGGTAAGTGGGAGTAAGCACTTTTAAGCAGTAGTAAGCGGGTTTAATCCTGTTTGTGTGGGGGAAAGCAATGCCTACACAGGATAAGCAATTGAGAGGCTAACTGACTGTAAACTTATTTAACCAGAAGTTAGCATTGCTTACCATTGTGCAAACCCATGTAAACCCACTTACAACTGCTTAAAAGTACCTTAATCACTCTGTATCCAATGGCCCTTATTCTGCCCAGCAACAACATAATCAGCCTTTGCAAGTCTCGAAACCAGGACAATGCACACCATTGTCAAAGTGATTTACCACTAAGCCATGTCAGATACATATATCCCTGATGTTTTCACAAACATATCATACAGCACAATCATTCAACAGTACAGGAAATGTATTTATACATGTAGATGTATGTGTGTGTGTGTGTGTGTGTGTGTGTGTGTGTGTGTGTGTATGTATATATATATATATATATATATATATATATATATATATATATATATATATATATATATAATATGTATACAGCTATATATATATATATATATATATATATATATATATATGTAATATGTATACATCTATATATATATATATATATATATATATATGTATACATCTATAGATATGTATGTCTAAATATATATGTCTATATATATATAGCAATATATATAGCAATATATATATATATACATATATATATATTTTATATATATTTAAACAGATATATATATATATATATATATATATATATATATATATATATATTTATATACAAATATATACATATGTATATACAGATATATATCTATATATATAAAAGAGAGCACATCAAATACATATATGACCAAAGGCACCATTAATGGGGGTGAGGGTGCCCGAGCTAAGTACCTCTTGTAATTATTGATATCATCCCCTCCCCCCACAGCCAAACAGATCAAACAGATCTGCCTTGCAACAGAATACCAACACTTACAAGTCCCATACCCAGAACCCTACACAACATAGCCACAAGAAGTTAACAGTAATTCTTCCCACCTATACGATCTCAGGATGGTGTCAATAACATATCATGCAATACAGTCTGGCTACCATAGGGAATGTACAATGTGGAAGCAATAAACATTCCAATGATACATATACACACACACACATTTATATATATATATATATATATATATATATATATATATATATATATATATATATATATATATATATATATATATATATATATATATATATATATATATATATATATATATAAGAGAGAGAGAGATACATGTATATACACATACACACACATACATATATTACTATGTATAGATATGTATAGGAAGATACATATTTAGAGGGTGTACAGCATATTCAAGAGCCAGTATTCCTTCAGTTGCCATCTTTTAAAATGGACAGTGTATGATTCTCTCATACAAAAGACAATTATTGCATGGAACATATGCCCACAGAGAAGTCAAAGGATATGACTCCACACACAGGTTTGCATATGTAAGAAATGTTTATTTGTGTACTATTACAGTGGTATATGCAATGTCATACAGCTGTTAGATATTTGAAATACATACTAAATGAGTAATGCAACTCTCAAGCAGATCTATTAATACAGTAATCCAAAAGCATAACATATGTTGCTGTCCAGGCCAAGAACTTCAAGTAGTACAACAGTAAAGAAAGACTGGGCCAGAGGATAACAATCAACAGTAAGTAATGCAGATGTAGTTCAGCAGCCTCTAATTACACTCTGTACTCAACCCCTAGGGGGAAAAGAATGAAGCTGTCACAATGAGGATGTATATGTTACATAGCAATGCTTAACTTAAAACATCACTATCACACTGACAAAAAGAACAGTCTGTATGACAGTAAGCACTAGGCCACCAATGTTCCCAAGGTGAAATGTATGAAAATGTATAGCCATATACCTTATGGTGTCTTAGTACTGATATCCCTCACATGTTGTAACAGCCTAGGTTATATATAGTACATACCCCTCACCCATAGACTGACTTTCAGGGACATATAACAGTGTTACATACAGTGACATCTGGACTGCAGAAGGGCACACATGTTTTGTCCAGCTGTAGCCCACATAAATATGGACCCTACCCCAAAATATGTGTGGGGACCACAACATCATTGGAATGATGGCAGAAATGGCAGCATGGCATAATCACAGGCCACTACATAGAACCTCTTACTGCATGTCATATGGACAAAGCCTGGTATATAGGTAGAGGACAGAGGCTGGAAAACAGGACCATATTTGCAGTATTGTTGTTATACACTGAAAAAGTTGCTGATATTACAGGATTGTTTAGAACATACCCTTAGTCAGGAATATGAAGTCAGAAACACAAATGGATGTAGCTATGTACTGATAACACTCAACAGACAGAATACCAGTAATATATCTGAGACAAAACCTGTGTGGTGGACAGACAATACATAACAGGCACTCCTCTGGCCATCATGTGGATAGGCCCAAAGTGGAGATCTTTGCAGACAGACTGCATTCCATGCTAAACTAGTATGTACACACAAACCCTGTAACACTAGTGGTATACAATGCATATAACAAAACTACTCACACTGTCTGTAGGTCTGGAACCTTACACAAATATGTAGCTGGCCTGAGTCTGCAAGTCCTCTTGTAAGAGGTATTGCTACCTGCTGTCTGTAACATTGCTAGCCACACACAGGAAGGACGTCCTCCATACAGGAAAGGTAAAGGGATCACACCCACATGATGTAGGAATTTATAGCAGTGGGTTGCCTTGACAGTGGTAATTGGAAGTACTACACAGAAGGCTGCATGCAGATAGTAAGTGTTGGACACTGATTGGTGCAGAGGCCATCACCTGATCATGTGCATCACCTACAAAATCCAAGCTGCAATCTATTCAAAACAGCTCAATCCATTTAGTGGAGAGAGATCGAGATAGAGAGAGAGAGAGAAAGGGAAAGAAAAAAAAAATAAAACAACAAACAAACAAACACACCTCCATCCATCTACAAAGCAAACTGTATCCAGAAGAGACAACATTCCCACAACAGGTATGTGAAGCACATATGCATGTAATTGAATGTAGTACTTGGTCCATAATAATGGGATAGATGATGTGGAATGCTTTATATGTGCCATCAGGTGTTGTTGTCATGATGTCCAACTGAACAACTGCTATGGACAATAGTGTCTATCCCTGTGGGCAGTGGGTCATACCTGTCAACTGTGCAGATCAGCACTGACTGATAAGATGTAAGCCATCATAGTGTGTGCTTTGTACTGCAAGACATATATATTAGTGTGGCCAATAGCTGGTGGTGGAAGTAATGTCGTTATGATGGACACATGAGTTTCAGAACCCACCACTTGCAGGACAGTCATATTAATGTGTAATGTAGCATGCACAAATGCTATAGGTGTGTAATAGGCTTACCTGCAATATGTCCCTATATATACCCCCCTAATGGTAGGCTGTGTCCACATGTGGCACCTGTCTGTGTTGTAGCAAGGCAGAACAGTGCAGCTGTGCAGGAAGGAGAGTTAGAGAGTGTGGACCTGATGCATTTTATATGTGTATATATATATATATATATATATATATATATATATATATATATATATATATATATATATATATACACATGTATGTCTACAGATATAGACACCTATATGTATTTGTATATATATATATACACATACACAACGCATAATATATATATATATATATATATATATATATATATATATATATATATACGTGTATGTCTACATATATACAAACATACACATATTTATATAAATACATGTCCCCTACTGTTATTTGTGGAGGTAGGTTGGGTTGGAAGACAAAGAAGACAGCCTACAGGGGCAGTATATGACACACGTGAGGGGTAAACATACTGGTGGGGAGTGTTTTCTGCAATGTGAAAGCCCATGAGCCCCCATATGGAAACAATGGGACCAAGGTGCCCATCCATGGGCAGTCACAACATTAGCTTCACGGCCCTGAAGGTGCTGGGCTGGGGGCTGAGCAGGAGGAGTATGCGGACCTGTGAGTGTGCACTGAGGGCCTCAAGGTGCATTAGCACATCCCCCAAGTCTCTGTGGAGCTCCCAATGCACCAGACCCTGGACCTGACTTTGGGTGACAAAATCCTGTCTATGTGTGCTCCCGGGGGGGGGGGGTGAACACCATCCCCTGAGATGGTTCCACCTGAAGGTAGTGCAGGATCAGTAGATGAGGATGTCTAATTGTGAGTCCCTCATGTGATGTGACCTGGTAACATGGTCAGATGAGGTGGCAGAGGTGGTCCTGCTGGCAACTGTCCCCCAAAAATGCTATTGTGTCACTGTTATAGAACATATGTGGGTAGTAATAGTCCACACATTCCTGGATTATGTCTAACAGTATGCATAGATATCCCCATTAACACAAACCAACAGATGTGCAGCAGTCACATAGTAAACAGAATACATGCATATATGGAATCATAGTGGCCCTTACAATGGCATGCAGGTGACATTGTCCACAACAGGCCACCTATGATAGTGTTCCAGCATGGAACATGACTACAAACACATAGCACAAATCGTTGTACAATACGATGGATGTCCCAATGGTAGGTCTTCTGTAGACATACCCATTGAGTTGTGTGATCAGATTGTTGTTGCAGTTATGGTGGGGGGGGGGGCAGAGATGTGTATTAACATCTATGATAACGAACTCTCCACAAAGACAGCAAACACGGATGGAAACACTCGCCACTACAGAGACCAGTCTTACGCCACCAAACTGGATAACAATCTTTTATTGAGCACCAAATACTCTAAAACCAATGGTTTTAGAGTATTTGGTGCTCAATAAAAGATTGTTATCCAGTTTGGTGGCATAAGACTGGTCTCTGTAGTGGCGAGTGTTTCCATCCGTGTTTGCTGTCTTTGTGGAGAGTTCGTAGTTATTTGGCAGTTCCTGTGAACATCTATGATAACCTTGCAGTATGAGGTCCTCAGACCTGTTTCCCTCTTTATGTCTTTCATGCAATATGTCGAGGGAATGTTTGCCAATGTAGACAGATGTGGAGAACAATGTGATCGTCTCATACCTGGTGCAGCACTACAACATCTCGTTTGGCCATACAGCCCATGATCTGCAGGAGAAGACTGCCTTGTGGAATGATCTTGTCCACAGGGTAAATGATGTCTGCCTGCATAACCGCAGTTATGAGCAGGCCCGACATAGATGCACTGATCTACTCTGCCAGGAACACAACAGTGAGGACTCAGAGTCCATCTTTGCATGCAGGGGTGTCTGTTTATAGTACTACAATCTGCAATCTACTCTTACTTGGGAAAGCACTGTCAACAGTAGTAATGTAATGATATAGTACATGTCAGTGTGACTGCATATAACCTGGGATACTACTCATGTATGTAACCCATTCAAACAGAAAAGTGTGTTGTACAAGCTATATATACCTAAGTGCCCCAGACAGTAGACTCACAACCCTTGCTACTGGAATGAGAGCACTTAGATCCATGTTATGTGCATGGCATTAAATGAACTTATTAATGATGTCATTACTCTGCTATGTTCATAGGTTCATAGGTTCATAGGTTTATACTAGGCTATCTGCCCTAAGGCATTTATAAGCCTAGCCCAAATTTTTGTGGCTTACGCCACCCCTTATATGAAAAAATACTGTGCCCATTAGTTTGTTGTGCCTCTGTCCAGCAGTGATACAGAGATGATTCCCGGGGTAAACCTACGATCTCCCATCCACAGGTCAAGATTACTCTTGAACAGAGCCAGCGAGGTGCTCTGCCTCACATGGACCGGGATTTTATTCCACAGCATAGGGAGTCTCTGAGTGATAAATCTATCCCTCCAGCATGTCCTATTTATATCTGTGCTAAGGTTTAAGTCGCTTGCTCTAGTGGTTTTGGTGGATTTGGATTTTTTGAGGTGGAGCATGTCCATTAATTCCGGGTTGGACATGGCCTTGTATGTCAGGCACATGTCACCTCTGAGCAGACGGTATGCAACTGAATAGAGCTGGAGTTTCTTCAATCTGGCAGCATATGACAGATTTTGGAGTCCCTTTATCCTTTTGGTGAGGAACTTTTGGGGTCTCTCCAATTGCTGCAGATGTCGGGTGAGATACATCCCGAATGTTATCAGATCAGAATGTGGACACTGGTTACCAGGGCTGTGCCATGTTTAGCAGGTTTCAGCATTGCTGACATATTACAGCTAAGCACATTTGTGCACTGGTAAGTGAAGCCTACAAGGTGTAAGCTCCTGTATGTTTAACCATACGTTAGCGGCACTTAGCTTCATGCAAACCCATGCAAATGCACTTAAAGCTGCTCAAAACTGCCTTAGCCACTCTGTATCCAACAGCCCTTGTTTTGCCCAGCAACAAAATAAACAGTCCTTGCAAGTCTTGAACCCAGGACCCTGTACATTATAGTCAAAGCAGTAAAACACTAAGCCATCACAGCTGTAAAGACAGTTGTTGGTTTTTCCAATATATCTGTCAGTACACATACTGAATAGTATTGAACAATTGCTGTGATTTCTACAATTGTGTAGTAGTTGTTAGTGATGTTACTGGTGAATCATGTATGTTGTTATATCTAAAGACATAAGCCAAATAAAGTTTGTCCAGAAACAGATGCACGGCTCAGGGAAAGCCAAATCAAAAAAGGTGAAGCCAGCAAAACTTGACCCGATTCAAATAACTGAATTTTATTTCATAAATCCATAGAACAGCAAGAAAATGTACAGACCGGTTTCGGCTGATATCACATCTACAACCTTCATCAGTGTAACTCAAGCAGAATCAAAGCTGTCTATTTATACACATAACACAGTTGTTATTGGTCAATCCTAAAGTTTGTCATTTAACCCTGGTGGAAAAAGACCGTCCAATTTAATAATCCACTTTTTTTCTTTAGAATTCAACAAAGAGTGCCAACCAGTTTTATTAGATTTTCTGCCACGAATAATATCAATGACAGTGAAAAGAAAATTGGCAGTTGGATGTGTGAGATAATGTTTGTATAGTGCATTATTTATCCTGCCTTTTTTGATATTACTGATGTGTTCAGATATTCTCAGTCTGAGAGGCCTTGAAGTTTGGCCTATGTAAAAGGCTCCACATGTGCATGTTGCTAAATAGATTAGCCAATCGGAGCTGCAATTAGCAAAAAACTTAATATCATATACATGGGGGAGTTCCTACTGGTAAATTCCTTTGTTTTGGATATCTTGGGGCAATTAATACAATGTCCACAAGGATAACATCCTACAGCAATGGTGCCAGTGATGGTGGTTTGTATAGGTTCCAGACTACTGGAGTCATGTGAATGTTTATAATGATTGAAAGTGCTGCCTATATTTCTACCTATTCTAAAAGAAAACAAACATTTAGGGGGAATGATGGAAGATAACTCATTGTCATATACTAGAAGATTCCAATGTCGATGAATGCTCTGGATCAGGGCATCAGAATTCCTTCCATAAGTAGTGGTGAATCTAATGGGATGAGAAGAGGATACCGTATCAGATTTATAAGTCAGTAGATCATCCCTCTTCATATGCCCGACTTTTGTTTATGCCTAACCTATCCATATTTTGGAATGTTTGTTCCTTATTAGTGCCAGTCCATATTTAGTATTTGTATATCTTTATGATAGCCTGTTTTGGTTCAGGAACATTAATATAGTGTTTACATTCATCATTTAGGGTTATTTGGTACTCATTATTGCCATCATATATATTTTTTACTGAATTGCTATTGCTTAATCTTATGTATATGCTGAACATCATTGGTTAAGGCCTTCTCACCCATTCCCATATTTTTGGGACATCCATATGTATTTTTTCTATCCAAATTAGTTTGATATCTATGTGGATGGGATTATCCTTTCTTTTGATGTATATATAACTTTATTATACAGCAATTACTATTTTGATGCCAACTTTGTGGAGCTTGCAGTTCATATTTTTTCAACAGAGTTAGTTGGTTGATTATGTTTATCTCTTATGGGCCTCCTCCCAGTCTATATTATATATTACATATCATATATACCATACGTATTGCTTAATATTTTTGACCAATCATTAGTACTATATTGACTTCTTCTTTTTTATATTTGATTGAGGTCTCTTATTCTTTTTGAATAACCTGGATTGTTGCCTTGTTATTTCTGCCAACCCCCCCCCTTTTTTTTCTCTTAGATGGGCTATTGCCACTCTTTGTGTCTTAAGTGGATCTCTGATTTACAAAATATTTTCAGAAGTCACTTTTGCCAACTTCTTTCACTATTTTGTACTTTTTTGCCTCCCTACAACTTGGCGATTTTTTGACTCATTTGTGTGTGTGGACATAGGCCTCATTAGGGTCTATTATTGTCTCATTGATTGATGTAGCCTTGTTGCTATTATTGTCTTTTTTTGTATTTCTCAACATGGATTTGATCACTTTAGTATCAGGTCTATCTTCTGACAGAGAAGATTTAAGTGCTTTTGGCTTGGGCTCCAACATTGAAAATACTAACCTTGGAGCTGCTTTAGGATCCGAAGCTACTTGCAATCTTGCATTTGACAAACTTCACAAACATTTACGAATTTTGAGATCAAATGTATGGCATGCCAAGTTGTTCAAGGCGTACATTACTAAAAATATTACCCCACGGGGATTGAGGGTAAGGATACAGCCCCTAGTGTCAGATATAGATGAGGAATTATCACAAGAATGGGCAGAAATTCAACATCAAGCTAGTATGTCCTTTGTCAAGGCTCTCAATAAATACTATGAGCGTACAATTGACAAGGAGGTAAATTCTGTTTTAGATCTTGCTAATGATGTCAAACCATTTGAAAAAGAATCCTTTTTTGCCAAACAACTTGACAGGGTGGCTTCTGATCTGAATAATTTGGAGACCCAACTTAAAACAAAGAAAATTCAAAAATATAATAGGGATTTGGCAGATTACCAAGGCAACAACCCTTTTAACGTAGTGAAACATGTTAAATTTAACATTCAAACTAGTCGCCCCTCAAAAAGAAAGAGACCAAAATCTATTCTCAAGCATACTTATATTTCAGATACAGGTTCATCTACGGAGGAATTTTCCTCTGACCCTGAGAGTGAGCTGCCGTCTGTTTCTGGTTCACCCACCCCCAAGAGAACACCCATGGGTATCCCTTTAGGAGCAGGTACAAAAGAGGGGGGAGGAAACACAAAGGCCATCATGGATATACAAGGTCTATTACACCATGTGATGAACAAGTAGATTCACTTGAACACAACGTTTTAAACCTGTCCAATTATGTCACCCACCGAAATTGCTATTTTGAATAAAGGACTCACATTTGTACCTGGCTTTTTTGTCAGTGAGGATTCATTTGCACAGGATGTTGTATCTTTTTGTAGATTATTGAATTTAAGAATGTTTTTTGGGTCTACTAACAATTTTGATGTTTCAGATAAATTCACATATCATAAATCACAATTCAATCCACCAACGCATCCCGTTGTCTCCCAATTTCAGAATAACATTCTCAAAGATCTCCATTATATTCGATCTGTTTCTGATTGTCGTTTCAATAACATTACCATTCAAGAACAACAAGCCATCAGAAACATTCAACATAATCATGATATTGTAGTAATCTCAGCAGATAAGGGGGGTGCTGTTGTTGTTTTGGATTGGACTTATTACGATCAGGAAGCTCTCAGACAACTGTCTAATGAAAAATACTATGTCAAAATGGTTATTAATCTGACCCCCAGATTCCAGAAAGAAATTGAACAATTTCTATCACATGCCAAAGAAATTGGTATCATAGACACTTCTCTTATGCATCAACTGTTAGTTCATGATTCCTCGAATCAATATATCTATTTTTTACCAAAGATACACAAACATCCCACACATCCTCCAGGTAGACCCATTGTTTCAGGTAGGGGTTATATCACTGAACCCCTTTCACTTTTCTTGACTGATAGGCTGAAACCCCTTCTAACACTCATTCGTTCACGTTTACATGATACTACCAATTTTCTTCAGATTATCAATGATACACAATTGGATCCGGATTGGTGGATGTGTACTTTTGACGTAAGTGCATTATATACAAACATTCCTCATTCTGGGGGCTTAGAAGCATTATCCTTTTGGTTAGATTCCTCGGGTTTATATTCATGTGAATTCAATGAATTTCTTTTGGATATGGCATCTTATGTTTTGAACAACAATGTCTTCTTCTATCAAGATGTCTGCTATTGGCAGACCAAAGGTACAGCCATGGGCTCGTCTTTCGCGCCCATTTTTGCGGACCTTTTTATGGCCTATGTAGAGAAGGACTTGATTTATAACTCTGAGAACAACATTTACTTGGAACATCTTGATATTTGCAGAAGATACCTTGACGATTGTTGGGCAGTCTGGAGGGGTGAATTAGATGAGCTATACAATTTTTTGGCATATCTCAATAACAATCAATGGGGCATTGAGTTTACCTTACATTATGATCATGACAATATTACTTTTCTTGATATCCTGATCAATAGATTACCTGATGATACGCTTGGTACCAAAGTATACAGGAAACATCCGGAATATAATACCATCTTACATGCCTCCAGCTTCCATCCTCCACACATATCCAAAAATATTCCAAAGTCACAGTTTATAAGACTCAAATGTATCTGTTCTGATGAAACATCTTACCTTGAACAAAGCAAGGATTTGACCAACCGCTTCAGGACCAGGGGATACAAAATGGGTCATGTCTTTGATGCAATACATAAAGTCGGGCATATGAAGAGGGATGATCTAATGACTTATAAATCTGATACGGTATCCTCTCCTCATCCCATTAGATTCACCACTACTTATGGAAGGAATTCTGATGCCCTGATCCAGAGCATTCATCGACATTGGAATCTTCTAGTATATGACAATGAGTTATCTTCCATCATTCCCCCCAAATGTTTGTTTTCTTTTAGAAAAGGTAGAAATATAGGCAGCACTTTCAATCATTATAAACATTCACATGACTCCAGTAGTCTGGAACCTATACAAACCACCATCACTGGCACCTTTACTGTAGGATGTTATCCTTGTGGACATTGTATTAATTGCCCCAAGATATTCAAAACAAAGGAATTTACCAGTAGGAACTCCCCCATGTATATGATATTAAGTTTTTCGCTAATTGCAGCTCCGATTGGCTAATCTATTTAGCAACATGCACATGTGGGGCCTTTTACATAGGCCAAACTTCAAGGCCTCTCAGACTGAGAATATCTGAACACATTAGTAATATCAAAAAAGGCAGGATAAATAATGCACTATACAAACATTATCTCACACATCCAACTGCCAATTTTCTTTTCACTGTCATTGATATTATTCGTGGCAAAAAATCTAATAAAACTGGTTGGCACTGTTTGTTGAATTCTAAAGAAAAAAAGTGGATTATTAAATTGGGCGGTCTTTTTCCACCAGGGTTAAATGACAAACTTTAGGATTGACCAATAACAACTGTGTTATGTGTATAAATAGACAGCTTTGATTCTGCTTGAGTTACACTGATGAAGGCTGTAGATGTGATATCAGCCGAAACCGGTCTGTGCATTTTCTTGCTGTTCTATGGATTTATGAAATAAATTTCAGTTATTTGAATCGGGTCAAGTTTTGCTGGCTTCACTTTTTTTTATTTGGCTTTCCCTGAGCCATGCATCTGTTTCCGGGCGAACTTTATTTGGCTTATGACTTTTGTATTTGTTTGCTGGAAACCTAGACCCTTCAAGTAGTTTGGTTTTTACCATACTCCTATTTTTTATAACCTATTTTGAACATAGAACAAGTTGTATTGGTTGTTCCACTCAATATTAGTGCTCCACCTGTTCCCTTTTTTGCTACCATTGCTTTTGGGATTTTTTTGCTGTCTTATCAGCTGCGATTTTGTGTTTATGCATATCCCTATCTTGACAGTATCATTCATAACGCTTTGCTGGCATGGAATATTTATGTTTGTTGGTTTGGACTCATTTTCTTCGTATTTGAAGCAGTCGAGCTTTACCTGCCTTCTTTACTATTGCCTTGGGATTATTCAATCTTACTGTTGTGTCAGCTCTCTTTTCGTATCCATACATATATTTATCATGGCTGCATTATCTATATACTTCATTGGTATTGACTTTATACTTTGGACTATTTGGACACATCTCCTCGATGTATGAACCATATTCTTATTGGGGCAACAGTTATACACATTTAATGCATTATCTATGCATTCTCGTTCTTGACTGTTGATGTTGACAGGAAGTTCCGCCTCCTTCCTGTTTGGCAGTTCCGGATCTTCGGTGGTGTGGCGTGGTGGAAGTGCAGGCTGCAGCTCACTCTCAGGCCTGGTGATTCCTTTTTGGTCTATCGAATGAGGATTTTGGTATCCAGTCCTAGTGAAACATCGATCATCGTGCTGGATGTGTAGCCTTGTGAACATTAATTGTGTCAGCCACTTACTTAATTTTGGGTGATTTATTCCTCATCCATTTTGGTCTGAATGGTCATCGGCAGTCGCATTCGGAGGACTTCATAACAACCTGATTCATCTGGTACCATTATAGTGTAACATATTGTTTTTTTCTATGTTTCACTTTTGTGACTCTTCACATGTCGTTTTTTCTATCAGAGGGACATGGATATGAAGTATTTTCGTCGATTTACCATTTCGCCAAGTAAGAGTGTGGAATATATATGACATTGGCCTTTTGTTATTCGATTTTGGGATATTGTCTATGTCCTTTGTATATTGGCATACTTATGGCGATATATTATTGACGCTATCCTGATTTTTTATTTACCAGTCAGGACTTATACGGACTTTTTATTAAGGCTTTTTTTGAACTCATTGAAATGCATAAAACTTAATGGTTGGAACTACACATGTTGCATTGATTTAATCCAAATTATACTGTGTAGGGTTCTAGGCTCATTGTTTATAGCTTTATATTCTGGGCTACATCAATAATAACTCAATGTCTATTTCATATTTACCTGATATGAGGGAGTTTAGCTATGATTTATAACAGACTTCACATTGTCTAATATCATTTTTAGATTGATGGGTTTTGTTCACCATGTATAGGACTTTTGTTTATGCCTAACCTATCCATATGTTGGAATGTTTGTTCCTTATTAGTGCCAGTCCATATTTAGAATTTGTATATCTTTATGATAGCCTGTTTTGGTTCAGGAACATTAATATAGTGTTTACATTCATCATTTAGGGTTATTTGGTACTCATTATTGCCATCATATATATTTTTTACTGAATTGCTATTGCTTAATCTTATGTATATGCTGAACATCATTGGTTAAGGCCTTCTCACCCATTCCCATATTTTTGGGACATCCATATGCATTTTTTCTATCCAAATTAGTTTGATATCTATGTGGATGGGATTATCCTTTCTTTTGATGTATATATAACTTTATTATACAGCAATTACTATTTTGATGCCAACTTTGTGGAGCTTGCAATTCATATTTTTTCAACAGAGTTAGTTGGTTGATCATGTTTATCTCTTATGGGCCTCCTCACAGTCTATATTATATATTATATATCATATATACCATACGTATTGCTTAATATTTTTGACCAATCATTAGTACTATAGTGACTTCTTCTTTTTTATATTTGATTGAGGTCTCTTATTCTTTTTGAATAACCTGGATTGTTGCCTTGTTATTTCTGCCAACCCTCCCCTTTTTTTTCTCTTAGATGGGCTATTGCCAATCTTTGTGTCTTAAGTGGATCTCTGATTTACAAAATATTTTCAGAAGTCACTTTTGCCAACTTCTTTCACTATTTTGTACTTTTTTGCCTCCCGACAACTTGGCGATTTTTTGACTCATTTGTGTGTGTGGACGTAGGCCTCATTAGGGTCTATTATTGTCTCATTGATTGATGTAGCCTTGTTGCTATTATTGTCTTTTTTTGTATTTCTCAACATGGATTTGATCACTTTAGTATCAGGTCTATCTTCTGACAGAAAAGATTTAAGTGCTTTTAGCTTGGGCTCCAACATTGAAAATACTAACCTTGGAGCTGCTTTAGGATCCAAAGCTACTTGCGATCTTGCATTTGACAAACTTCACAAACATTTACGAATTTTGAGATCAAATGTATGGCATGCCAAGTTGTTCAAGACGTACATTACTAAAAATATTACCCCACGGGGATTGAGGGTAAGGATACAGCCCCTAGTGTCAGATATAGATGAGGAATTATCACAAGAATGGGCAGAAATTCAACATCAAGCTAGTATGTCCTTTGTCAAGGCTCTCAATAAATACTATGAGCGTACAATTGACAAGGAGGTAAATTCTGTTTTAGATCTTGCTAATGATGTCAAACCATTTGAAAAAAGAATCATTTTTTGCCAAACAACTTGACAGGGTGGCTTCTGATCTGAATAATTTGGAGACCCAACTTAAAACAAAGAAAATTCATAAATATAATAGGGATTTGGCAGATTACCAAGGCAACAACCCTTTTAACATAGTGAAGCATGTTAAATTTAACATTCAAACTAGTCGCCCCTCAAAAATAAAGAGACCAAAATCTATTCTCAAGCATACTTATATTTCAGATACAGGTTCATCTACGGAGGAATTTTCCTCTGACCCTGAGAGTGAGCTGCCGTCTGTTTTTGGTTCACCCACCCCCAAGAGAACACCCATGGGTATCCCTTTAGGAGCAGGTACAAAAGAGGGGGGAGGAAACACAAAGGTCATCACGGATATACAAGGTCTATTGCACCATGTGATGAACAAGTAGATTCACTTGAACACAACAATGTTTTAAACCTGTCCAATTATGTCTTATCACCCACCGAAATTGCTATTTTGAATAAAGGACTCACATTTGTACCTGGCTTTTTTGTCAGTGAGGATTCATTTGCACAGGATGTTGTATCTTTTTGTAGATTATTGAATTTAAGAATGTTTTTTGGGTCTAATAACAATTTTGATGTTTCAGATAAATTCACATATCATAAATCACAATTCAATCCACCAATGCATCCCGTTGTCTCCCAATTTCAGAATAACATTCTCAAAGATCTCCATTATGTTCGATCTGTTTCTGATTGTCGTTCCAGTAACATTACCATTCAAGAACAACAAGCCATCAGAAACATTCAACATAATCATGATATTGTAGTAATCTCAGCAGATAAGGGGGGTGCTGTTGTTGTTTTGGATTGGACTTATTACGATCAGGAAGCTCTCAGACAACTGTCTAATGAAAAATACTATGTCAAAATGGTTATTAATCCGACCCCCAGATTACAGAAAGAAATTGAACAATTTCTATCACATGCCAAAGAAATTGGTATCATAGACACTTCTCTTATGCATCAACTGTTAGTTCATGATTCCTCGAATCAATATATCTATTTTTTACCAAAGATACACAAACATCCCACACATCCTCCAGGTAGACCCATTGTTTCAGGTAGGGGTTATATCACTGAACCCCTTTCACTTTTCTTGACTGATAGGCTCAAACCCCTTCTAACACTCATTCTTTCACGTTTACGTGATACTACCAATTTTCTTCAGATTATCAATGATACACAATTGGGTCCGGATTGGTGGATGTGTACTTTTGACGTAAGTGCATTATATACAAACATTCCTCATTCTGGGGGCTTAGAAGCGTTATCCTTTTGGTTAGATTCCTCGGGTTTATATTCATGTGAATTAAATGAATTTCTTTTGGATATGGCATCTTATGTTTTGAACAACAATGTCTTCTTCTATCAAGATGTCTGCTATTGGCAGACCAAAGGTACAGCCATGGGCTCGTCTTTCGCACCCATTTATGCAGACCTTTTTATGGCCTATGTAGAGAAGGACTTGATTTATAACTCTGAGAACAACAGTTACTTGGAACATCTTGATATTTGGAGAAGATACCTTGACGATTGTTGGGCAGTTTGGAGGGGTGAATTAGATGAGCTGTACAATTTTTTGGCATATCTCAATAACAATCAATGGGGCATTGAGTTTACCTTACATTATGATCGTGACAATATTACTTTTCTTGATGTCCTGATCAATAGATTACCTGATGATACGCTTGGTACCAAAGTATACAGGAAACATCCGGAATATAATACCATCTTACATGCCTCCAGCCTCCATCCTCCACACATATCCAAAAATATTCCAAAGTCACAGTTTATAAGACTCAAACATATCTGTTCTGATGAAACATCTTACCTTGAACAAAGCAAGGATTTGACCAACCGCTTCAGGACCAGGGGATACAAAATGGGTCATGTCTTTGATGCAATACATAAAGTCGGGCATATGAAGAGGGATGATCTACTGACTTATAAATCTGATACGGTATCCTCTTCTCATCCCATTAGATTCACCACTACTTATGGAAGGAATTCTGATGCCCTGATCTAGAGCATTCATCGACATTGGAATCTTCTAGTATATGACAATGAGTTATCTTCCATCGTTCCCCCCAAATGTTTGTTTTCTTTTAGAAAAGGTAGAAATATAGGCAGCACTTTCAATCATTATAAACATTCACATGACTCCAGTAGTCTGGAACCTATACAAACCACCATCACTGGCACCATTCCTGTAGGATGTTATCCTTGTGGACATTATATTAATTGCCCCAAGATATCCAAAACAAAGGAATTTACCAGTAGCAACTCCCCCATGGTATATGATATTAAGTTTTTCGCTAATTGCAGCTCCGATTGGCTAATCTATTTAGCAACATGCACATGTGGGGCCTTTTACATAGGCCATACTTCAAGGCCTCTCAGACTGAGAATATCTGAACACATTAGTAATATCAAAAAAGGCAGGATAAATAATGCACTATACAAACATTATCTCACACATCCAACTGCCAATTTTCTTTTCACTGTCATTGATATTATTCGTGGCAAAAAATCTAATAAAACTGGTTGGCACTCTTTGTTGACTTCTAAAGAAAAAAATTGGATTATTAAATTGGGCGGTCTTTTTCTACCAGGGTTAAATGACAAACTTTAGGATTGACCAATAACAACTGTGTTATGTGTATAAATAGACAGCTTTGATTCTGCTTGAGTTACACTGATGAAGGCTGTAGATGTGATATCAGCCGAAACCAGTCTGTGCATTTTCTTGCTGTTCTATGGATTTATGAAATGAATTTCAGTTATTTGAATCGGGTCAAGTTTTGCTGGCTTCACTTTTTTTGATTTTTTTTGTTATATCTAAAGATACATGTCAGATAAATACGGTGTGACACATCTGGGAAGGTATACACAACTGTAATGTTTACACATAAGGATATATATATATATATATTTATATGTATATATGTGTGTACATGTACATACACATATATATTCATATATATGTATTTATATACATCTGTATATTGCATTATATATATGGCCATATACAGAGCTCTCTCTCTCTCTCTCTCTATATATATATATATATATATATATATATATATATATTTATGTCTATATATATGTAGGTATCTATAACTATATGTTTATGTATACATATATATATATATATATATATATATATATATATATATATATATATTTATGTCTATATATATATATGTAGATATCTATAACTATATATATATATATATATATATATATATATATATGTATGTATGTATATAGATATGCGTATGTGTGTATATATCTATAGAGATATTTGGATATATATGTTTAACATATGTCTAGAACATGGAGTGGAGTCATACCTCAGCACCAATATTCTCAACATCTTAGTGCGAAGGGATGTCATGTAAGTATTGCAGGTATAAATGTAGACTGTTGCTACTGTAACAGGGGTTGTCTTTAACAGAAATGTTGTGTGGGAGGTCACATCTGCTATTGACATGTACACCATCTGTTACTGACAGACATCCTAAGGTCATCATAGTACAGTACCACAGATATCACTGTAATGGCCCTGTGGAATACAGCAGTGATATGACCAATAAATGTGGACAGTCTGACACACTCTGGTCAGTCCAGAGGTATACACAGAACCCCTTAGTGCAAGACATGTGGACCAAGCCTGACAATGTGAATGTAAACAGCCATGTAAATGGGTATATCACGTAAATACTGGAACACATATGCTCACACTCCTTTCTGTCCTGACACATAATAACCGGTAGTGCAGAGGTCACAACTACCCACTAGTTAGTGACATACATCTGTACAGCATCCCATTACTTTGTCAGAAATACACAACAATTATGGTGGCCCAGCAGCAATACATCTGACAAAAATTTGGACATAACATCACACTGGGTAAGTACAGTGAGCTGCTAGGCATGTCACAAAGCACTGTACAAACTACAGGCAGACTGCCACAACACTGGGCTACATTTCTTATGGGGGAATATACATGTACCTGCAAATATAGCAGGCTCTACAGGCATGTCACAGCACAGAGTAACAGACACTTGTGTGAAAGTGCATACCGACAACCATTGTGAACACAACCACAGCCACATATGGTAGGCGCGCTTAATATTATAGTATATGGACTGTCTGATCAACACCATCCTCATATGTGCCACTCACACACTAACCCTATATATACTGGGCCAATACACTGACTGTGGCATGGGACATGTGTGTGTTTGGCCCTACAAACATGTAAGCCAATAGGGTACCATACACTGGAGCAGCATGTAACATCAGGTAGAACAGGAGTAAGCACAATGACATCTACCCCAATCTGTATGCAGGCCAAGGTACATATTAACAATATACACAGACTGCTGACAATCCCCGTAAGTACACAGACCTCACTACTGTACACACTATGACAGAATGTCCAGGTTTTGTCCTCAGATATAACCCCTACTATACATAACATGTCTAACAGTCTGATATCTCACTGGCTTTTTATCAGGTATGATGTCAGTAAATAATGTTGTACTGAACATATTCACCTCTTACTGCATGCCATATGTACAAGGTTGACGGAGTTGTGGCTGGAGGCACAAACACAGGGCCAACATTGACATGTTTCTGTGATAACCTCATACATTTACTGGTGTAACAGAGTTTGTTGTGACATATGTCCTATGAGGGATATGAAGTCAGTAACTTTCATGGCTGTCACCATGTACTGACTGCAATCCTCAAACTATGCTTCTGCAGTTCTAAAGATAGGTAATCTGTGAGTAACACAACACACGTAAGACTCCAAATACTGGCCAGTATGCAGATAGCCCTACAGGTGGAGGTTTCCTCAACCACATAACACTGTCATGACAGGTATTAAATCATGTAGACCAGCCATATCTGCACAAAGTCTGTTAAACCTACATTACTTCAAATGCAGAAGAGCAAGACTTACATTCTGTAGTCATGTCTGGAACATCCCCCTCCTGTTTGTTGGCCTGTCTCCACAGTGTATGTTGTTAGAGGTATATCCCACTGCCATTTGTGATGCTGTTTGCCAAACACCGACATGAAGGCCATGCTCACAGTGAATAAAAAGGGCCAGCACTCACATGATGTTCCTAGTTATAGGAGTGTGTTTCCATGCAATTGGCTATGGGAATGTTACCACAGCTGTTCCACATGCAATCAGCTAGTGGTAGACTGCATTTTGTGCACATGCCATCAGCTGATCATGAGCATCACTTACAAAACACAAGTTGCTGCCTAAGCAGTTGTACTTCTCCATATCTACCAGAGGGGAAGTGAGAGAGACAGATGCAAAGTAAGACAGGGAGGGGGTAGAAGAGTAAAAGCTAAGCATGTTTGTGTCACACACTTACCAGTACAGGGTTTCAAACCCCTGCCTGATTATGTATTGCTATTACATTTCTATGCAGTTATTGCATGTGCCACAGACCTTACATATTAGAGAGCTGTCCAAAGTTTTATTTGATGGTGAGTGACATCAGCAACAGTGATAAAGGAGGGATAAGGTAGGTGTAGTACATGTGCCTGTCCACAAGAACAGGTGTCAAGGATGACACAGCCACACTCTCTCAGGGACTCGCACACATTGTCATAGTTGGCAGGGTCAGGATTAGAATTCCTAGCTAACTAGTTTGCTACACTACAGTATTATGCAGGTATCACATGCACCACAGAGGTTATCAGGCTGATATATGGGCAAAGGGTATGTCAAGGTGTCTGACATCAGAAGGCGTGCTTCAGTAGGCCAATGGGAGGTGTAGTGAGTGTGACTGGCATCCAAATCATTATACTCCACACACACACACACACACACACACACACACACACACACACACACACACAAACACACATGCACGCACACACACACACACACACACACACACACACACACACACACACACACACACACACACACACACACACACACACACAGGTTTGCCAGTACTGACATGCATGGGGGCATTGCTTCACAGGTGTGTAGCGATTGACTATGCCTGAAGGCTGTACAAGGCTAGGTAAAGAGTATATGTTAGCATCAGGCCACATGACAATGGTCTGCAGTGTGGCTCAGGGGTGTAGTCTCTGGATTGGCCCACACGGGTGGGTATTGTATTCACCATTCACTCATCTGGCTTACTATTGTGGGTGGCCAGTGTTGTGCAATGCTTGCCATATATGTGTTCTATATTCCATAACATGGACAGTGTCTGGGATGTGCACACGTCCCACATGAGTGTTCTGTGACATGTGGAAGTCTACCTGGGGTGTCTGGGGCATGTTTTGTGGACAAATTGTTATAATCTGATGTGCCATTCCTGACCTCATGTCGTGAGAACTGACAATGGAAACCAGGTTGACCCTAAACCTACAATGACAGTATGATACACGTATTCACTGGTGTTAGTGCCATCTGTCCATACAAGGCATGTGTATAAGGCAAGGTATTTCCTTTGTGGGTTACATTTGCTGACTCTACAGTTGTTGCAGGTGTCCAGTGGGGAACATAGCAAAGGGCCACTGTATGCAACAATTTGTCTGTTGTAGGGATGGGACAGAGTGCCACGTCCTCTGTAGTCCATTGCAATCACACCATGGTTACTATCTGTAGGTAATATGCAGGGAACTACCAACATGGTGGTTGTTGCCTAGCCAAGTGTGTTTGTGTATGACACATGGGTGGAAAGTGTTCTCTGGGTAGTACAAGAGTTGCCTATATTGTTCCCAATCCATAATGTCACATGTAGGGGTATGGATTGTCTACACCAGCATGCTGTTTGACATCTGTTGTCCTTGTAAGGTGGACAATGTGACATATAATAGGCCCACCATATAAGAAATTTGCAAAACCCACCTCACAATGAGTCCTGTTATAACACACTCACAGCTACCTCCAAACAGGATACTAATGACAAACACACAGAGTCTCACAGTTGCCATGTCTGGGATTAGAACTCCTACATAAATAGTACATCATACTGCAGCATTATGCAGTTACAGCACATGCCACAGAGCTTACTAGGCTACTCCTTCCACAAAGATGCTTTTCAAAGTGAATGACATCAACAGGCTTGCCAAAGTAGGGCAATGGAAAGTGTAGTTCATAGGTTGGTACTAGGCTATTGGCCCTAGGGCCTATACAAGCCTAGCCATGACAATTCCCTGGCTATTTCTTCCCACAATATTTACCTCCCTAGACCCCTGTCTAGCAGGGCAACTGATGTGATCCCAGGGGCGAATTTCCTATCTCCCATCCAATTGTCAAGGTTCTTTTTGAAGAGGGCCATAGAGGTACTCTGCTTGACATGTATGGGCAGTCTTTTCTAGAGTCTGGGGAGTCTCTGGGTCTGGAACCCATCCCTCCAGCATGTTTTGTTCATTGTGATGACAACGTTTGGATCCCTGGAGTGTGTGGCTCTGAAGGATTGGGATTTCTTTAAGTGTAGCATGTCCAACAGCTCTGGGTTTGACATGGCATTGTATGTTAAGCATAGATCACTAAGTAGATGATATGTGACAGAGTATAGCTGGATGATTTTCAGATAGTCAGCACAGGGCATCTGCTTTAGGCCTGTGATTCCTTTAGTGTGGTATTTCTGCAGCCTTTCTAGTTGTTGCAGATGTCTTGAGAGGTACATACCAAACTGGGCAGTGTATTCTATACTGGGTCCACTGAGAGATGATTACAGTGGGACAATGACCTCCTTTTTTCTGGATGAAAAGCCCTTAGTGATGAGGTGTGCCACATAGGTAGATTTCCTGACTGTTGTGGTGATGTGGTTATCGAAGGTGTCCCTAAGTCTGTTATTACACTTTTGGTGTTTAGTATACTGTCACCTATGTCGTACTTCATGGGTATGTGTTTCTTCCCAAAGGAGATAACTATACATTTCTTGGAATTGAGCTTGAGCCCATGGATCTGGCACCAAGCATCTGTTTCTGTAAGGCCCTTTTGTAGAATATCCACATCATTTGGGGATTCGATATTGGCTCCAAGTTTGCAGTCATCTGTGACCTTTGTTAAACAGAGTCTCTTAGTGTTGGCCTGTACTCAGAGCAGTAGCGGCCAAACAAGAGCGGTCCCAAGACTGAACCCAGAGGTTCTCCAAATGTCAGTTGTCTGGGGCTGGATTTGGATCTGGGATTAGAACTCCTACCTAACTAGTACATCACAGTATAGCATTACGCAGTTACAGCATGTGCCATGGGGTTTATTGGGCTACTCCTTCCCTAAAGGTGTATTTCAAAATGAATGACATCAGCAGGCTTGCTAAAGTAGAGCAATGGAAATTGTAGTGACTGTGAATGGCCTCGAAAGCATTGATACCTACACATACAAAGTTTCACAGTTGCTATGTCTGGAATTAGAACTCCTACCTAACTAGTACATCACACTATAGCATTACTCATTTAGAGCATGCACCACGGAGCTTATTGGGATAGTCTTTGCCCAAAGATGTATTTCAAAGTGAATGACATCAGCAGGCCTGCCAAAGTAGGGCAATGGAAATTGTAGTGACTGTGAATGGCCTCAAAATCATTGATCCCCACACAGGCAAACAAACACACCCACAGAGTTCCACAGTTGCCATGTATGGGATTAGAACTCCTACCTAACTAGCACATCACACTACAACATTATGCAGTTACAGCATGCCCCATGGAGCTTACAGGGCTACTCCCTTCCAAAATGTGTATTTCAAGGTCAATGACATCAGCAGGCTTGTCAAAGTAGGACAATGGGGAGTGCAGGGTGTGTGTATGGGCCTTAAACCATTCATCTGGAAGCAGACACAAAACACTCAGTCACATACAGGTTTAAATTTAACAGGTACATGTATACAAATAATGACTTTTACAGTCATGTTACACTATCACAAGCACCGCAGACACTATAGTGCTGAGGGATACCAGAGGCAAATGTCTACACTGATTGACATTTGCACATCATGTGGTTTTGGCCAATTGGATGTGTGCTGTGAGGGGCATGCCTTGTGATGTGTGGCTCTTTGTTGCTGTCTGTCACTCTCTTCCACATATCTATATAGTTTGGCCTATTATAGTGTGTTGTCCTTGGATATATGTGTGTATTCTTATTCAATGTTTGTGAAAAGCATGACTGGTGTATGATGTGGAGTGTGTGCACAAACATCTGTGACTGTCAGATATGTGTAGTCCACTGTTGTTGCCAGACATGGGCTTTGTTTCTCAAAGTGTGGGAGCATGCCCAGCATGACCTTCTGTACTGAATGTGTGAATCCATTCCAGGTAGGTTGTATTCCAGTGCAGGCTTTTGTGTTCTACACCTACAGCTAGCAATCTGTTTCTGTGGGATATCTGTAGATCGGTTGACAATATGGGGTCAAAATGGGCAAAGGATAGTGGGTTACTGTAGGTAAGTGTGTTTGTGCTGCTTCTGTTACATGGTTTTGGTGTTAGCAGAGATATTCAGACATATGTACTGTTTTACATTGTGAGGTTTTATGTCATCAGCTACTGTCAGGTATACATATTTTCTTTCAGTAATTTCCTGGGGAACACAGGGTGAATGAAGCTGTGTCCAGTATTTTGGTCTGCATCCTACATATTCTTGCACAATCATGCCATTCTGGAGGGGAAGCTGCAGACACTTGCTGATTTGTCTGTGTAAATGGTTCAGGGCCTTGGTACAGTGGTGGCTGAGGATCCCATGCTTGTACATCTATCTACATGATAGTATGGCCATATCCTGCTGTGGCCATACTGCACAGTTGTACAGATTCACACAGGTTACCCAGAGGCAGGGCTCATATTTCTGGCCATTACCTCTTCATATTTTGGTTTACAAGCAGGTTTGTATCCACCCATTCCTGTGTTTGCAGGTCGAGATAGTATATGCATACAGCTGAGTTTCAGACTTCACACACTCCATGGTGTCCATGCTCCTACCCCCCCCCCACCGTTATTCTATCTTCTTCCAAACATTATGCAAACATTATCTGATAAGTTCCCTATAGTTATCACTTCATCCCAGCAGTATTTTGGGGTTGGTCCACAGTTCATGCAATAGGGCATGGTGGACATGTTACTGGGATTTGTCAACATGGCCTTGCATTTGGGTTCTGTGGATTGTGTTATGTTATTTGGGAGTCCATGAGATAACATATATTGGCAGTACGGGTGAGACACAGGCCTTTGACAGAGGACTGTAGGGCATTTGGTAGTCATGCAGGCCATCTGTAGTAGGCTGTTGCATTGTGTCACTCCTACAGTCCTAGGCTGCAAGCCATTATATTCCCCTGGGGTGACAGGGTAGGTGTGCAAGTTGTTAATGTCAATAGTTTCTGTCATTATTGATCCAGTGGTGTGGATGCTGGCAGGGTGTTGCTTAAAGCTGGGGACAAACCTGCATGGGGCACCTCTTCAACATGTTGCATTCTGTGGCTATTTCCTTACAAAGGTGGGGGTCATATTGTACTCATTCCCAACAGCAGGGATAAGACCTGTGAGGTACCTGTGGCTGATAGTGGTGTGAACTGGGTGCATGTGTGCTATGGAAGCTACTTGCAGCTGACTCACAGATATATGTGGGGCAAGCCACTTATGCTGGATTGTGCAGGGACATCAGCAGTTTCTCAATACTTCATACCTGTGACCTTTGTGGTCTGCCAGTGTTTGGCCAGATGATATCAGTATTCCATAGTACAAACCCAACTAATGTGTTGCTAACCTGTTTGTACAATTCCAAAGTTGTGTCCATTTCACAGTAACATTTTATACACTGTCTGTCTAGGGTACTTCCACCTGTGTACTGTTTGTATATCTGGGCTCACATTCATGCCATGTCCATCTTTCAGATGGTGACAGATATTACATCCTAAGAATTTCTATGGCTTACTGCTGGAATGTGTCTTGCTGGGATGCATTGTGTTTGGCACTGCAGTTGTGAGAACTTGGCCCTGTCATCGGCAGTACTGACCAAGAGAAACACCCACCATGCCTACACGCTGACCACTCTCACACAATATACAGCACATACCAACCTAACACCCACAGCCCTGCATATTGTACACATGCTACAATCTATCCTTCTACTTTGTGTGGCTCAGGTAATCTGTGCTACACTGTTATTATACCTACACATACATGTTACTACATTTCTACATAGGATTGTGGGGGGGGCACACCTGACAACTGTATACATTTGCTATGACTGTACTGGTATTTCAGGTACTCCATTTCATTCTGTATTCTGACCTATCATGCAGACTAGAGGCATATCAGTGTACTACAGTTCTTAGGTTTTATTGACCTAAGTTTCAGACTTCTTACCTTCAGAACTAATGTCCCACTGCCTGACTGGTTGTAGTCTGTCTGTGTAGGGCTGGAGGGGGCTGGAGGGGGCTGTTCTCCATAGCCGTCAATCAGAGGCCTTATCACAGCTTTTCTTTGTGATTGTCTATACCTGTCCTGCTGGCTGAGACTGTTGTTGGGTATGTGAACCTCACTGACTGGCATGTGTGTGTCCTATGGACACACATTTGGCTCACCACATGTCCTGCAGTGGGTTTTGTTACCTTGTCTAGTACTGGCTACTATGGTGACAGCAGTATTTGTTACAGATTTCATGCTGCCAATATAGGTGTCTACTATCTGCTGGCATCCCATTCAGTCACCCGATTCCCTTGCATGCTCACATCCATACCATAGATACAAGTAACAAAACATACTACACAATTCAGCAATTGATAGGGAAGGTGACTTACCTTGTGGCTGTGCCAGTATTGAGGATGGTGCTGGAGGGCTGACTATGTCAGATGCATATAGTACACTCCCTATACATGGTTAAGCACAGGTAGTGTCATGTTTGGCATCCCTTTTACTGTATGTGTGAGTCAAAGAGAGGTGTCATTCCTTGGTTTCTTACTGTGTTAGTGTATGTGCTATGTGTAGCCTCTTTGCCAAGGCCTGGGCATACTGGGGACACCTCTTTCTGCCTACTGGGGAAGGCTCAGGTTGTTCCTCCTCCGAGTCGCTCTGTGCCTGTGCAGGCCTTGGCAATGGTGGGGAGCTGTGTGGCCCTGCCCTGTGTTGTTCCTGCTGCAGCTGTTTCCACAGAATCATATTGTGTAGCATGCCACATATGATGACAATTTGGGTACCTGTAGCTGGCAGTACTGCAAGGCTCCACTGGATATGTCCAGGCACTGGAACTGTAACTTGAGCTTTCCAAACACATGCTCTATTATGATTCTGGTCTGTGTGTGAGTGCCTCATTACGGAGTTCTTGTTCGGGTGTGTGTGTGCATTTCTGATGGGTGTCATCAGCCATGGCTCCAGTGCGTAACCAGCATCCCCCACTAGGTGGCCATATGGGATGTTCCCATTGGCAAATCTCTGGTACAGCTGTGTGATAGCTTCCAGGGCTGCCAGCACACACATTCATTATAATGCTCTGGCCATCGCACATGACCTGGCAGTCGATGGAGGGGAAGCCCTTGCATTTTATGTAGACTCTTCCCCGCTTGCTGGGTGGTGCTTTGATGTGTATATGCATGCAGTCTATAGCACCCACTACCTCAGGGTATTCTGCTATTTGGTGGAAGAGATGCATATTGCTGGTCAATGCCTCACGGTTGTTGAGGAAATATATGCGCTCACTGGCATGTGCTGACATGGCATCCAGGAACTGGTGGAGTACCCTGGATGCTGATGCCTGTGAGATCCCCATCATATCACCAGTTGGTCTTTGGAAGGTACCTATAGCTAGTATTCTTAGGCCAACACATACCTTGGTATCCACTGGAATGGGTTCCCCTCTGTTGTTTCTGTGTTGTTTCTGTGTGTGAGGTGTGGCCAGCACAGCTCAACAATTTGCTGTAGGAGGTCCCTGTCCACCCAATAGCACTCCACTATCTCCAGCTCATGTAGCCCCTGGTAGGTTACCCTGGATCTCTACACTCTTCTCCTTCCCCTCACTGTGGGTTGGTCATCAGCATTCTCATCCTCACCACCCTCAGCCTCTTCGACATGTTGATTTATGAGAGCAAATGCAGCCCCTATCATTTTGTTGCTTTTGTTAGGTAAAATGTCCTCATTTGTGTACACCAGTGGTTTAGAGTTTGTGGGAAAAAACAGAGGAAATGTGTTTGCATAGTTTATAGTAGTGTGCTGGGCTGGGCTGCTGCCTGTGTAATTCACCTACCAGCTATGCTAGTTCTCCTTCATTTCCTTCCTACTGCTGTTTTCCCTTCCCATTGCCTTCCTGTTTAAGCCTCGAGGCGTGCCGCACAAACCCAGTGCTCAGATGTGCATGGAACTGCTATTTCCTGGTTTACTTTTTTTTTTCTTTGTTTAAAACCCGGTGCGTGGCACGAACACCCACTTAGGCAATGTAAAGTGTGCTTGGCAGCTTCAGACACACCCCTTCCTTAGCTCTGCTAAGCTCAGGGAAAACCCAAGCCACAGGGCTCCAATAAGCTTACAGTATGCTTGACACACCTCTCTATGATGTCAGCTAGCTCTTGGGCTTGCACCATGGTTTTCCTGCACCTACACAGTTGGGTGCAGGCTAGCCATGAGGAGAAATCTTTGATTCAGTATCATTCCCCTCATTTGCATAGGATTGGCTGCTGATGCCTAGTTACAAGTCCCACACTGAGCCTTCCCCCTTAGCAACCACTATTCACTGGCCTTGTTGTCTTCTGCCTGCCATTGACTATAAAGGCAAAATTGTGATTTTGCAGGGAAAGCTTTTTTCAGGGTTTTTCTTTTATTTTCCAGCCGATCCTGTTTGTGCACTGCTGCCCTACCCTTAAACGGCAAAAATCGGTCAAAAAAAGTCTAAATCTTAAAATGCACCCATTCAAAGCACTCCTTAAAATGGAGAACATTCACATTTGTGCTTTAACAGAGACCTAGTACAAGGCAGCAGAAAGCTCCCTTACACTACCAGGCTATAACTCTTTCCACACCTTTCACCCCCAGAACTTGGACCGAAGCTCAAAGGCAGTGGTGTTTCCAACATATTCATAAAGGATGCGCACACCTCCAGACTGGCAGCCCAACATAATGCATCAGAGATACTTCAGGTCCAGCTAACATTGGGTAAGACAATGATCCAGGTTGTAGCCTGCTATAGGTCCCCAACCATGTCCCAAGACTCACACTCTGTGTTCCTAAGCACCCTGGAGAATATTAGGGTCCAACCCAACACTCTCATACCAGGTGACTTCAACTACCCCTTCATTAACTGGGAAAACTACTCATGTACCAGTACACTTGCCAAGGTTTCCTGGAGTTTATTAATTCCAATGCCCTGGACAAGCTCATTTTTACCCCCACTAGAGGTAGCAGCATCCTTGACATGGCAATTGCTAACATGGGTGACCATTGCTCTACACCAATAGTTAGCTCCTTCCTGGTTAGATCCGATCACAAACTAATCACCTTGGAAATCCACATCCCCCCCATCCCCCCGCCCCCGCAAAGGTAGCCACCATGAAAAATTTCTCCAATGCTAACTTTGGGCTCCTAAAAACAGAGGTGGCTAACTTCATGTCACCCACGCAAATGGAGAATAGTTGCATGACCACCAAATCATACACCAATGCACTGTACAAACACGTACACAAATGCATGGATCCTGCCATACCCAATAGAACCAAGATGCTCTCCTCCAAAAAAATAAACCAATCTGGTGGTCCCCTGCCATAAACAAACTCTACAACAGAAGGAGGAAACTGATGTGGAATAAGGTGAAGTTCCAAGACTGGAAAAACTCCCTTATCAGCCTCAACAAAAGGTTGAGATCCCTCATCAAATCCTCTAAAGCTTACTATGAAAACAGAATTGTAGCAGATAGTAAGGACAACCACAAGACCTTCTATAGTTATGTAAAGACTCTCCACGGCAATACCTAGATTTGCTCAGAGCTACTGCACAATAGTACCTCCTATACCGAGCCAACAGATATTGCCAATATACTGGCTGACAGATTCACTGCCAACTTTACCCCCCCCCCCCAGGACCAATCACAATACCAGTAGATTGCCAGGCACCCAGTATTACTGCTACACAGGTAAAAACAGCACTGTCCAAGGCCAGGAATACAGATTCTATGGGACCCGACAATATCCCTGGCTGTGTTCTACATGAACTACATAGTGAACTGGCACCTCACCTGTGTGCCCTGTTCAATCACAGCCTCACCTCAGGCTTTGTCCCTACTGAATGGCACACATCTACAGTCATCCCTCTCCACAAGGAGGAGTGACTACAGACCCTGGGAACAATTGCCCCATTAGCCTGATGAGTCTGATACGCAAACCTATGGGAAGCATCATCATGGACCTAATAAACAAGGATATAGGGAATCTCCAAACTCTGGATCCCACACAGTTTGGTTTTGTGAAGGGTAGATCATGCTTGCTCAATTTGGTTGACTTCTTTTAATTAGTCACCAGAGCTGTGGATGAAGGCAAGGTGGCTCATACAGCCTACCTTGATCTGGTCAAGACCACTGATACCATTCCCCACTCAGGAATCATCGAAAAACTCACTAAACTAGGAATCAACCCCTATATCACTAGGTGGGTTGCAAACTGGCTCACAGACAGAACCCACAGTGTTAAAGTAGCTGACTCCAAGTCAGACTGCTGACTAGTCACAAGTGGAGTCCCACAGGGTTCGGTCCTGGGTCCTCTTCTGTTTGGTATCTAATTCTCTGAAGTCCAGACCAACAAGAAGAGACACTGGCTAACAAAGTTTGCAGATGTTTGCAAGTTAGGAGCTATTATTAACTCCCCAAGTGATGCTGACATCTTACAGAATGGCCTCACTGAGACCAGCGACTGGTGTCAGAACCATGGCCTTAAGCTCAATGCCAAAAAATGTGTCATCATCCCCTTTGGGAAAAACCCATTTCCCATGAATTACCACACTGATGGTAGTCCACAGAACACAGAAGGTGTTATAAGAGATCTGGGAACACAGGTTGACAGCAACCTCTCTTTTGATCGCCACATTGCCACTGTGGTCAGAAAGCCATTCTATGTGGCACATCTCATTACTAAGGGTTTTGCATCCAGGAAAAATGAGGTTGTTGTCTCCCTCTACTCTTCCCTCATTAAGCCAATCATCGAGTACAATGTCCCATTTGGCATGTACCTCACTAGACACCTACAACAACTGGAGAGGCTGCAAAAGTACCTCACAAAGATAATCCTAGGCCTAAAACACTTGTCCTATATGGGCAGACTCAGAAAACTCCAACTATTCTCTGTTTCATATCACCTACTTAGAGGCGATCTCTGCTTGACTTACAAAGCCATGTCTGACCCAGCTCTGTCAAAAATACTACATCTAAAGAAATTCCAATCCCTCCACACCACACACTCCAGAGACCTCAACCTCATTACCACAATCAACAGAATGTACTGGAGGGACAGGTTCATAACCCAGGGACTGCCCATGGTATAAAATAGACTTCCCATACATGTCAGGGAGAGCACTTCGCTGACCCTCTTGAAGAGAAATCTTGATGAGTGGATGGGAAATAGAAAATTCACCCCGGGATAACTCTAGTGGCTCTACTTGACAGAGACACTGGGAACTAAGGACGGGTGGCACAATGCCAGGGTAATCCTATAGCTAAGCTTGTAAAGGCACCAGGGCCATCAACCTAGTACACACCTGTGAACCTATGAGCCTATGCCCATATAATACAGTATTATTGTCATCTTAACAAGATCCTTTAAGACAGTTAACCATAAACCTGTACTGCAAAAACTTCACCAACTATATTTTGGGAAAAAAATACCATCAAATGGTTTGCAAACTACCTGTTGGACAGAACCTTCTAGGTCTGTGCTAGTAACTGTCTCCAGCCCAAGGCTCAGCCCTTGGATCTCTACTATTCTCTCTCTTCCTGAATGATATCACACAGGACCTGTCTAATCACAATATGGTACTTCAAAACAAAAAGACAGCCAGTCACAGTTTCATCAGCTCTGCAGCTACCTCTATAATAATAAATAATAAATAATAAACTACAAATCAATTGTTACAAAACACAAAGTTTTTACAGACTGAAAAGGCAAAGCTGTACCATCTGTTACAGAACAAAAACACTTATTGTAATCATCCCCACACATAACTTCCAACAAGGTGCAATCACAACTAAAATTTTGCTACAGGCTCTCACACCTTCTATGTCCAGAATCATTGTCAGACATGCTCCAGTTCCTAAATTTGAACACAACTTTACCTTTCTGACATTACATTCTGCAAAGAATACAAAAAGAGTGGAACTAGTTCAAAATAGAATAGTTAGACTGATACTACTAACTGGAACAAACAGCTACCACTGTATCGCATATGCAAAGGCTCAATGGTTACCATTTGTAAGCAAAGCCACATACCTGCTAAGTACAGTCATATTTAAAATTCTTAAACATGTTTACTGCCTTCCAATAAAAAGATTACTACAGATCTGAAATCATAACTACACTGTAAGAAATATCCAAGAGAATTCAATTACCCTTAATAGACCCGATTTAAACAAACAATATTTGAAAGACTATATCCAGAATGGGACCAACTGTACGGAACAAGACACTAACAGATACATAAACCTCAAAAGCATTCAAACATTCAACACATATCTCAATACTGTCCCATTTCCTATCCTTTTCAATATGCATGTTGCTGCCACAACTGTTATTATTGTCTTCAGTATGAATACCTGTCTGAGATTTATGTCTAGAAGTGGCCTTTATTTTTCATCCATTGTTTCATAGTTTTATTTATGGTAGTACTCCATTACCCCTATGCTGTTACTTCAATACATATAAAGGTATGGGGATGTACACAATTGTGTCACCTGCATGTCTGTTCATCTATCACAACTGGTTCATATGCAACATTTATACTGCCTGTGTTTTATATCTTACTATACCATGACAATGCTGCTGAATTTCCTACACGTCCACTACCAGCACTGAAGGTAATGTCCTACTATATCAGGTCATACTTCTTTGTCTCTGAGATTCACTCTGATTTTGGTGTGAAAGCTGGATGAAAAACCAATAAACCTGGCAGACATGAACTAAAAAGTTGCTACACTCACTGTAAGTTCACTGACAAAATGCAGCTTGGAAGTGGATGAAATGAAGATTAGGAGGAGGCTGAACATCCGATGTATCCAGGAGACAAGATGGAAGGGCAATTAAGCAAAGCCACTTGGCTTGGGGTCCAGAGCCTACAACACAGGAGAAGAACAAACTAGAAAGTGGTGAGGGAGATGCTTCTGAAGATAGTGAGGGATGTCATCAGAATTAGTGACAGACATGGCAATCAGACTTCAGTGTAAGGATAGGGAACTATTCATAATCTCAGCCTATGCCCCACAGCATAGTTGTGATAGTGAAGAAAAGAGTGCATTCAGACAGCAGTTATGGGACTTACTAGATAAAGCAGGACAACATAAACTGGTGTTGATAATGGGTGACCTGAATGCTCATATCAGGATAGACAGAAGGGGATATGAAGACTGCCTATGTCCACATGGGTGGGGTAAACAGGAATAAAGAAGGAGAAGCCATTCTAGACTTCTGTCTGGCAAATGGCTTAATGGTGGACAAGACGGGATGCAGCAAGAGACCATCAGAAGTTGACATGCAAGAGTGACCAACATCCAACTCATGTAGACTTCGTCCTTGTAAGGAAAGGGCAGAGTAGAATCAATTAATGCAAAGTCATCCCCAGTGAAACACCTGGCTGATATCAAAAACCACTGGTTTTCGCAGTCGGCCGCAAACATTGGTTGGAGAAGGCTCTAAGGCCAACAGAGACCAGATTAAAGACCTTGAAGTTTAAGGGAGAGAAAGCAAAACAGTTCAAGGAATTACTCATGGATCAAGCAGCTCAAGAACAAGACAAAAGAGGTGGAGTTGAAAAACTGGCAGTGCCTCAAAACAGGATATGTGAGGACTACAGAACAGATATGCAGCTGATCCAGGAATGGAAATATGGTACATAAAGAAAGCTGGTGGTGGAATGCAGAAGTCCAGGAAGTCATCAAAAGAAAGAAGGAGTTCAGGAAAAAGTGGGGAAAGAAAAGATGGAACAGGCCTGGAAGGAATACCAGTTGGCTAACAAAGAAAAGAGATTAAGAGAACAGTTGCAATAGCAAAAATCAAGTCATAAGAGGTACTCTGCTACCTTCTGGAAAGTGAATCATTAGGTGGCATGAAACAACTCTATCAGGCTGCAAGGCAAAGACAGAAAGATAAAGAAGATAGACAGGCACCCTTCATAAGGGATGCCAGCAACAACCTGCTCACCAGTCCACAGGACATCAAAGGCAGATGGGAGGAGTACTGCCAGCAGTTTCTGAATGAAGAAAACCCCTAAGAAGCTGTACTGTGCTAGATACAGCCTATGAAGAGAGAAGAGGAGGAGCTCACTACAGAAGACGTAAGAACAGCACTAAGACAAGTTAAGTCAGGAAGAGCAGCTGGCTCAGATGAAGTCAAAGCAAGTATAATAAAGATTTTGGATTAGATAGGGGAGAAATGGTTCTTGAGGCAACCCATAGCTGTATGGAGAGAAATACATATTCCCAATGACTGGAGAATAAGCATACTAGTGCCAGTGTTCATAAACAGAGGGGACATTTACAACTGTAGGCAGTACAGTGGTATCAAACACCTGTCATACTGCATGAAAGTTCTGGAAAGGGTGACTGGGAAATTAATACATAGAGCAGTAGAAAGTAAGATGGGAGATGATCAGTTCAGATTCAAATAAGGATGCAGCATGATGGGAGATGAGCAGTTTGGATTCAGATCAGGATACAGCATGACTGATCCTACATTTGCATTGAGACAGATACTTGAGAAGAAGCTAGAACTGAAGAAAGAGTCCAACTAAACATTCCTAGCCTTGGAAAAAGCATATGAGAAGGTCTCAAAAAATCTGATTTGGGCAGTCCTATGGTAGTTTGAAGTCCCAGAAACATTGGTAGAATTAGTTCAACTTATGTACAAGGACCCAATGGCTCAAGTACAAACTGTGTTTGGTTTCACAGAGGGATACCCTGTGGGAGTCGGTGTGCATCAGGGTTCAGCTCTAAGACCACTGCTGTTCATACAGGTGATGGTCTACACTGGCAAACAGGTTGGAGGGGACAGATCAACAAAGTTGCTGTACACAGACAATGTGGCATTACAGGCAGATTTTGAGCAAGAACTTAGGGGACTGGAATGCAAAACTGCAGGCACATTGGATGAAACTGAGTACAGATAAGAGAGCTGTAATGGCTACAAACGGAGGAAATCAGAAGAAGCTGAGAACTGAGATAGGAGGAAAAATAGTCAAATAGGTTAGCAGCTTCAAGTATCTGTGATGGGGTCCCCTTCATAACGTTGACTTACCATTTCATTGATGTTCAAAATAGCGAGACAAATACATCGGAAGTTTACAACCACAAATTCCTGGAACATCATATTTCCTCTTCAGGAAAGTAACCACTTGGCCACTATGAAGAACTTTGCCCTTTCTCCACTGTAGTGCAATCTCAGAGTTGGTATATTTAAGTAGGGGGGGTATGGGGGCGAAGTCCCCCACTTCGGTGGGTGGAATTTGCTTCCATTTGTAATGTTACCATTGGTGGCCAAGTGGTTACTTTCCCAGAGAGGAAATACGATGTTCCGGGAGCTCGTGATTGTAAACTTCCAACATTTTTGTCATGCTGTTTTGAACATCAATGAAATGATAAGTCGGCATTCTAAAGTAGACCCCTGTGAAGGGTGGTTAAGGAGAAGGAATATTTGAATAAGGAGGTCAAAGCTAGAATCAAAGGGTCTGTGGCCAACTGACACAGAGTGTCAATGGTAGTGTATGACAGAAGAATGCCAAAGAAGCTGAAATGCAAGGTGTATAAAATAAGTGGTGAGAGCAGTACCACTGTATGGTAGAAAAACCTGGGCAGTAAAGGCAGAACAGTTGAGGAAGATAGAGGTGATGGAAATGAAGTGCCTGAGGACATAAGTGCAGAAGCCAAAGTAGCTCTAATTGCAGAAAAGGTCAAAGAGAACATATTACAGTGTTTTGGACATGTGCAGAAAAGCAGAAGACAATCTGATGAAGAAGATTTTTGACTGACAGGAAGAACAGAAGAGGAAATGAGGGTAACCAGCAAAGAGGTGGATGGATTGTGTGAGAGATCAGTGACAGTCAGACATGAGTGTTGAAGAAGGTAGGAGACCGGCACTAGAGAGAGAGAGAGAGAGAGAGAGAGAGAGAGAAAGAGCGAAAGATGGAGACAGTTGATATGACACCCCTGAACCCAATGTAGAATAATGTAAAAAAGAGGATTGATGATGACGACGATGATGATTACAATGAATGAAAACATAATAATACATATTGAAGTGTAATTATTATTGTCAGGGGTCCTGTGATGTATATATATATATATATATATATATACATAAAGTTAATAACAATAAAAAAGTGGAGGGAATATCTATTCATTGCGGCACAAAGAAATATCCTCTTACACATGTAGGCATTCGGATAGTTCTAGAAAAGCTGCTGCATACTGTGGTGATAATCCTTGTTTGACTCATGATGTAACATTGGAAAATCATTTCACTACCACAAAATTTGGGAAGAGAGAGAATCTCTGTACATGGTGGGGCAGGCTGATGCACTTAACAGGAAGGAGTACGGCAACATCTTGATACGTTCATTTACAATAAGAATGGAGGGGAAAGCAGGACAGTGACAAACACATAAAAATCTAGATCCAAACCAGAAGTGAGGGGGGCTCAGAGCCATCTAAAGGGGAGGTAGAAGGCTGTTGCACTTAGACAAGTTAAAATGACCCTTTCTCTCATGAGAAGCAATCCCTAGTAATAATGCAACATAAATCCAAAACTGCAAGACATGTCCGTTTGGGATATTAAGATGAGCCAATTGGAAATGCTGGAGTAAAAATTTGTACCAGTTATAAACCAGTACAGAGACCTATAAGAACTGTTACCACAGAAGTTGAGTCCTACCAAAATCTAACCTGTAATCCTAAAACTCCTGTCTAGTTCCAAACTTGAGTCATTACTTCCATTTCCTAAAACTCCACACCCCTTCCCTAATCCTAAAGTCACCAATCACTCCCTAAACATAAAACTGCAGTCCCCTCACTAAATCTAAATTCCCTAATTATTCACTAACCCTAAACTTTCCTCCTACTCCCTGAACCTAAAAACTCCCTTCACACTCCATAAGTCTAAAGCTCCGTTCCTGATCCCTATCCATAAAATCTAAAATTCCATTACTACTCCCCAGCCCTAAAATCCTCTGCTTGGTCCCTCCCCTCGGCTGCTTGCCTGAACTCATATTTGATTTTGAGTGTGGGCAGCAGCAGATATAATCTACAAGATGGTTAGGTATCTGGCTTTTAGATGGTATGCTTTATGTGCTTGGGACTCGAGCTCTCGTAGTGTTCCCAGCTGAGTTTTGTGCTTATTGCTGCTAGTATGAAGAGAAAATGTAAACAGAGACTAACTCACAGCAACAGGTGTGCCTAAGCAAACAAAGATGTAAAATTGGCAAATAAATCTTTGTGCAGTTGGAAGATAACTGAAAAAAAGAAAAAAAAGTGATGGTATCCAGTACTAGTAAGGCAGTGCGTATCCACTCATAGTAAGGTAATGGGATAGCAAGCTAAAGTAAAAGAGTGCACTAAAAAGGCCTGTACCTGCATCAGAGCTAATAAAATAGAAGGTGATTTTTAATTAGAACTTCCTTTTACATGTGCAGCTGTAGAGTAGGCTACAGTGTCAGTGTTCTGTGAAGGGTGGAGGAGCTACACCTTCCACCTGAAGGCAAGTGATGAAAAAACTAATCCTGAGTTAGGATACTTAAAGTAAGTCATGTAAGTTTTAAAAGAGCACAATAGGAAGATGATAATTTAGGGAGAACACAGAGAATATAAACAAGTTTTAAAGAAAGGTTACTTAATTAGATGTTCCCATTATGTCTTATCCCCATTTTGAGCTAAAATATTGACTATTATATAGAGTAAGTAAAGAAAGTTAATGACTTCTGTGTCAATTACCAGAGGGAAAACCTTAAAGAACACAATTAATGACTCTAACCAATAGGCTTGTATAATGAGATCACCAGGGGTTGATCAAATCTTGTCCATAATGCCAGAATAACTGTACCCTGTTCTGGGAATAAAATCTGTTTGATTGCAGTGCTTGTCATAGATGTACCATCTGAATTAACTGTTATTGGCATTGTAGGGCAGCTAGTAAAATTTAGCAATAGCCATCAGGACATAGTAGCCATACTGGTTATGTTGATGAACTTCCAGAAGCCCTATCCCTCACCCTTGTAACTTATGAACTGTTGCAGGCATTGAATAATGCTTGAGATCCTCATTATCTGCTATCAAGAGTGCAAGGTTCAGTGCCTTCCAATGCTTTTAGTTTTCATCCCCATGTTATTCCCTGGTGTCTATTGGTGGCATAGAAGACTGATGTCCTTTGTGAGAGGGTGTCATTTTTGAATCCATTTTAGTGCCTTTAAGGCAAACTATTTAAAGTATCCCTGGTGCCTAGTGCACCCTCCCAACCACATCATCTTTCTTTTTATGAGGGTGTTGTTACATAGTTATGCCTGGTGGCTAGTGTTTGCCCCTTGCCCTAAGTGACATTAAGACACATTGATAGATGTAATCCTTGGTGGCTAGTGTTTCCCACATTGACAGATGAAATCCCTGGTGGCTAGTGGTTCTCCCTTGTTCTAAATGCTGTTAAGGCACATTGATAGATGTAATCCCTGGTGGCTAGTGTTTCCTCCTTGTCCTGAATGCTATTAAGGCACATTGATAGATGTAATCCTCTGGTGGCTAGTGCTTCCCCTTGTCCTAAATGCTATTAAAGCACATTGACAGATGTAATCCCAGGTGGCTCATGGTTCCCCTTTGCTCTAAGTGCCATTAAAGCACATTGACAAATGTAATCCTTGGTGGCTAGTGGTTCCCCCTTCCCATCATCAATTTTGTTAAGTGCTGTTGAGGCATGAGTGAACAGAGTTTTCCCTGGAATCTAATGGCTTCCCGTGAATCATTCTTGTAGATTATGCTTGTTAGTCTAGGGAAGTGAGGGGTTTGACAGCAGCCCAACCCACTCTTAGAAAGACACACACACACACACACACACACACACACACACACACACACACACACACACACACACACACACACACACCTACCCTAGCCCCTTACTAACCCCCCCACCAGCAGCAACCTTCCAGGCAGACACTCATGCATACACTCACACATGCAGGAATTCACATACACGTACACACACACACACACACACACACACACACACACACACACACACACACGCACACACGCACACACGCACACGCATGCACACACGCACACACACACACACACACACACACACACACACACACACACACACACACACACACACACACACACACACACACATACACACAGAACACTGACTGTCCAATAAGCTCCCCAGTTCTAACCTCTACTGCAATTGATGAACATGAGCTTTTGGCTATGTTCATTATCATGAGCAGTTGGGTGTGGCCATTACCTTTACTGTATCACAGGCACTTTTGAGGGGAGCACATTAACATGTCCCTGTCCACTGGAATGCATCATTGGCATTTAGCATGGCCACAGAGGCAGTCTACAATGGTACTGCATGTCACTGTGTAAAGTTTGGGAAGGAAGATATGTGCTGGGAAATTATGTGAATTGCAACAGTTAAACTATGAATATAGTAAGAGAAGGAATTTAGGTGTTGGGGTTGTTAGGTGGGGTACAGGGGCATAGCCAGTGAGAGGAAAAATGTAGTTTGAGGGATTTTTTTGAAGGAAGCAGGATTATTGATTGATCTGAGTGGGGGAGGGAGATTATTCCATAACTTGGAGACAGAATGAGAGTACAGCATTTGGCCAGCTGAGAGTTTAGGTTTCTAAATAGATAATAACATTTTGTTTTCAGACCTGAGATGGTGATTTGGGTGGTAAATGGTCAGTATGGATACAATGGAAGGGCAGGTTTCAGGTTGAAAGATTATCTTATGGGCTGTAGTTAGTTGTATGTAACTAAGGTGGTGACAGGATTCAAGCCAGTTTAGTTTATGGAGAGATAAGCAGTGGTGGTTGGAATATTTTGTGCTTGTAGCAAATTTAGCCACTTTATTGTAACAAATGTCCAACTTCTTTTCTAAGGAGGATTGGCGGTTAGTGAGGATAGGGGCTCCATATAGAAGGGTAGGAAGTAGGAAGGATGAGGCCAAGATTTTTTTTTGCAGGGAGACTGAAGAAATAGTTGTGCCTGTATAAGGCACCTAGTCTTTGATGTGTTTTTTTGATGTTATTGTGGAGGTAAAGGTCAAAAGTTAACTTGTCATCAATGATGACCCCTAGCAGTTTGGTGCTAGGGACAACTTCAATGATAGTGTTATTTTGGGCACTTACGGTGAATTGAGTTTTGTTAATAGGGATAGATTTTGTAGGGGTAAATAGTAATAGTTTTGTTTTATTGGGGTTAAGGGCTAGGTGATTCTGGGACATCCAATGCTCTGTGGAGGTAAATGCTTCTTGGGTAAGATGTTGTAGTTCTGTGACAGATTTTGAGGAGCATATGATGGTAGAGTCATCAGCATATTGGATGACTGTACTGTGTGTAAGAGTATTATGAAAGTTATTGACAAATATACTGAAAAGGAGGGGACCCAGAATTGAGCCTTGAGGAACTCCTGTTTTAGTATTAATAAATGGGGAGGAGGAGTGCTGCCACCTAGTGGATTGCTGCCTGTTGCTAAGATAGTTGGTAACCCACTATATAGTGGAGGGAGATAGGTTAAGGCTGGAGAATTTAGTAATTAGTAAAGAGTGGGAGATGGTGTCAAATGCCTTAGATAAATCCAGAAAGAGAGCAGAGACTAAGGAGCCAGCATCGCAAGCTCTGTTTACTGTGTCTAAGAAAGATATGAGGGCTATGTTTGTGCTGTGTCCAGGTCTGAATCCGTGTTGAGTGGGGGAAAGCAATTGGTGTTTTACTAGATGCCTTGAGAGTTGGGAGTGGATGCATTTCTCTAATATTTTAGAGATGGGGGAAAGAATGGCAATGGGGCAGAAATTAGAGATGTCAGGGTTATTGCCTCCTTTGTGAAGAGGGATGACAAAAGCTTTCTACGAGATATCTGGTACACATGATTCTTGAATGGACCTGTTTAGGAAAATGCTGATTGGATAAGCGATGGAAGGGGCTGCCATTTTTGAATATTCTGCAGGTAAGTTGTCAGGGGCATTTGTGCAGGGTTTTAGTTTATAAAGAAGCTTATGAATGGTGGCTGTGGGAATGGGTGATAGTGAGAATGTCGTTAGGGTATTTGAAGGGTTAAGATTTGGTGGTGTTCCTAATGGGTCTGTATTGGTGAGAGGGAAGGTAGTTGTAAGTTTGGTGATGGTATCTATAAAGTATGTGTTGAAGAGTGAGGCTAGTTCAGAGGAAGTGTTTTCTGGGTTTGGGCATGGGGTACTATTAGTTCCTGGGTGGAGGAGGGTGTTAATTGCTCCCCAGAATTTTTGTGGATTTTGTTTATGCTGGCCTTGGAAGGTTTGTATGTATTCTTTTTTTTTAACAACTAATTTTTTTAGCCTGATTCCGAGTTTGTTTATATTTCGTGAGATTGGTGTTTTTTGTTTTTTTTTGCCAAGTTTTCCAGGCTTTGTCTCTGGATGACATGATTTGCTTTGTGTTCTTAGCTAGCCAGGAAGCATGTTTAACTTTGACTCTTTTTAATCTGAGAGGAGCAAGACTATTTAGAGTCCTGAGGAATGTGGAGTTAAAGAAATCCACAGCTTCGTTAAGAGGGAGGGATTTCAGTGGGCTCCAATTTATTTTTTTCAGGATGTCATTGAGGGTGTTTTGGGAGAAGTGGGATAGATCTTTGGTATACCTTGACTGGTGATTGTTAGGTATAGAGGTGGGCTTACTGGTTATGAATGCTGGAGCATGGTCACTAATGCTGGGAGGGAGAGTGCCTGAGGATAACATTTTATCAGGATCAGAAACCAGGATCCAATCCAAGGTGGAGCCATTGTTTCCATTATTGCCAGGTCTGGTGATATCAGAGATTAGCTGGGAGTAACTATGGAGGTGGATGTTTATAGAGGAGTTTTTATTGGTGATATCTAGCCAGTTGATGTTAACGTCACCTAGAATTATAGTTTCATTTTTTTACATTATTGCTAGTCCAGACTAAAATGTCTTCAGTAACTGGAGCATTGTTGCCAGGGGCTATGTATATGACTATGATGCAAAGGCTTTTGCAGTTACTGAGTTTAAGGAAGGAAACTAGTAGGTCAACTGAGGGAAAGGAGGGAATGGGTTTGGTATATGGAATAACAGGTAAGTGCTTGGGAATAGTAAGGCAACACCTCCACCTTTTTTGTGGGGTCTGTCTGTTCTAAGGCAGGAGTAGTTTGGGAGTAAAAATTCTGAATCTTTGATATATGGTTTTAGCCATGTTTCTGTGATGGCAGTAAAGTCTGGTTTATGTTGACCTAACCTTGATGAAGGAATATATGAATACCACTTACATCCACTGACAGAGAAAAATACAAACAAGCCTTTGTAAACACTGGCAGTCTATTTCAGTACACAATATTACAATTTGGTTGACGTGGATCCCCAAACCACATTTTAGGGGCTGTTTGCTGAAGTAGTAATGCCTCTCAAATAATATGCTGTGGCATACCAGGGCTGATCATTCTTATGAAGGACTAGGAGTCTCACTTACCTAAAGTGCAAACTGTTTAAGAATATACAAGACAAACAAATTTCACTGTGCTAAGAAAAATAATCTGGCTATGGTGGAAGGATATGGTAGAAGACAATAATTTGGGATACTTTAAAGGAAGAAGGATGTTAAGGCCACGAATAGCAAAAATGCCCTGTAGCCCCTACTAAGAGGTGAATGAAGACTTTTCTGAGTAAAAACTGAAAGTTACAAAAATAATGTGGCTAGTTTTGCTATTAACTCACAAAAGAAAAGGTCATATCAAGGTGCAGTGGTCTTCTGAGGGATAGGGAGACAGACCATTTAATAGACTCAAGCATGACCTTATGTTCTGTGTTAATAACTCCTGATTTTACTGAAGAGCCTGCCCTATATAAAAGTGGTAGTGTGGGTGCTGCAGTGCAATCTCAAGACTTTCAAGATGAGCAGCAACATGTGTGTTACATCAACACAAAGTTGAGGGATGTAAAAAGGAGATACTCAGCCACTGAAAGAGAATGCTTTTGAGAGCCTTTTATGCCTTCACGTGTTGTTTGTTAGTCAGATACTTCCCTTTGTCAATGGATAATGCCTCATTGCAATGATAAGGTGGGAAAAATTATGGCAGTATAATGTTTTACCTACAAGCACTTTACTTCTCCATACCTCTCAACTGTCCAGATTTTCACAGAATGACTAGATTTTTGCCTCATATTGTTGATCCATTAAACATAAAATTCCTGTTTTTCTAGCAAATCACCGAGGATTGAAGTCACTAAATAAAGCCATATATTTGAGTTTCATACTTCATATTATTCAGAAAATTCATATTAATACAAAAACTATTTTTCCGGCAATTTCCTAAGTTTATGAGAGGAATATTTAAAACATGTCCCTATTTTTAGGCTTTTGTCCCCTCATTATTTTTGTCTCTGTCTGGATTTCTTGCACTAAGAAGTTGAGATGCATACTTCCAATCCTTAAAATATGTTGTGATCCAAAGGTCCAGTTTAATCAACAGACGTACTGATGGGAAGTTTAGGGCCTAAAACCTACCAATATGACTATTTGGAGGAGGAAGTTTTTATATGTTAGTTTTGGCACCTGGGTAGCGCACTTTTTAAATGTGTTGCAGTATGCCTAGGGCCAGCCTTACTCATAAGTGAACTAGGCAACCACCTAGGGTGCTGTGTTTGTAGGGACACTCTTTCCCCATTTATTTATTTATTTATTAGACTAACATTTCTTTACTCTAAAAAAATAAGAAAATGAATAAAGAAGCACCCCTGCAAGGGAAAAAGGAAAATATAGCCGCAGAACATTGAGCACTCCGGGGGGCAATGCTCCAATTAACTAGCTAATGTTGCCTCAAATATTGCAAGTTCATTGGAGTACAGACCTTGCAGTATTAAAATGTATTTATTTATTTATATTTGTTTACTGGGGTAGAGCACTGATCTCAATGGACCATTTGCAGGCATACCCCAGATATAGGTGCAAAGCTGCCTAAATAAGTTTGGATTTTTCTTTCTTTTAGCACCTGAACATCAAGGGACAGAAGCACTGCACACACATTGAGAGGAAGAAAATTACAGTACTGGTGAGAGAAACATTATTATTAATTTTACAAAAATACTGGCACCCAGATTAATTAGATATGTTGAGTAATGCTTATTTTGTAATTGCGTGCACAGCTGAAATGAAAGGGATGGGGTTGATAGAAGTGTTGTTACTGTACAATGATGCTGGCAGTGATCAGACAGATATTTATTGTGATATTCTTCCACCTTTGTGATGGGTGTGGAGTAACTTAGAATATAAAACTTTAAAGTATGGCAAAGCATGGCAAATTTTTGTGTAGAATGTGGAGGTATACCTCTTAACCTCTTAGCAAGAAATCTAGACAAAGCAAAAAATAATGGGGGGCAAAGGCCCAAAAATAGAGATAAATTTTAAACGCTGCTCCGATAAACTTAGAAAGTTGGTAAAGTAATATGATTTGCGTTAATGTATGTTTTAAGAAAGGTGTGAAGTCTTAAACTCAAATGCATGTCATTATTTAGTGACTTCGATCCTCAGTGATTTGCAAGAAAACCACAAATTTTGTGAAGAATGGACTAATATTTGGCAAAAATCTGTATATTCTGCAAAAGTCTAGACAACTGAGAGGTATGTATGGAGGTGAAACAATATTACATAGCCATCAGATGTGGTGGCTACAGCTGCTGATTATTATAAGAAACCAGAACAAGATGAAAAATGGATAATTATTTTTCTCTTGTATCTGATTGCAGTTCAAAATACTCAATTTGTTTTGCTGAGGGGGAAAACTCTAGTGAAATAATAAGCAAGAGCATTGTTTTCATTTACACTCATAACTGCAAACTATGTATATGGTGCTGTGATGAGGCTTTATGAACGTGTGTAGTTCAGGGTTGCAAAATGTCAATGATTGGTGGATTAATGATAATGCTGAACATTACACATTTGGGATTAAATTCTAGCAGGTAAAAAATCTGGTTGGGTGCATGTCTAAGAGCATGCTGGGATGAGGTTAGTAGTTTGTAAGAATGGGACCTATAATTTAACACAGTGTAAGAAAATTCCAGAATCAAGGATAATGCCAACATCAGTCAGGGACAAGCTTCTCATATCAGGAGTACTTTTTGAATAACAGGCTAAAATAAGATGAATGTAGTTAGTATGCATTTTCTGAAGTCTGAAGTAAAAGAAGCCTGCAACTTTAATTTGTTGTTATAGTTGTTGACTGTAATTCAGCTACCTTTATTAGAAAAAAAAAAGCGGTCATAGGTCAGAGCAAAATTTTAGCCAAAATCAGGACATCCATAAAAAAATAAGTGACAGGAACTTTTCCAAATATGTTGACATCGCAGAACAAAATTTGTGGAATTAATTGTGAAGCTTTCAACACAATTCCACAACTCATGCAGTGACATTTATCTGATTAATGCAATCCATGCACTTTTCCTTTTGGTTGCAGAAAGTTTTCATTCTGTTGCCTTCTCCTTCCCTTGCCCCAGCTCAATTTTTATTTCTTTTACATATCTATATCTGAATACAAATGATACAGATGGAAAGCAATTGTGAGCATGCGCATGTGTGTGTTTGTGTGTGTGCGTGTGTGCGTGTGTGCGTGTGTGTGTGTGTGTGTGTGTGTGTGTGTGTGTGTGTGTGTGTGTGTGTGTGTGTGTGTGTTTGTCTGCCTGTCTGTGATTGTGTGTAATAACTCTCAATACTTTTACAATCAGAAACAAAGCCAAAAGCAGTCTGGGACAAATGACTCAAATAAGGGACATTAAGGTTTGGGCAGACTTCTCAACTGTCCCTAATTTTGTCTCAGCATTTTTTTTCTGTCATAATCCCTAGTTTTTTATTGATTTATTTATTTATTTTTTCTAGTAATTATGAGAGAAAGGTGGATTACACTTATTAAATAACGACAATAATTAGAGTTACAGACTTCTTTTGTTTCAAAAAAATGCATGTTATTTCACCTTCTCTTATTTTGCCAACTTCTCATATTAATAGTACTAACACTTAAAAAAAAATGTCCCCAATTATTTTTTGTTTTTGCTCCTGATCCTGAAAGTGATGGGTTGAAAGCTATGGGGTTAGGGATGGCTGCATGAAAGTAGCTTGATGCTCTTGTCCTTTTCTCAGTTTTAAGCAGTCATTACAATCTGGCTTTGCCGGACTAGTGTGCACTTGTGAAAAGTGAGATGGACTAGTTAACTGATACTTGATATGCACAGACAGCGTAGGTATAACATCTGGGGAGATATGCACAGACAGCGTAGGTATAACATCTGGGGAGATATGCACAGACAGCGTAGGTATAACTTCTGGGGACATCTGTGGAGGACAATGATTAGCTGCCTGCTGCTTGATTCTCATTCTGGCTTTGCAGGAGTTGTGTGATTTATGTGAAGCAACTTTGAATATTTTAGTGTGGCAAGGTGAAATGCATGCCATTTGTAAGATAGTTATTCTCTTTTATTGCAATCCAGCATCTCAGCTGCACATAGACATGACTATAACTGCTTGTTGGGGGTTGTCTGGATGTAAGTAACTGATCCTCTCATCAGCTGCTCAGTTTGCAGTCATTTCTCAAAGAGATAAAATGGATCAGAGAATCACCAATTATTTAAAGCTTCTCAGCGAGCTGGTGGTCCCCACAAACCAAGACTCTGTAAGTGACTTTTGACACAGGCATTATAGTGGGCTCTGTCCTGCTTCTCACATGGTCTAAAATTAGCCTGCTCAAAGATGTAAGTACATAGAAGGTCACCTTAGCTTGTGTGAGGAGCTGGGAATGCTGTCAATACTTCTTTAACTTTCCTTCTAAACATCAGACGTCACTGTCTTGTGTTGGCTGTGGACAGTGTAATGATATTTCTTTAACTTTCCTCACAAAATTCAGAGGGGTGCAAAGATCAGTCACTAAGCTTGTACAGAAGCAGTGTAGCATCAAAATATAAGTTGGAAATATTTTTTTTCATTTTATTTTTCATTTTCCTCACAATTAAAATTCAGATGCATACACAGGTAGCTATCTTTTGGGGTAGTTAAAGAAGCATTCTGTTTATATATGTCTGACAGGCAAATATGGTCTGTTTTTTTTTAGTTTAGTCCAAGTGTTACTATCTTCTGCATACAGAGATGAGGAGGCATGCTCCATATACATATACCATCAGTGACTTGAAATGTGATTGTAATCACATTCCCTTAATTTTCATACCAATTTAGCACCATACAGAGATACACAGACTGTGACTATGCTTTTAAAGTGGTATAGAGAGGCAGGCATTATTTCCAGTTATGTTTTATGTATCATCATAAGTATTTGTCTTTATTTTGCACTGCTATTTAGTTAACGTTGAGCATTATTCCTTAGATACAACTTATTTCTTCTTTTGAAATATATAAAGTATGACTAAATGGCTTTCCTTATGTATAATGTTTTTTCAGACCATTATTTCATCAAAAGGTTGGGGAAAAATCACTTCAGAGCATTTATAACCATATAGCTTTTAGTGTCTAGTAGTCACTAGGGCCCAGACTCAGTTTAGTCATTACAATGTAGCCTTGGCCAGTTAGGGTGTCTTGAAAGGATTCATGGTTATTATAGGTTTTTTTTTTTTTTTTGTGGGGGGGGGGGTTGCTTTTTTATTATAGTTTAGCCCTGTAGAGTGTGCAGAAAGGATTCATGAAAAAAACAACGTTGTAGAAAAAGATAGTTGATTTCTCCAGTAATCACAATTTATGTTCAGACCATTTTTGAATAAAGCAGTTGTTAAAAAATATAATGCACCTTAGGGCATATTGAACTCCCATGGACCTCTGATTTAATACAGTTATTTCCACTGCAGATATTCCGGTGAATTGTTTGTCAGTTAAGGTGTCTTGAAAGGATTCAAAGGAAAACAAAAGTTTAACAGCAAGACTCAGTTTCTTTCTTTAGTCATCAGTGGTGGCTCATCCTACTGGACTGCAGGACTGCAGCCCCCACCCCCCCCCAGCTGAAAACTGAAAAAAAAAAAAAAACTCATGCATGCATGAGTGGAAACTCGAATCCGGTTTGAAACGGAACTGAATGAGGGGCTTGAAACTGCTGTGGTGACTAATGGAGAAACAGAGCTGAGACAAGTGGACTGCTATGCCAGAGCTAAACAGGCTTGCTGAGGAGCTGTTACTAGTGGCTTATGGAGCAGGCACTTGCTTTTATGGAGGAAACGCTGTGTGTGTGTGTGTGTGTGTGTGTGTGTGTGTGTGTGTGTGTGTGTGTGTGTGTGTGTGTGTGTGTGTGTGAAATGCCCCAGTTAACTATAACTGGTGGCTAGAGAGGAACACAGGTTCAAATCATGAACCTTGGGTGCAGGTACCAAGAACCTGAAGTCCCTACCCACCACCACTTGTGGAAAAGCATTCAGATTTTTGCCTCATAGTGTTGGTCTGTTCCTCATAAAATCTGTGGTTTTCTGGATTTTCAGACATTTGAATTTCAGACTTCATATTCCTCAGAAAGCACATGGCAACACAAAACATTTTATTCTAGCAATTTTCTAAGTTTGTAAGATCAATATTTGAAATTTGTCCCTATTTTTTGGGGGCTGTATTCCCCCATTATTGGCTTTGTGCAGGTTTTTTTGTAATAAGAGGTTGAAAGCTATGGTGAAAACTGAAATGACTGAATATGTTTGGGGGCTGTATTCCCCATTATTGGCTTTATCCAGGTATTTTGTGCTAAGAGGTCAAGAGCTATGGTGAGAACTGAATTTGCTAAATGATAGCCATTTAAGTTTCAGTTTTCCTGTCTTTCAAGAAACAGCTGATTTGGCATAGTGGTATGTTGCTCTGATTGTAGTAAACAGGGTGCTGCGGCCAAGACCTGGCAGTGAAATGCATGGCGGTAGCACAGCATTTTATTCTAGCAACTTTCCAAGGTTATACAAGCAATGTTTAAAATGTGTTCCTGTTTTTTGGGCTTTTGTCCCCCCCTCCAATACATTTTGGCTTTTTCTAGATTTCTTGAGCTCGTGTGGTACAAAGTTGAGAGATACAATTGAGTGTTGAGTGGATTTTACAAGAGCTAAGAGCTTCAGGGAAAGAAAAGTTTAGTGCTGCTTATGTTGAGTTACTGTGTATTGTTAATAGAACAACAGGTAGTGCACTTACTTTCAATGCAGAAGGCTGTGGGTTCTAGTCTCACATTATGTAGATGCATTGTTGTACTGTGTTGTACTTTTAAAGGGGGTGGATGCTGCAGTCCTGCGAATGTCCACTTTGGTGGAGATACCTAATAACTATGAGCCTCTTATCAGTTTGCCATCCATTCCCTATTGCAATATTACTACCTTATCATTTTTTTAATGTAACATGAGCAATTTATTCCACAAGGGCAACATACACTTTATTTGTAGATGAAACAATGAAATATAAAGTTGTTTGCTAGCAGCAACCTCTTCATTAGTTATAGATCTCTCTTTAATGTGGAATTTTTTAGATGACGTTTACTTTTGCAGAGATTTAAAGGGGTTGAATGCTGCAGTCCTGAGAATGTCCTCTTTGATGGGGATACCTAGTAACTATGAACCTGTTATCAGTTTGCCATCCATTCCCTATTGCAATATTACTAGCTTATCATATTTTTAATGTAACATGGGCAATTTATTCCTCAAGGGCAACAGGCACTTTATTTGTGGATGAAACAATGGAATATGCAGTTGTTTGCTAGCAGCAACCTCTTCATTAGTTACAGCTCTCTTTAATGTGGACTTATTTAGATGACTTTTACTTCTGCAGAGATTGTGCATATTTACTGATACTGGTGGATTGTAGAAGTTTGAGTAGACTTTCATGATGGAAATGTTATGAATTGAGCAGTTTTGCCCTTATTGGTGCATGCATTTTGTTTCATTGTTTACTGGAAAAATGTTCAAAATGATAAATTTAAAACGCCCTCTAACAACTGTACTGTATTATACAAGGAATATAATTTAATACAATCAGGAAGGTGTATCAAAGAACACATTCATGCTTCATGTGCAAGGGGCCTATGATTTGAAAACAACCCAAAGTTAATCTTTATCTGCCACTGGCCAGATGTATTTTCTTTGAATGTGAGTTTCAATGCTGTTTCAATGAATGTGAGTTTCAAGGGCAGAGAAGTTTTAATGCTAAGTCTACTTTCAGTGTGAGACTGCATTGCTTTGTTTAGCATATGTCTATTAGTGCTTGTGCTGTAATGTAAAATAAAACTATTAAATGAAATCCAAATCATCATAGAAGTAAAACAATATGTGGATTACAGTGTTTATGGTAAATAGGGTGAAATAGCTAAATAATGGGACACTGGAATGGCTGCAGGGAGGAGGCCACATTCAACCATGATTTTGTGTGGGGGAAATGCGGCAAACTCAATGACAGCCCCGGATGAACTATACCTCTCAACTGTCCAGATTTTCACAGAATGAATAGATTTTTGCTTCTTATTTTTGGTTTGTTCCTGATAAAATTTGTGGTTTTCTGGCAAATCATTTAGAAATGAGGTCACTAAATAATGACCGACATTGAATTTCAGACTTCATACCCTTCATAAAAATGCATGCTAAAGCAAGACTTATTTATCAACTGTCTAAATTTATACAACAGCAATTTTTAGTAATGTCTGCATGTTCCCCCAGTATATTTAGCCTTGTCCAGATTTCCTGCATTAAGAGGTTGAGAGGTATATGCAAATAAATCACTTTATAGAATTAGGTATATCCAAACCTCTCAACTGTCCCTAACTTTGACTCAAAATGTTGCTCTACCCCTAATAATCCCTCCACAAAATGGCAATTTTGGAAGAAATTGTGGAGAGTTTACAATTAAGAAATAATTGTAATGATCAGTTGTAGATTACTTTTATTTCAGAAATGCATGTAGATTCTCTTATTTTGTCAGCTGCTCAACTTAACAGTACTAATATTAAAAAGTGTCCCTTCTTTGACAGGTTCCCACCTGTATTGTGTGGCTATTCTATATGTTAGCATCACATTTTGGTCCATTTTTCATAAAATTGTGTTTTTCTGGCAAATTAGTGGCAAATCATTAAAGACTGAAGTTAGAAAATAATGATAGACATTTCAGTTTCATATTTCATACCCTTCAGAAAATTCATACTAATGCAAGACCTACTATTCTATTATCTTTCTAAGTTTATAAGAGCAATATTTAAAAATTGTCCTTATTGTTGGGGCTTTGTCCCACTTCTATTTATGGCTTTGTCCAGATTTCTTGCTCTGAGGTTGAGAGTTATGACAAATGTGTCAGAGCCATCACCGTCAGCCAGAGACATTTCAAATTGTGACATGCTTGTTGCAACCCACACCCCCATGTAGTGACTCTGGATGTGTCCAAGCAAGGCAAGGAGCAGTTAGGCAGTGTAAGTATGCAGAGTATCCCCCCATCCAAGGTAGACACAAGTACTACAGTGACTTTTCATCTGTCCTTAATTGTGCAGAATGTTCTGGTTTTCTGTCATATTTTTATACTGTTGATTTATGCTTATTATTATTCAGAAAATGCATGTTGTTGGACTGCCTATTGCTCTGTGTTTAATTAGCAATGCTTTAATGACCATCAGGTAAGCTTGTCTGAGATTGTAAGATGCAGGTAAGTTTTAATAAGCAGAATATTAAATGATTACCAACATTGAAAGCCTTTTTGTTGTTGCATGCAGAGAATATTTACATAACTAGATAACATATAAGCCTTAGGTATTGAAATACATATGACAGTATTCATAATAAAGGACAGGATTACAGTATTTTCAGAAGCTCACTACATTTGTTGGAGACTTGCAGTCATCTTTTCAGGCTTTACCAATAAACTAAACAGAATGTCAATCTATTATGAGTGGTCCATAACCTGTGCAGTAATCCTTTAAGCAATTTATCTTGAACTTGTTTCTTGTTTACTGTTCATTTTTTACTTTGATCACGTTTTCCCCATGAAACAAGTAGATAATTGTTGTCAGGCAGCAGGTCTTTTTTTGGATAAGAAACATTTTTACAAGTGGGGGCATCACAGAGATTGCTACTTTAAGCATGTTACTTGATACTTTTATAAAGCTGAATATAAATTATAATTAGAAAAAAAGTGATTTATTTTGTTCATGCCTCACAACCTTTTTGTTTCCATCTAGATATTAAGTAAGCTGTCATGTAGCCAATGCATTGAAATATTTTTTATTCTTCTACACTTCATTTTGTCTTGATTGGACTCTCATAATGCTGATTTGGCACCCAGGGCAGCGTATTTAATTAAAGGCCCAGTTTTTGTGGTTTTGAGCATAGCTCCAGCCCTTTCTAGTTGGTCACACCCTTTCCCATTGGCCCCACCCATTCAGCTGTTTCCTGCAGCCCCACCCTATGATTTGAAGTCACCAGCTGCCACTGTTAGTCATGATTTTTGTTCAAGCCATCATAGCATGAAAAAGTTGTTTAAAAAAACTGTAAAAATACATCTTTGAGGCATCTAGAAACCCAATGGCTTCTGGGTTCTTTGTGGTCTCCAGTACTCTGGATTAATGGAGTTATTTTACATTATAGTGTAGTCTTAGTCAATTTGTGTTTCTTACAAGGATTCTGAGACAAGTAAAGTTGAAAATTAAGTCTGAATTTCTTCCTTTTATCACAAACTTTGTTCAGGCCATCACTGTATGTAAAAGCTTGTTTAAAAATGCGAAATACACCTCAGAAGATATATCTAGAAACCCCTATGGCTTCTTGCATCCCCCAGACTCCAGGTTAATGCAGTTGTTTCTCACACAGTTAACAGACCGTTAACAGACAACAATCTTGCCAAATTAAAATGTTTTGAATGAATGAATAAATGCAGGGAAAAAATGAAGAGTAAGACAAGCTGTGAGAAAAAGGACAAAAAAGTAATCTGGGTGGTGTAGGTAGGACAGGATGGGCAGGTACCAGTTGGTGTGTGCTTGGTGGGGGGCATGGGGGGCAACATGGAGCCCTTTTGCCTTAGGTACCAGTTGGCCTAAGGCTATTCTTTAGTGTTCCCACCTTAGTAATGCATATTAACCATAACTCTTGCCCCTGCCCCTAATCTTAACTTTAGAAAAGTCCTTCCCATAATAGTGCCACTACTCAAACAAATGTGATCTGAATGTGTAGGGTTATGGGTAGTGCATCAGAAAAGGGAATTTGTTTCCTTTTTCAATGCACTCAGTGTCAGTGTGAATGTTCGGTATTGTGGTTGATGGTTTGTATGTAGACTGAGTAACTTGTCAACCATTCATTACATAATTGCTACATTAGAGGTCACTCATATTTAATCAGTTTATCTCATCATGCAACCCTGATATTAGCTTTGAATAAAAGGATGGGAGATTTTGGCTAGAGCTAGAGATTTCCCAACTATTGCAGTTCTGACCCAAATTTAATTACTGAGCCTAGTAAATGAAGTGGATCAGCAAATATGGATTTAATAAGATAAAGGTCAGAAATAAATATTGCATCAATATACTTACATAAGATGGATGTAGAATAAAGTCACCATGACTGCTTGGCAGGTTTGGATAACTATATTAGAAATACAGCCGCATGCTAGATCTGACATAAGAAAGGGAGTAGAAGAGCCACTCAAAATTCACTGTAGAAAAAGGTAAATTGTCATTACATGATATACATTTTTATTTATATCTTTGTTGAAATATATTATATTGCACACTCAATAACAACTTATCATGCCATGATAATAATCAATGTTATATCAATCAAGAAAACATTTGAAAAAAGAAAACTAAGATACATCAACAAAATATTAACTCATGTACCAACTAGGAATACCATCTTATCCTTTTCAGCCCAAAGTTTTTAAGTTTTGAAAATTGACATTCTGTGGGATCATTTCATGCCCTAGATAGACCCTAGATAGGGGTCTCCGACATCAGACAGTGTTTTGATCTCCATATGTAGACAACGAAGAGAGACATATCCCTAGTCATGGATCCTTTTTCCATTCTCCTTAATTCCATTTCACTTATCTGTTGAGACAACATATGGAGATCTGGGTTCACTTTAAATAATCGAATGTTCAGAACATTGACGTTCTGATCATCGAGACCAGAACATCGATGTTCATAACATCGAAGGTTTAAAGTGGAGGTGCCAGGTAAGTGAGATTGTGGAATGTTGGGTGTGTATGCAGGGCAGCAAGGTGCCCTGCATGTTGTGTGTGTGTGTGTGTGTGTGTGTGTGTGTGTGTATGTGTGTGTGTGTGTGTGTGTGTGTGTGTGTGTGTGTGTGTGTGATCTGAGTGTTGGCATTGCAAGTAGGGTACGGGAAATCTCCCATTTAGTGCTGCCGCATATAGCGGTAAACAGGAGATTTCTCTTACCCCACTGTAGTGAGATCTCGGAGTTGGAATATTAAAGTAGGGGGGTGTGTGGGGTGCAGGGGAGTGTTTGTGTTTTTTTTTTTGTTGATTTTATGGTTCATTTTGAACATTCAATGTTCTGAACATTGATGTTCTGGTCTCGATTATCAGAATGTCGATGTTCTGAACATTCGATGATTCAAACTGAATCCAGAGATCCTCTTTTTGTTTGAGGATCTGCCTGTTTCCATTTCTTTGTACTTTTCACCATTAACAAAACTAAAGACAGCAGATCCAACTTTTGAGCTGTAAAGGTGTCCCAGACCAGAGAGCTGGGGAGGAAGTGGATCATATCCAGTTGCATCATATACACTAAATTTCCTCCATCAAACCAGCAAATTGCTACCTGCAGTGCTACAGCTCTGAGCAATCCCAAACCATGTACACCCAAGTCCTAACTTATACCCTGAAACATCCCCAAAATTCTTTAGTTGTCCATGAAAAAATAGAAGCTTGGGGATAAAAATATCTATTAAGATATTCCCAACCAAAAATCCTAAACCTCCTTGATGTTGTTCCCAAATTTAAAGTTGCACGCATTTTAACACCACCTGCTTTTATGAATGCAATCGCCCAAGCTAGTTGACCAACTATCTCTCAGGCCATCCTCTTTGGAGTCTCAGACTTAGACCACAAGGAATTGAGCATATATCCTTCTCAGATCATGCAGTCCTCTTTCCTCTTCTCTGCAAGTAACTTCACCCACTGGTGGCTTTGTGATGGGGGTCTCTGAAATAGGTCTCATCTTTTCAGATAATACATCAACCAATTCATTGCAAATCAGAATATCTATTTGGGCAAGGACCCTATTTGCCTGACACTGAGCCCAAGGCCTAAACCATAGCCTTTCCAGAAGTTGTGTCCAGTCTACTAGTATGCCACAAACTGAAGTCTTGCATAACTGTAATAACTGTGACTCATCCCTTAAACCCAGTACTACTGGGTAACAGTGTCTCCTATTTTTCTATTTCCAGAGCTCTAAAGGAGCAAGCTGGTAATTCTGCTACCACATTCTCTATATACAAATATTCTGGGTTTACCCTATCCCAAAATATTAACTTCTTTATTATCACTCTGCCTGGCTATTTCTTCCATTATCATTAACTGGTAGGGAGTGTAGGAGATTTATCTTGTCTGCTGTAAATGCAAATATTACAGCTAATGCCAAGGTCCAGTAGGACCACTCCACTTTTGCTCTAACAAAAGAGTCAATTTGTCCCAAACTACTCTGGCTCGGTTCTACTTTGCTACAATCCTTTATCCTAGTGAAAGACTATTTTCTCAGATGTGACAGCAATATCTAAAAAGCAAACAGAAGATGGGGGACATGCCAACATTCCCACAGCTCCACATTGTTGGAAAAATCCAGGCCATAAATCTGACTATTTTCTCAGTGGGCATCTATATCTGTCCAATGCATCCCATATATTTAACTACAGTTTACCATACTTAACCAGATTGTTGTATACTCAATTATTTGGACTTCTCAATGCCCAAGAGATAAGGGTGGCTTGCAGTGCCACCAAGAGAACATAATTCCTCAGTAAGGCCTTTGTTTTAGTTATATTTACCTTATATTCTGATAACTGCACAAAGTCTTATAAGATTTTAACTAAAACTGGAAAGTTCTCCTTAGGATCTAACATATAGACTAACAGATCACCAACATAGATAGACATCTTACATATAAGCCAGGTGTACCCTGTCAAAGAATTTCTTGGGATTCAGTCTTGCTGCCACCTACTTCCTCCTCTGGGTTTCTGATACTTCTATCAACATAAACACCTTTATTATATTATTAAGTGTCTACCAAACCATGAATGAATCTGTTTGCATCTGGGTATATCAAGAGGGACAGACATGCTTTCAGCTAAGCATCACAATTGCCATGAAAGTTTGTAATTCTGATTTAATAATGAACTAGGCATATATGGGATTGTCAACCAGGTGACTCTCTCCTCCTTCATGATCACTGAAATAACTGATTCTCACCAGAAGCTTAGCAATGTCATTGTTTCCACTACTCTGTTGAGCAAAATAATCACATTCTGAAGCATTAGCATATCTCCCATGTGATAAAATCTTGATATTATCCTATCCAGCTCAGGAAATTTGTCTTTAGGTAATGTCTGTACCAATCCTTGCAGCTCATCATAGGTCAACAGAATTAAAAGCCTCATTCAAGCTGGGGAGGCAACATCTACCTCAGAAAACCCCCTTTATATCTATCTGCTCCAAGACTTGATCCTCTCTGCAATACAGAATTCTATAAAAACAGCAAAAACAACAGAGAGATGCATTTATGCAGTTTTGAAAATATGCCTAGGAACAAATGACCACTGCCCTAAAACTGAGGCAAAAAAGAGCGGAGATCATAGTTACTTAGTTAGATACTTGGTAAGAGGGTCATCAGGCTGGTTCACAAAAAGGCAGTCACATGATGCAGTTGCAAAATAATGATATACATTTCATATTTGATTACGCACAAAGTAATGATGTACAAAACAAAAATGTTGTCATGTGGTTAAACAAAGAGATTATGTGTTTTATATGAAGAGGAAATAGTTGAAAGCAGGCTAATATATTTTGCATTTTTACATCAACAGGAGGACATTGCTCAAATCAGACAAAATATATATTATGTTTTATTTCAGTATAGATTTAATTTTAGATGGTGACATGCACATGCCCCAAATTCATAAATGAGTTGCACAGTTGAAGTTCAATGCAATGTAAAAGGATATTTATTTATATGTGCTGTGTTCATGAAATGGGTGTAATGTAATTATTTAAACTAAATGTAACATTTAATTTAAGTGCATACATAGCCACATTCTGTGAAACATGGAAAGTTTTAAAAGAAACACATAGCCACAATGAATAGAATTTCATCAGTGATGCCCATTTAAGAATGTCAGTGGTGATTTGAAAGTTTCACTATTTGTAAATTAAGAAAAACATGGTCAGTTTTTTTTTTAATTGATCTTTGGAGTATTGTTGATAGTTGGCTTAAATTGTTAATTTCAGTTTTTTAAATATTGCAATTGTAAAAATTGCATTTGCTTTCTTCTATCAAATATTTTTTTATTGTCCTTTCTCTGAATACAGTATAATCTTATAGCTGGCGAATGCCTGGAAGGAAAGACTTCCATGATGTTGTCACAATTTTTATTCAAGAAAGTTTCTCTTATGTTGGAGGTGAATATTTGGCCTTCACTGTATGGTAATCAGTGATGATTACAAAATAGAGAGAGAGTGAGTAATGCACTGGACTGAGGAATACCTCTGCTTTGAGCAGGTGGACAGTAGTTTCTATGACATAATTTAAATATAAAATGATTGAGTATTAGGATATATGGCAGACACAAGCCATTATTCTGCTTTGCTATGTACAAAACAGCAGTGTTCCCTAATAGGGGAACGTGCAATAAAATGACACATTTTGTTTGAAGATGTTTGAAGTATACTAGGCATTACCAAACCAATGAAGATTAAATGGCAGAGGCCTTGGTTGACTACAATATGGGTATGAACAAGATTAGCAGAGTGTTGAATCATAACAGGCAATGATCTCCAACTGACACATTATCAGGAACTTAAGACTGAGGCTGTTCTTAGTAAGCTGTGAGTCCCAAGAATTACAGAGGAAGTATCATAAGGCCAGTTGTGTGTGGGGGTCTTCTGGAGCTTCATAAATTTTGGACAAGGGATAACAGTCAATGGTTGATTAGATTTTTCCCTTGAGATATATGATATGACATTATAAGCTATAGTATTAGTTGTTCTCCGACCTATTAGTACTCATGAATCATGTATTGGCAGAGTCTGTGGTCCTGCTATCATGGCAAAAGGCAGTAATATTAGTATTTTTTAACTGGGAATGGACTCTGTGCTGGAAGCACGCTACCAACAATCTTTGTTGTGGAGTGATGGCTGTAAAATATTCATGAAAAAAAGCGTACACCTCTGATCTCAAATTTGATCTATCTTGACAAATGGGATTTGTAACTGTTACACATAATAAAACACCTTGTGTGCTCTGCTGGTAAGTCTAGACACATATAAATATTTCATAAATTTGATTAGGGGTCTTTGGAATAGTTCAGTCTTGGGCTGCCCTTTGAGAAAGACCTATGAGGAAACTACATTATAACAAATTATCAGAGACTTTGATGTTACAAAGGGGGTTGTGATAGTGATGACTACTTAACCTCACTGCTATTTCCTTTGTATGCAGATCCTTTAACAATAGAAAGACAGATAACTTGAAAATGAATGTGTTTGTTTTCCTTCTTTGTAGATGAATTGTTGTGTCATATCCGCCATAATCACAATTTAGACAGCTTTTGTCAGGATATGTGTGACTTTAGATGTCTCATGGGGTAGTCAATCAATAAAAAGAAGACAAGAGACAAAGCTTTAAATTTCTTTCAATCTAATGCAATTAGGAGAAACACAGTCTCTGTGGGATTAGGACATGATTAAATATTTGGGAATTAGGTTATCAATCATAGTGGAAACACTCAGTGGATGACACCTACACACATATACTGAGATCATCTGGGAGCATTTCATTAAAAAAAACTTTCTGCGCTAGATGTATGCTTATATTCCCATTATATTTTTATTGTGAGCAATAGCTTTCAGATCCATCACAGGAATGTTTCTGCAGAAATCTCAAGAATGTTCCTGTAGCTCTTTTCTTTTATCAAGATAAGTCATAGGTAACTTGGAAGAAGCTGACACTTCAAAGGCAATGGGGTGGGCTTGGGCACCTGAGGTTTAAGATTTGAGATGGGGAACATAGATTCAAGTGGGCTGCTTCTCATAAGTCAATACTTCTAAGACCTTAGTAAAGATTTAATCAAAGTAATTTTGTCAAAGTACTGGATTTGATGACTGAGAATATTTTGCCTTTTTGTGTTGCAAAGAATGAAAGCAGAGCGAAAATGTACCATAGATAGGGGTCTTCTGTCAAAGTAAACAGTAGCTATCAGATAAATTTGGAATAAGAGATTTGTGGGTGGAACTAGCATCAGTAGAGTTTCATTTCGATTATAGTCTTGACATATGACCTTTATAGTATCTGGTAACTTCATAGGTTCATAGATTCAAAGGTGTGTACTAGGCTAATGTCACTGGAGCCTTTACAAGCCTATCCCATAGAAGTGCCCTGCCATTGTGCTGCCTGACGTTAGTTCCCAGGCCTTTATCAAGTAGAGCCACTGGGGTGATCCCCGGGGTGAACTTATTTCCCATCCACTCATCAAGATTTCTCTTGAAGAGGGGCAGTGAGGTGTTCTGCTTGACATGAATGGAAGTCTATTCCAGAGCATGAGCAGCATCTGGATTATGAATCTGTCCCCCCAGCATGTTCTGTTGATTGTGGTAATGAGGGTGAGGTCTCTGGAGCATGTGGTGAGGAGGAATTGGGATTTCTTTAGATGTAACATTTCTAACAGAGCTGGGTCAGACATGGCTTTGTAAGTCAAGCAGAGATCACCTCTTAGTAGATGATATGAGACAGAGAATAGCTGGAGTTTTTTTGAGTCCATCCATGTAGGACATTTGTTTAATGCCTAGGATCCTCTTTGTGAGGTACTTTTGTGGCCTTTCCAGCTGTTGCATGTGTCTAGTGAGGTACATGCTAAATGGGGCATTGTACTCAATGATTGGCCTAATGAGGGAAGAGTAGAGAGAGATGATGACCTCTTTCTTCTTGGGTGTAAAACCCTTGGTAATGAGATGTGCCACATAGAAGGACTTTCTGACCACAGTGGCAATGTGGTGGTCGAAGGAGAGGTTGCTGTCAACCTGTGTCCCAAGATCTCTTATAATGCCTTCAGAGTTCAGTGGGCACCCATTGATGTGGTAATTAGTGGGAACTGAGTTTTTCCCAAAGGGGATGATGACACATTTTTTGGCATTAAGCTTAAGGCCATGGTTCCAACACCCAGTCATTGTTGAGAATTTGAAATATGTAACAATCTCCAGCTTCATTGGAAATATTGCAGTATTCAAAACAGTAAAATGAACAGAAGAGAAGCAGTGTGGCAGTCAATGAGGGGGATTTTTATTTATAACTGATTAATAATGAAAGTTGAGAATTTGAAATATGTAACAATTTTAGAGCAGGGAAAGTCAGAGACAGTTAACTTCTGGCAGCATCTTCTGGTACTGCTACTAAGAAAAAGTAGGTTAGAAAAATCTACAAAGTGCTGAGCAGTACTAAAGGCTTAAAACTGGATGTAGAGATACATCCCTGGAAACAGTTACTAGATTACAAATCTAGCAGGGAAAGCTTATTCAACCTTTGATTTCAGTGTACACATAGACTCAGGACCCAGCAATTGGGAATAGTGTCCTGAAAATCCTTACATACATGCATACATATATATTTTGTTTTTCTCATAAGAAAGTACAAGGTTTTCATGTACAGAAGAGTTTTGAAAATTTCAGGGGTTATCAAAGTCGAAAGCAGATTTGTAAGATACTGTTGATACAAACTTACTAAGGAAGCTAACGTTAATACTGTATCTTTAGTTGTTAGTACACTGGCAATGAGTAACTTAGGCCAAGCTTGAGAGATAATTTCTTTGAATAATGCTACTACTGGTAAGAAATAACAAAAAAGTGTTAAGGAGCAACTCTTTGTACTGCGGAGGATATGGTAATTCTTATTCAGAAAAACTGTCAACGCAGGGGAGCATCACTGAGAAAGGGAAGTATACTCACTTTGCAACCAATGTGTTTACCTTAATTTTCCTTTCTATGTTAGTAACAGATAAGAAAACCTCTATCCCAGGGGACATTACAATGACATTTTGTACAGTGCTACTGAGATTGTGTCCACTAACAATACACAAGGAGGAAACTGCAAAGGATGAATAGAACAGCATAACAATTAGGCATTGTGGCCTGTGTTTATGATATGAAATACTTAACATTTTCTAACAACTAGACCTATGGGGATTTATTGTTTTTCGTGTCAACATTCTTACCATTAGTAAAGATTTAGAACTGCAGCACAAATGGCTGCATGTTGTTTGTCTATTTTGTTAAGTTATTTAATAAAAATAGATTGGACACTCTAAATTGGCCTTAAATGTGAGTGTGTGTGTGTGTGCCTTTTGTGGAAGGTTGTAGCCGGGCTGGCAACTCGACACCGTAAAACTCCACTGCCAATCATGAGCGGACAGGTGATCTGCTGTGGCGACTCCTAACTGGGATAAAGCCAAAAGAAGAAGAAGAAGAAGAGATGGGTCAACATGAGCATTAACAGAGAGAACAGCAATAATTAGTCTTTGCTATTTTTCATGAATTGTGGGCACACAAATCTATATTATATTGTTTTTGTAAAACTCGTTTTTTATACAAGAATGACTTGTACAACTAGATTACATATATGTGTAAATTGTTGTTGTGTTATTTTTGTAAATAAAGATAATGTTTCCTTCTCAAAAATGTATTTGGTAACTCATATGAATGCTTGATGATTATAATATGCCCTCCCATGAACATTGTGTACTAGTGTACTTCTTGCAAGGCACTTTTTTATTTTTTTAATTCTAAGTATGTCATCCTTAGAAAGGTAAAGTTTTTCATGTAGCACGGCCTACTTGCTTTCTGTAAATGAAGAAGTACACATATACATAAATAAATATGTACATAATGTTTTATTAGCATCTTTACATCACCATCCACAACCATAGCTGCAAACAGAGCTAGATCCAACACCAGGTGACCTAGGCAGTTGCCTAGGATCTGTTGACTTGGAGGGGGCCTGCTGGAGGCTGCTACAACATTTAGTTTTTAATTAAAAAAAAAACAATTATTATCAAGGATACACGCTGTTCATGTAGTACAAAGACATATGATGTGGACATGAAACTTAAATGATAATTAGAATAGAACTTAACTTATTGAGCTACTTGCTTCCATCGTGGACTAGCAAACTTGAAACAGTTACTGCTATCTCCTTTTCTTTTTTGCTTGGAAGTGCACATGTTGAACTCTTATGGAGTACTGCCATAGGCTGTCTGAGATGAGCATGGTGTGTATGTGTGATGCCCTACTTAGAGGTGGCAGGTTACTTAATTAGCTTGCTCAGGCTCAAATCCTAAGCTAACTTAGTCATCAGAGTAACTGAAATTGGTAATTTTGTCTTTTATTGATCTATACATTTCGACTCTCAGCTAGAGCGTCTTCTGCGTGGAGACATGTGTGAATGGGTGTACCTTAGTTGAAGGTTGTGCATTAGGGCTGGCAACTCAACACGTAAAAATCAACTGCCAATCATTAGTGGACCAGAGTTCCGCTGTGGTGGCCCCTAACCGGGAAAAGCCGAAAGACACAACAACAACAACATTGATCTATACATTTTGTTTCACTGCTTAATGGAAAAAATGTTCAAAACTGTAGGGATGCATTTTATTGAAATGTGCTGAAATGGGGAATTTTGTCTTTTATTGGTTCATACATTTTGTTTCTCTCCTTAATGGAAAAATTCTTCAAAGCTACATGGGTTAATTTGATTAAAATGTACTGAAATGGATAATGTTTCCCTTTACTGGTTATACATTTTGTTTAATTTCTTAATGGAAACAATCTTCAAAACTACAGAGGTGCATTTTCTAGGAATGTGAGTTTCAGTGCATTTTTAAGGAAAGTGAGTTGCAAGGGAATAAAAATTTACTATTGCCCGTGTTCATAGGTTCATAGGTAGGTACTAGGCTATCTGCCCGAAGGCATTTATAAGCCTAACCAGAATGTGTTGGCTTTCACGACCCCCTTAGATTAGTTCCCTGTGCCTCTGTCCAGCAGAGCCACTGAAGTGATCCCCGGGGTAAACTTTCTATTTCCCATCCACTCGTCAAGGTTTTTCTTGAAGAGTATTAGCGAGGAGCTCTGCCTAATGTAGATTGGAATCTTGTTCCAAAGCATGGGACATGACTGGGACAGGAATCTATCCCTCCAGCACGTCCTAGTTATTGTTTATTTATTGTTGTTGTGTTAAGCCTGTTTTCAATGTGCAACAGTTTTGGTGAGGAAATGGCCTTCAGGGTTTTGCTAGAGAATTTTAAAGCAGTGTTAGTATCACAGTGGGTAGCATACTTGCCTTTTATGCAGAAGACTGTGGATTGATGGATTGCTGGTCCTGTAGTCCATATTGGGGAGAAGAGGGAATGTTGCACTCCTGTGTTGTCTTTTGGATGAGATGTTAAACTGAGGACCCACCTGTCTGTGTTAATGGTAGTTGCTGTGAAATCCTTTACACCCACCTGAACTATAAAAAGAATAGAGGGAAGTTTCCAATGCCCTGGCCAATTTTCCCTAGTAGTTTAAATACCACTAAGGATTTCCCCTGAAAAGACATTATTAGCTCAGTGGGGCTGATTTGTTCTACAAAACGATATTTAAATTAAAAGTTTTAAATGAAATCCTTATGTCTGCCTTAATTTCAAAAGTAAAGAAGAAAACAGTATGCACACTGAGAGTTCTAAACAGAATTTATGGTAATCGGTGGAGAAACACAAGTATTGGCACACCAGAATGGTTATATTGGGGGGGGGGATAGTCCATTTTGACCATGAGCTGGCGCTGGCTGCAAGTACTTAAATCAACAGGCTTTACATTTTATCTTGACAAAAATAATTTCTAGCCCATTTAATTAAGGCATTGCCTCTGTCAGTTTATTTATTCATGTTAGCTCACCTCTTCTGTTATCACATATGTCAAAAAGGGATAAACAAGTCAGTTTACAAGGATATAACATATATAAACTATAGTAACAAACAGTTAATGATACATGATACCTTGACTTCTACAGTCTTTAAATATCCCTACAAGTCAGAGTGAAATCAAAATTCTTAATTTTACTTTAACTATTGTTTTCCTTCCTCCACCTTTGAAGTCGTATACATTTATGGTCAGGTTGACTATCAAAATTACGTTCAGGGACATACATTAGATGAAATATATAAGTGCATGTTTAAACAATGTCACATTCCACAATCGCACAAAATGGCTTAGGAAAGCAAATGAGCTTTTGTTGTCAAGATGCAAGTCCCCACCTATTCATTCATAATTTTCTCATGGTAGATGATCTCTTTCTGAGAACTTCTAAAAGCTAGACTAAGTAACAGGTGTTGTGTTATCTTTCTTCAAGCACTGGTAAAGACACTGTAAAATATGTCAGTGTGTAGTACATTAAAAATCAATGGTGAAAATATGGCATTCATAAACTTCCAGAAGCAGTCCTTATTCACCAAAGATAAATAGGCAGCTGGACTGACACATGGCAAATAGATCTACTCAAAGAGTGATATGGGTATGATGATGGGGTAGGAATGGAAAACTGTGGGTCTAAAAATCACAGAATGGGACATAATGGTCAGAAATACAAGATTTTTAAATAGTAAAGCACAGCCTTTAATAAATATAATATACTTAAAAAATGTCCAGTGTACAGGAGGCATGTTTGAGCAGAGGGGGAGTCTAAATGCAAAGCACAAAGCTAGAATTGGAAGTTTTACATCAAAGTGATACAAAGTGCTAGTCAAAGTACATGACAGAAGAGTGCAAAGGAAGCTGAAAGGTAAGGTCTACTAAATAGTATTAAGACCAGTGATGCTGTATGGCACAGAAACATGGACAATGAAGGCCAAGAATGTGATGATGCTTGAGGTGATGGAGATGAAGTCCTTGAGGTGGGTAATAGAATGCAAACAGTGGGATACTTAAAGAAATAAAGACATCTGAGCAGAAGCTAAAGTAATCCCAGTTGAAGAGAAGGTCAAGAAAAATAGATTACGGTGGTTCAGTCACATGTGCTGCAAAGATAAAGTTGATACAGTAAAGGACATATAAGAGGGAAGAAAGGAACAGGAGGTGAGAAGGATGAACAGGTAAGAGATGGGTGTGTTGCATGACAGAGTAAAGTAAGTGACTCTAAATCAAGAGAGAGAGAGACATGGCAGCAGTTGACATGACACCCCTAATTCATGTAAAACAGGAAAATGGGGGGGTGATGATGATGATGACAATGATTTTTGCCAAATTATGGATATTTTTGTTTGAAAGTGATTATTTAACTTGGTTCCATATTCAGTATATGACCTTTCTCAGTACTTCACACAATATTTCATGCTAACTCAATGCTGTGGGCTCCATAAATGAAAAAGTACACGACGCCTATTCAACTTAGATGGCATCTCCAGTGACAGCACTGTCTAGCAGATGGTCTGGAGTCCACTTTTGTAGCAAATGTTAGGGAAGTAGTTGTAGTCTTCCTCACCTTCTATGAGGGTCATTGTTCATTGCATATAAATGTGTGCATGTGTAAGTGTGTTTCTGTGCATGTGTGTGTATGCAGGTATATGCGTGTGTGCGTGTGTGTGCATGTATGCGTGTGTGTGTGTGTGTGTGTGTGTGTGTGTGTGTGTGTGTGTGTGTGTGTGTGTGTGCATGCCTGCGAAAGGGAGAAAGAGCGTATGTCCACCCATGAGTGCATGCTTGTTTATATGTACCACAGATGAAAAATCTGAAGTGTACCAAAATGTTATCCACACTAATTTGGATTTCATTAAAACCAGTCATCATATTGTTCCATTTTAAAAGGAATTAATATAGAATGAAGATAGGTAAAAGATGTCTGTCACTTAATTTTGCCCATTATTTCATTATTGTTATTCTCCTCCCACTACCATGTTAAAAGTAATATTTTTCTGTTTTTCTTCCTGTAGTTATGTTCTAAAAATAAATAGCCTTCTGAAATGAGTCCTTTATCAACAGATAGTCACATTACAGTAGAAGCAATTATCATTAAAATCTGTTCAGTAAGTTTAATAATAAACCTCTCAAACAGTTCCACTTAAATTATTTCATTGTTGAATCCTTCAAAATGGCACTTTGCATAAAAATTGCAGTAATAAAACAATAAATTGCCCACTTAATTGAAGAAGTATAGCTATTATGCAAATAAAGAAAGGCAGCTTAACAATGCAAACAATGATGTGAATACACCTTGGTATGATTAATCATATTGGAAATCCCACTAATTTTGTCGTACCACCCTCATATAATTCATTATGAATTCTGAAAATAGTGTGCTTGTCATTGCAAAATAATACTTTGTGGTGGCTGTTTATTATTTTTCATTTATAATTATCTTTATGCATATATTATTTTTGTTATAGGTTCACACTAAGCCAGCTGCTCTTGTGGGCCATTTTAAGCACAGACAGTAAAGCCATATGAGAACCAAACAGTGCACCTTGGGTTTGTAAGACAAATACCTTAACCATTATGCCTATCTTCCTCTGGTTTGCATTTGAACCCAGGACCATCTGTACTCCAGCCCTACACTTACACCCAATGCTATAACCAATAATATTATTGGGTGCTTCAATTAATCAACCATAACTCCTTTCCGTTGCTTTTGACCAAAGAATGCTAACAAAATTAAAAAAAGAAAAATATATCATTGTACATCTTTGATAGTACTAACATCCTACAAAACAGATTCAGTCTTACAGAGCATGGGAAAGAAAGGAAAAAAGAAATTAACACAGGAGAAAACTATAACAAATGATAATGACAAGTGTACAAGTAGTAAAGGTTTACTATTTAAGGTACAAATGAACGGGAAGTAGTGCACTCAAAATGTCTCTGAAAGGTAATATAGGAGTAGAAGTAAGCACATTGACCTTTCTGAATATAGGAGCTCAAAAAGTCATATTCCTTGAAGTATTGGTTTCCTGAGCTATCATTTTGTAATATGGAAGTCATGAAATCAAGCTTGCATGAGAAGTTGTAGGCAGAAGTTTGAGAGAAAAAGGCACTTTCTGTGACAGAAAGAAGTGAAGAAGTGATCTTTATTGTGAGAGTAACAATACATTATTAAAAAACAGCCCAATAAGGGCTGCAAAGTGAAACTTGAAATAGTTGTCAGTAGTCTTGAATAAAGGAGCACTACAGATAAAAAGGAAAAAATCCCCACACCCCCATTCTACATACAACTCATGCAACAGCCTGTAAGCCTGTGCTACGGCACTATAAATATAGTCAACTCTAAAGCTGATGAGCCTTGACAGAAAGAGTGATGAGTGATACTGACTGCAGTAGCACATGGGAACTTTTACACACTTAAATTAAGTCTCACACATGCACATGCATGCACGCACGTGTGCGCGCACACACACACACACACACACACACACACACACACACACACACACACACTCTCTCTCTCTGACACACAGACACATACATACACACATATAGACACACACACTCTGACACACAGACACACATACACACAGACACACATGCACACTCACACACATACACACACACACACACACACACACACACACACACACACACACACACACACACACACATACTCTCTGACACACAGACACATGCACAAACACATATTGACACACACACACACACACACACACACACACGCACACTGTCACACAGACACGTACATACAAACATATATATATATGCGCACACACACACACACACACACACACACACACACACACACACACACACACACACATGCAACTTCTGCCTTTCTTATTAAAAGCAAAAATTCTCCACTTAAATTATTTTGATATTTTTACTGTTGATAAATAACCGTAAAGCCAACTGATTATGTAATTACTTATGATTTTGACATACCAGAATAACGGACACAATGCTCATACAGAAAAACAATACTAAAATCTTGCATTAATCCCAGAAGTAGCATTTACAGTGAATATGTTAAACTAAACCATAAAGTGGTTGAAAAGTCAAGGAAATAAGACTAGCTCCCTTTCTAGCAGCTAATATGTCAAATAAAGATACAGACAAAAGAAACATTTCCCACACAAACAAAAAGAAAATGATTGGTCCAAATAAATTTCGACTTAATAAAAAAATCAGTTGAAAATTAGAGAGAAAAGCAGTGCCGCAGGCATTTTGTGCCAGAATGAGGCATGCAAACTAAATGAAAAAAAAGAAAGAAAAAACACATAACATAAAATTAAGAATGACAAGGCCATAGATGCGAATGTTCAGACTGCTATGTTTATTTCTTGGCAGTCAGCAGAACAAATATTGAAACAGCCATCATGATAATCATTGCCATCATCATCCTCAGTGATAGCTGTGACCAGAACAGTGCATTGTTGAGTTATGTTGTGTAACAGCAATAAGGGCAAACGGTGAAGCTATTTTATTAAAATGATGAGTGTTTTGTTAATCTACCCTTGGATCTTGTCCCCACGTAATACAATTCATCAAAACATTCCTCATATTCTGTCATCGAACCCAGGATAAAGCAATGAAAAGAAGTGCCTTCATAGTAACAGATGCATCATGTATGGAGCGGATCAAGCAAATGCACCTGTAAGAAGCCTTGCTGCAGACACACAATCCAGGTGTTGTATATTCTGAATCCTAGCTCAGGTAATGTACCTCATATTTCTCTGGTTAACATTAATGGAAATTACTGTCCATACTTAAGAATCAGTATGGGGAGCTGACTCTCCTTAATAAAAACAAATGCCAAACATTTTATCCTTTAATGCTTAAGTGAGTTTCACTCTGTCCTTTTCAGTAAGCTGTATAATAAATGACTCTATTTACTAATTGTAAAAGTTGATCCAATTAACACTTCCTCTGGATATCACTTAAGGAGAGAGAATAAGTAGCTAAAAGTATCCCAAATAGTTACCTGTATGTCAAAGAACATTTTAAACCTCCTAGTCTCTTCTTTCGTTCCACCTAACCTTTTAAATAACTCAAACTTCCACCATCTGTTATGAAGTGCAAACTGTTCCCATAATCAGAAATGAAAAAAATCTGGATGTTAGCTGTGATCTGTCTTTCACTAATTGGTTCCCAGTTCTCACATACTGGTTCATATGTAACATTTAGTATTCCAAATGCCAGGCCACTATCTGTAAAATTTAACCCTTCCTGATTAACACTACTAGAATAAAAGGACAAAATATAAATGACAAAGTAAATCATTCAGGCTTAATTTAAAACTCAGAGATAGTGCATGGAATAATTACAGTGTCAGTAAGATTATAATGTGGTCTTCTTTCCCCCAAAGAAGTCATATTGTGTGGAATCAGTAGAACGAAAGCAAATGATATCAAGGTTAGAAAGACAACCTTACTTATAGACGACAAACAATTCTAAAAGGAAATAAAGTTTATTTTAGCTGATCCATCCATTCCCCCTCATTTCCTTCCCACATCTTCTAGAAGTAGTTCACCTATTTTGACAGCATGTCTACAGCAACCATTCTAACGTCACCTCATCATGTTCCGGAGCTCAGTATTTCAGCATAATTGTACAGTTCTGAAACACACATTCAGACCCATCTGAGTGTCCGTCTTCACATACAGGTTCATAGGCTCATAGGTATTTACTAGACTATGGATCTAGCCATTGAGGATCTTTAGACGCCTAGCCATCCAGTCCCATGGTAGTTTTTAGCCCTTATATTTTGTATATGAAAAACCCAGCGGTGGGCAGAACAAGGACATGTCGGGATGTTGTTGCCCCTATCCAGGAATGACAGGTGTGCTAAACTTGGAGTGAATTTGAAGTGTGTGTGTGTGTGTGTGTGTGTGTGTGTGTGTGTGTGTGTGTGTGTGTGTGTGTGTGTGTGTGTGTGTGTGTGTATGTGGGTATGTATGTATTTATATCAATAGATAGCTATATATAGAAATATTAACATGAGATGGAGTAGCAACTGAAGTTAAATGCTTCAGTAACACCCAGTACTAATGATATCATGTTCACTGCAATTTTGACAAAATAAACCCATCTTTATAAAGTTAAACTTCTGCGTCTGATTACATTGGTGGCAATTATTTTAGTAAATTGTACAGTGTAACTTGCATAGTGTTAATTTTGATTGGTGTATTTTTATCAAATGTGCATGATGCAAATGTATTTAAACATGGTTTTGCACATATTTATATGTGCTACAGAAATATTATTAAAGTCAAAAATGCTAAACATGTACATAGATGTTTGTGTTGGTGACTTGATTTGATTTTAGCTATTAATGTTAATTTTAAGTTTATTTATTTGATAATTTAAAATATACGGTATACAAAATTTTCAGGGGTAACCTTCAAGCTTGGTTAATTGACTTTTTCACAGTAGTTAAACAGAAAATGAAGGAAACTGGCCCTGGAGTAGAAGATAAAGTTTAATAGCAGACAATAGTCTTTTTCCATGTGCTAAACTACAACACAAATAACCAGACATAGCATAATATTTAAAGTTGTTTCATACAAGCATGATTCATAAGATTCATATGAATTTCAAGGTAATTTAGTCTTGCAACCATCAAAGCCTTGCCAATACCCACCATAAGGCTGCACTCTCTTTCTCAAGGCCAGTCAGGCCAGTTAGTTACAGGGTAAATTTGTTGGTACCCATGCAGTCATCCAATTTCTGTTGAAAGTCTGATAATGTATTGCACTGCTTAACTTGCAGAGGGAAGCTTATTCCAGAGATGGTTAAGGTGTTACATTGATAATCTATTTCTCTATCACATTCTGTTACTGGTGAAGATTTATGTTGCCTGCTTTGGTGTTTGCTAAATTATTAATGTTGTGAAGGTATAGGAAATCAAGTAAAACTGTGCCTCACTGTGGAAGGTTGAGCACAGATTAGATAAAGTAAAAATGACCACTGAGACAGAATGAGCTTTAAGCCTCATTGCTGAACCATGGCTTGTGGCTGGAGGACAGCCACTGTCATCCCTCTACAGAAAACTGGAGCGTCCACTGACCCAGGCAATTATAGGATCATCAGCCTAACTAGCCTGATCTGCAAGGCCATGGAATGGATTATCATGGACCTTATAAACAAGGACATTGGCAACCTCCAAACAATTGACCCCACACAATTTGGTTTTGTCAAAGGGAGATCATACCTGTTAGACTTGGTCGACTTCTCAGAAACAGTCACCAAAGCCATGGACGGGGGGAAGACAGTGCACACTACCTACTTTGACCAAGCTAAAGCCTTCAACACTATTCCCCACTTGGGCATAATAGACAAACTCTCCCAGCTAGGCATCAACTCGTATGTTACCAGATGGGTAGCTAACTGGCTCACTGATAGAAACCAGTCAGTCAAAATAGGGGAAGCCACCTCTAGTAGTAGACCCGTAATGAATGGTGTACCCCAAGGATCGGTCTTGAGGTCTCTACTGTTTGGGATATACTTTTCTGAGACAAAACCAGTCGTCTATGGCTGACCAAGTTTGCAGATGACTGAAAGCTGGGCGCTGCCTTAAATTCTCCTAGTGAGGTGAACATCCTCGAAGAGGGCATTACCCAAACAAATGACTGGTGGCAGAAGCATGGCCTCAAACTGAATGCCAAGAAATCCATCATTATACCCTTTGGGGAAAATGGCAGCTCCACTAATTATCACATGAATAGCAATATACTAAGCATGCAGTCAGTCATGAGGGACCCAGCACCCAGGTTGATAGCAACCTGGCTTTTGACCACCACATTGCCTCCATTGTACAGAAGGCTTTCTACATGCCCCACCTCATAAATAACAGTATTTCATCCAGGAACAAGGAGGTCATAACATCCCTGTACTCCTCCCTTATCAGACCCATTACTGAGTACAATGCTCCCTTCAGCATGTACCTTGCCAAGCACATGCAGCAGCTGGAGAGACCACAGAGGTTCCTCACCAGGAAAATCCAGGGTCTTAAACACCTATCCTATACAGATAGGCTAAAAGCCCTGTCCCTCTACTCAGTCTCATACAGACTGCTCAGAGGTGACCTGTGTCTGATATACAAGGCCATCTCAGTCCCAGCCTTGATGGAGTTGCTGCAGATCCATGTCAAACTCCACTCACGCAACCCACACGTAAGGCCTTAACCTGGTCTGTGACATTAATAAAACTTGTTGGAGAGATAGATTTGTGTCCCAAAGACTCCCACATCTGTGGGAAAACTAAAAAAATCCCATAACATGAAGTGAACTGAAGACCCTTCCATAGAAAATGTATTAAAAATCCAAATAGACAACAGAAGGGTCACCACGGCATAAAACATAAAATAATTTATTAGACCCAGGATAAGCGTTTTCGGAAAAAAACTTTACTTCATCAGATCCACCATTTTAATCAAGCACGTTTATTATATACTCATTTTAAAACACAATATACCAATCAATACTTTAAAATCAGTGAAAGGGCCAATAAAAGCAATAATTAAATATTCAGCAATGCACCTCACTTCCTGCAAGGAACTACCTCACAAATTCAGCTCAGTCAATGAAAGCCTATTGCTAATAGTAACATGATAACATCAGACAAAAGACAGATACTGTTGAAAAAATGTGATTGAAAATATAATATATAGCATAGGTACAACTAAAAAAAAACAAATATATATATATATATATATATATATATATAAACAATAATACAGTAGAACATATTCCCAAGCATAAACTCACAATTTACGAGCTTTTAAAATCTGTGGAATAGACTCCCTCTCTATGTCAAGCAAAGTACCTCTCTAGACATCTTTAAGAGGAACTTGGACGACTGGATGGGAAATAGAAAATAAAACACTGGGATCCCACCTGTGTCCCTGCTGGACAGGGGGAACAAGTGCTGACTTTGAAGGAACATGGGCAAAATTCTTGGCTAGGCTTATAAGGGTCTCTGGGTCAATAGCTTAGTATCATCCTGTGAACCTATGAACCTATGTAACTGTTGTATGTGTGTGTCTGTATGGGCCCTCCACTGGCCCAAATCAGACTTTTTTGTCTCTGGCTGCACTGAGACCTGTAAGATACAATCTTTATGGCCTAAATTAAGTAATTTAATTTCAGGATGTTTTTCTAAAAGTTAGCTGGGGCTGAGTTTAACCTGTTCTCTTCCAGTATCCTCTGTTTCAAGATATACATTTAAACAGTTACAATAGTAAAGTCTGACCTAAATGTATATTTATTTTCTGTCCAGCAGGACAGACCCGTTGGTACATTTCTAACACAAGCAGCTTTAAAAAATGCATTTTTCAACACAAGCATCTGTACAAATCAGTTTGATATACAGATGGCATATAATTCCTTACAAAACTCAAGCTAGCTATGCTGGCATATGTTATACAACCACTGCCCTACTTATTTATTGTATTTATTTGCAGTTTGTTAACCAGGAAAGTCCATTGGGATGAAATGAGGCCTTTCTCAGTGGAGGCCGGGGAGAAAAGCTCCACATGCAAAATTACAATAGTCAAAAAACTAATAAAAACTAACAAAAATATTACCTGATTTAAAATTAAGAGAAACAGATTGGCAAAGTAATAATAAAGCATTTTGTGGTATATGCTATAACAAAGCATTCTGGGAATACATGGCATAAATAAGCATTCTGTAGGTCAAGGCATGCAAATGCCTATACTATAAGATAAATCATAAGAAAGTGTTAACAAGAGCATAGTTAGTGTTAGGTGGAATTTGTGTAAAGTTTAAAAGGAAGAAGGAGTCAAGTAGGTAAAAGTTAGGAAGGGTGAGAGCAGGAGCATTCCAAGTTAGAAGAGAGGTAAGAATGAAGCAAATTCTTAAAACTAGAGTGGTTCCAGGTAGTTCGAATATGGGGTTGAATTGAGGTCCATTTCTGTGTTAGGGAGAATGACAATAAAAGTTGCCCTGGACTACATGTGGGTTTGTACACTTCAAGGACATTCTAATTTTTGGACCTGAGTGATTTGTCAGGAAGATGCAGCTTGAGGATAGAGGAGAGGGAGGAGCAGTTAGAGGACTTGAAGATGACTTTGTGGGCAGTAGAACGTTGAATGTAAAAGAGATAGTTGGGAAGTTCCAGCCAATTCAAGCAATGTAGGGCATCACAGTGGCATGAAGAGAACTTGGAGCTGGTAGCAAACTTACATATTTTATTGTGGCAAGATTCAAGCTTTGTCTTTGGAGAGGATTGCAGGTTAGTAAGGAGAGGGGCTCCATACATGAGGCAGGGATGGAGGTAAGTGACAGCAAGGGTACGCTTAGTTGAGATAGCGATTATGCCAATGCAGCATTCTGAGCTTCTGGTGAGTTTTCTTTAAGTTAGCTTGTAGGTGAATGTTCATCAATAAGGACACCAAGTAGCTTAGTATTGGAGCTATTTTGATGGGAGTCTTGTTTTGGCTGACTATTGAGAAAGAGTTCTTGTCAATTTTAGTGTTTTTTGATGGGGTAAGTAAAATCATTTTAGTTTAGGATGCATTGGGAGCTAGGTGATTGCTCAACAACCAAGTCTCAGTGCTAGTGAAGGCATATTGAGTTACTTGCATGAGTTTGAGGAGAGATTCAGCAGAGCAAACAATACTAGAGTCATCTGCATATTGGACAAGTTTGACATTTGGGATACAGTGATAGAAGTTATTGCTAAAAATGTTAAATAGTAAGGGACCCAGGAGAGAGAGCCTGGGGGTATGCCTGTTGAGTGTGAAGGTAAGAAGAGATATAATTTTTCCTCTTGACAGCCTGTTGTCTGTTTGAGAGGTAAGTGGAAAACCAATTGATGGAAGAGGAGGACAGGTTGAGAAGAGAGAGCTGGGAAAGAAATAAGTGATGGGAAATGGTGTTGAATGCTTTAGGTAAGTCTAGGAAAAGGGTAGATACAATATTGCCTGAGTTTCAATCATGGTTAATCAGAAGGGCAGTGGTGGTGCTGTGTCCAGAGCAAAATCCATGTTGAGCAGGGGTCAACAGATGATTATCTATAAGGTAAGGGAAGGTAGGAGCTGCAAGTAAATGCATTTTTCAAGAATTTTAGAGATATGGGAGAGAAGGGCTATTGGGCAGAAATTGGAGATGTTAGTATTGTTGCCCCCTTTGAGTAGAGGAAGGATAAAGGCTTTTTTCCAGAGAAGGGGTACATACGTTGCAGGTGGGAAGAGCCATGCCATCAGCAGCTAGTTTGAAGAAGTTGGATGGTAGATTATTTGGGGAATTAGAGCATGGTTTTATCTTTTGCAGAATTTTTTTATGGTATTGACAGAAATGGGTTTAAAGAAAAAGGGAAAGAAGTGATTAGAACTGGTGATAGAGGAGGGGGAGTTGTGAGTGGGAGACATGGTAGAAGTGGATAGATTGTTGGAGAAAGATGTGGTGAGCTTAGCTATTAAGTCTATGAAGAAGGAGTTAAATTGGGCAGCAATGATATGCTCTGGAGAGCTTGGATTTGGGCAAGGGTGGTCATTTCTACCAGGAGTGGATTGGATTTGTGATTGATAATTTAATATTTGTGACTGTACTTTTCCTGGCATAGCTGGCAATAACTCACATTGTCACAGCTTACCATTTACAGATGATTCTAGGGTCCCCATGGAGGATGGTGTTGGAAGAAGTTAAGCAAAAGGTAAGGACACCATCATCACAATTAAAAGTAACACAAGGTGTTGAAACCTTTTGCCATTTATATGTCCATTAATGATACATTTAGCAAGAACATGAATAGCATGTTCACCCCAAGCCTGTGTGTAGTTAACCAGAATGTGTTGTTAACTGTATCACTCTAGAACTGTTTCCCCTGCTCAAAAAAAACTTTGTTAAACAGAATTTCAGTATTGCTGTCAACATTTTACTATACAAGAAGTATTTAACAATTGAGATGGGTAAGCCTTCTTGGAAGTTTCTCCTGAGACATACTTCTCCTCCCTGATATAGCAGCACCAACATCAATGACATGCTGTTGTGCAGTTTCCACTGAGCTCTCTGGATCCCTAACAGTGGACAGGAACTCTTAATTTGGTGTCAGTGATGGCTGTGTAACAGCACCCCCCAGAAGCCATACGTTCATGGAGCACTGAAGTTACTGTCCTCCAGGTCGATGAAATCATGTCAGTGGCCTTATGATGCACCTAATCATATGTCCTGCTCTGGTCACCTACTGCATTTACATCAGCCACTATCTGCTGCCAAATTTGCATTCGGACAGACATATCGCCATATCTACTATGAAGCAGAAAGGTATCATGTTGCCTAAATGCTTCAAGAATCATTTCATTCCCAGGGTCACTGAATGGGGGGATTGTGGGAATTGGGAAGCCTGGGTTCCATAGTCCTAGATGACATAAAACATGAAAGAAGGATAATACACATAAGGTCATAGCTTCATAGGTTCATAGGTAGGTGCTACACTATCGGCCCTAGGGCCTCTACAAGCCTAGCCAAAAAGGTACCCTGACTTTCGCCACCCAAGAAAATTATTTTCCTGTGTCCCTGTCAAGCAGTGCCACAGATGTGATCCCCGGGGTGAATTTCCTATTTCCCATACAATCATCAAGATTTTTCTTCAAGAGTGCTAATGAGGAGCTTTGCTTGATATAGATAAGTAGTTTGTTCCAGAGTATGGGAAGTCTCTGGGACAGGAATCTATACCTCCAGCATGTTCTGTTTATTGTGGTGACAAGATTTAAGTCCCTAAAGCATGTAGCTTGGAGGAATTGGATTTCTTTAAGTGGAGCATGTCCAACAGCTCTGGGTTTGACATAGCTTTGTATGTTAGGCAGAGATCGCCTCTGAGTAAGTGATATGCGATGGAGTAAAGCTGGAGTTTTTTGAGACTGTCTACATAGGGCATCTGTTTGAGGCAGGTAATCCTCCATGTGAGGTATTTCTGTGGCCTTTACAGTTGTTGTAGATGTCTTGTGAGGTACGTACCAAAAGAGGCATTGTATTCTATAATGGGTCTAATGAGTGACAAGTAGAGGGGAACAATGACCTCTTTGTTCTGGATGAGAAACCTTTTGTGATGAGGTGTGCCACATAGAAGGATTTCCTGACTACTGTGGCAATATGATTATCAATGGAGAGACTATTGTCCACCTGTGTCCCAAGGTCTCTTATCACACTTTTGGTGTTAAGTAGACTACCATCTATGTGGCAGCTCATGGGTAAAGAGTTTTTACCAAAGGGGATGACAATGCACTTTTTGGCATTGGACCTGAGGCCATGGCTTTGACACCAGACATCTGTCTCAGTGAGGCCCTTTTGTAGAATGTCCACATCGTTAGGAGTTTCAATTATGGCTCCTAGTTTGCAGTCATCTGTGAACTTTGGTAGCCAAAGACCTTCTGTGTTTGCCTGTACTTCAGAAAAGTAGATAACAAACAGGAGTGGACCCAGGACTGAACCCTGTGGTCCTCCACTTGTCACTGGTCTGAAGTCTGATTTGGAGTCTGCTACTTTCACAATGTGGGTTCTGTCAGTGAGCCAGTTGGCAACCCATCTTGTGATATAGGGATTTATACCTAGTTTAGTGAGTTTATCTATAATTCCAGAGTGGGGGATGGTGTCAAAAGCCTTGGCAAGATCTAGATAGGCTGTGTGAACCACCTTACCCTCATCTACGGCTTTGGTAACTACTTCAAAGAAGTCAATCACGTTTAGGAGACATGATCTGCCTTTTACAAACCTGAACTGGATGGGGTCCAGAGTTTGGAGATTGCCAATGTCTTTGTTTATAAGTTCCATGATGATACATTCCATGGCCTTGCAGACCAGGCTCATCAGGCTAATGGGGTGGTAGTTCCCGGGATCCATGGTGGCTATCCTTTGTGGAGTGGGATAACTGTTGCTGTGTGCCATTCAGTGGGCACAAAGCCTGAGGTGAGGCTATGATTGAACATGGTGCTTAGGTGGGGTGCCCGTTCATTCTGTAGTTCATTTAGAATGCAGCCTGGGATGTTGTCAGGTCCCATGCATGCTGTGTTCTTGGCTTTGGAGAGTGTGGTTTTTACCTTTGCAGCTGTGATTATAGGAACTTTGCATTCTTCTGGTATACAGATGGGCCCTTTAGGGGGTGGGGGGTAAAGTTAGCACTGAACCTATCTGCCAGGATGTTGGCAGTATCAGTTGGTTCTGTATATTTAGTGCCATTGTGCTGTAACTCAGAGCATATATGAGTGTTGCCATTGAGATTCTTGACATAGCTGTAGAATGCTTTGTGGTTGTTTTTAGAATCAGTGGCAATTTTGTTTTCATAACTAGCTTTGGATGATTTTATGGGGGATCTCAGCTTCTTACTGAGGCTGACCAGGGAGTTCACCCAATCATGGGATTTTACTCTTTTTTGCAACAGTTTCTTTCTTCTGTTGTAGAGTTTGTTTATGGCAGGGGACAACCAGATTGGCTTCCTTTTTTTGGAGGATAGCATCTTGGTTTCTTTAGGGATTGCATGATCCATGCACTCATGTAAGTGCTTATAAAGTGCATATGTGTAGGATTCAGCAGCCGTACCTCTATTGTCCGTCTGCATGGGTGTCGTGAAGTTTCCCACTTCTGTCTTAAGAAGCATGAAGTTGGCTTTGGAGAAATTTTTTACAGTGATTTCCCTAATGAGGGGTGGGATGTGGATGTCTAGGCTGATTAGCTTGTGGTCTTATCTGACCAATGAGGAATTGACCACTGGTGTGGAACACTGGTCACCCATGTTGGTAATGACCAGGTCTAGGATATTGCTGCCCCTGGTGGAGATGTGGATAAGTTGATCCAAGGCACTGGAATTTATGAATTCCAGAAAACGTTAAGCAAAGGAGTTGGTGCATGAGTAGTTTTCCCAATTAATGGTGGGGTAGTTGAAATCGCCCATTATTAGGGTGTTGGGTTGTACCCTAATAATTTCCAGTGTATCAAGAAATGAGGAGTGGGAATCCTTGGGAATGATGGGGGGGGGGTCTGTAGCAAGTTACAATTTGGATTAAGATCTTTCCCAGAGTTAGTTGCACTTGGATAATCTCGGATGCATTATGCTGAGCAACTAGCCTGGATGTGTGTATATCCTTAATGAATATGGACACGCCTCCACCTTTAGTGTTTCAGTCCAGGTTAGGTGGCCGAAAGGTGTGGTATGAATTATAGCCTGGTAATGCAGAGGTGCTCTCTGGAACCTTGAACCAGGTCTCCGTCACTGCACAGATATCTATGTTCTTCATTTTAAGGAGTGCCTCGAGTGAATGCATTTTGAGGTTTAGACTTCTAGCATTGAGTAGCATTACCTGCAGATTTTGCTTGCTTGTACCTACTACAGTGGTGAATTTGTCATTTGAACCTTGCCTAAAAAAGGCACAATAGGGGTGGCTAGAGCCTTAGCCAGTATCCGGAATCAAAGGGCGACAGGTGCAGCCATCTCTGGCAAAGCATCGTGGTCTGCCGATCATGTCATCCCAGGCAGACAGATACTGTATCCCTTTAGAATGACACCAGAAGCCTAGCCAATTGTTGAAGTCAATCATTTTGTTCTTGTACTGTGGTATAATTCTGGGTAATAACAAGATGCTACTCAGGGCTAGGGTCATACCTGTCTGGGCTACAAAATCAGAGAGCTCCTCCATGTCTTTTTTCATGTAGTCCAGGGAGGTACATCTCAGGTCATTCACACCAACATGGACAATGACAGAGTCATATTTGTAGTTATTGTGGAGTGACTTGAGTGCATGCGTTATGTGGCGGATCCTGTTACCCGACAGGCAGCTGGCTGTAATTTTCTCCTTGTTCAGCCTGGTAAGTGGGACATCAATGTGCCTGACTATAAAGTCACCTATGACTAAAGTGGTTGGTACATTGTCTCGCCTTAGGGGCTGTTTTTGGGTGGCACACTGGTGTTGTGAGCTATGTGTCATTTTGGTTGTGGTTGGTGTTTGTTTGAGTTTCAGCTTTGGAGGTCCTCCAAGTATCATATAAATAAAAGTCATGCTTAGATATAACACATAAAAGGTAGTTTTTCAATATGATCAACTGAAGAAACAAAACAACTGTCTTTTCAATATTACCCACTACAGAAACAAACAAAAAAATAGTCAAGATATGCAAATATAACAAAGGATTTATCTGATTGTAACATATTACAATCATCCATAAAGCAAGGTTGTATCCAAAACAAGAAGAATAACAACATCAAAGCAAACCTCTGTACAAACAAGTAAACCAACGAACCTTGGATCCTGGTGAAGAATAATCCTTTATTAAAAAGCACCAACAATTCCGCACACAATAGTTGAAACAAACAGCAAGGACTAAGCGCTTTCACCCTGAAACACAGGGCATCTTCAGAGTACTAAGTATGCACTACCTTCTTCATTATATAGTAAAATAGGTATCTAAATTGCACCTCATTAAAACAAATTGTTATTGAAAAATGCTTCATTAATTAATTAACAGACAACCAGTATTAAAGTGAAAGAAACGTAAAACCAAAAAGAAGTCAGATTGCCATTTAAAAGTGACTTTGGATATTTAGATGTAGAACCAAATGCATCTGCTCAATAAAACTGTTTGTATTTATATATAAATAAATAATTAAATATAAAAAAACATATGAATGTTTTGATACAAGCCATTTAAAATTGTATATAAAAATTTTTTTAAAAAAACTGATTCATTATATGTAAAACGTAATAGTAATAATATTAATAAATTTAATAAGTTAGTGAAAAAAAATTTTTATATATATATATATAGCAGCATAAAGTATCTTGAAAGTCAAGAATTATGAATTGTAATAGTAAATTCATTTAAATGTGACATATATACAAGGTAGAAAAAATATATATAAAAAATATATAAAAAATATGTAAAAAAATATATATAAAAAAATATATATAAAAAAATATATATGTATGTATATGTAGTGCGTATAATGAAATAAATATTATTGAACATTAATCTTGTTAAAATGTCAGTATACATTCACAATGTTCAAAAATTTATCAAAATTATTCTAAATTATCAATTAAAAACATATATATACATATTTATTTAATATAGCTTAATATAATAATAATTATTTATACATAAAACAATATTTATATGAATTGAGATCTAAGCTTTAATATACTAGATATTGAAATTTGTTCATTAATACCAGGCAATGCTGTGGCATTTAATCTTAATTGCCACAAACATTCCTTTGCTTCTAAGATCATCTTTTCATCACCACCACTACATTCTTGATAAAAAATTCTATCAATAATAAAAAATATAAATTTTTTGAAATTGGAACAATTAATACTATGATTGTATAAAGCATTGGTTGTTTTGTGTTTCTTTATATCTCGTAAATGTTCACTAATTCTTTGCTTAAGTTTTCTAATAGTTTTACCTACATAGAATGCATGACATGCAGTGCAAGTTGCAACATAAACAACCATTTTTGTGTTGCAATTGCACAGTCCTGGACAAGTAATTGTCTTAACATAATTATGAATATACAAATAAGGGCCATCGTTGATGAATCTACAAACGTGGCACGTTCCACATTTATTCATGTTGGAATTTTTAAACATTTCATAGTTCTTGTGCTGTTCAAATAGATTCTTTAAATTTTTACCTCTACTAAAAGTTATTTTAACTGAGTTACCTAATATTTCTCTTAAGTCTTGACTTAAATCTAAAATACTAGTCCAGGTTTCTTGCATAGCAGTAACTATTTGTTGAGAACAGTTGTTGAAAGGTAAAATGAAAGTGTCATGTCTTGAAGTAGATTGGTTCTTGTTTGTAGTAATATTAGTCGCTAGGGAAATGATGGGTTTGTATAATGTGTTCCTTTTAATTATAATTTCCCTACTCATCTCTTGAACAAAATTCTTGGTATCCTCTAGCCAAAAACATATTTATAAGTGTATCTAATTCATTTTCAAATTTTAATTCATCACTCACTATTCTAGACAATCACACCATTTGTCCTTTAACTAAATTCTTTTTTTGATGCATAGGATGGCAACTCTCAAAATGTAAAAAAGAATTCGAGTAGGTTTTCTTTCTGTAAATCCCTGAGTGAAACTTGTTATCATCCAAATATAGCGTGATGTCTAAAAAGTTCACATTATTAACAAAGACATGACTAGTAAATCTTAAAAAATCTGTTGTTTTACCCAAAAAATTAATAAATACATTAAATTCATCCTCAGTTCCTTTCCAAAAAATTAGGATATCATCTAAAAAGCGTAGATATAACAGAACTTTTTTCCAAAAAATGCTTGTAAATACATGTTCTGACTCCCAGTGAGCAAGGACCAAGTTAGCATAAATGGGGGCGCATCTAGCCCCCATGGCAACCCCCTTGATTTGTCTAAAAAGTTCTTTGTTAAAAGAAAGAAAGTTGTTTTCTAGTACTAGTTCTAACATTTCGGTGAGTAACCGGTTTTCAGAAATATTGTCTTGATTGTATTTATTTAAACATGCTTCAAACATCTCCAATCCTTGCTCATGAGGAATTACCGTGAATAAATTAACAATATCTACAGTCACCATTAAAAATTCTGTTTTAAAATCAAAGGTGGTCATAAATTGCCTGATGATATCGAGACAATGCCAAGAATCTTTTAAGATATATGGAATAGAATTCATAATAGGCTTACACTTAAAATCAATATAGGCAGCCAAAGGTTCTGTCTTAGATCCCTTGGGTGACACTATCGATCTGAAAGGAGGGTGGTTCATGTTTTTATGAATCTTGGGAATCCCAAATATAGATGGGGTAATTGGAAATTCAACTGAGATGAAATTATAAGTTTGTTGATCTATTCTCCCATCCATTAGAAGTTCATAAAACAACCAATCGATCTTAGTGTAAGCTTGATTAATCTCATTTCTACTAACTTTTTGGTATGTTTCATTGTCTTCCAACATCTTAGACATTCTGTTATTGTAATCAGCATTGTGCATAATGACCACACCCCCACCTTTGTCTGGTTTCATGATTCGATATTTGTTTGTGTCAGTAAGTTCTTTAAGACAAAATTTCTCTGAAGGTGTCATATTGCTAATACCAGTATTATTAAATTGTATGATTCTTCTGATGTGTGATTCACATAACTTTTCAAAAATCTGAATGAAACAATTTTGTGGGGGTATGAAAGTACTGTGACGTTTCAAAGTCAAAAATCTATTACTTTGAAATGGATCTCCTGTGTTGTGAAAAAATATTTTCAAATTTAAATGTCTTGTATATAATTTTAGATTTGTTAAAACCTTACCTACATCTAACCTATATGTAGGTACAAAGGTAAAGCCTTTACTTAATAAATGAAAATATTTATCATCAAATTTTTGACCTGTAAAATTATACAAGTTAAAACCCGGAAAAGAAGAGACAGAGCAATCTTGTATATCAGTGTTTAGTAAAACTTCCATGTCATTATCTGTTACACTCTTCTCTAACACTGGGTTACCTCTAAAAGTTGTGTATCTAAAATGGGGTAAAGTGATTCAATTTTGTTTGAATCCTCAGTTTTTTCAGAAACTACTTCTGTATGGTTATAATTAATTATGGCTATCTCTGCCATGAATGATGAATGATGAAAGTTATGTGAATCACACATCAGAAGAATCATACAATTTAATAATACTGGTATTAGCAATATGACACCTTCAGAGAAATTTTGTCTTAAAGAACTTACTGACACAAACAAATATCGAATCATGAAACCAGACAAAGGTGGGGGTGTGGTCATTATGCACAATGCTGATTACAATAACAGAATGTCTAAGATGTTGGAAGACAATGAAACATACCAAAAAGTTAGTAGAAATGAGATTAATCAAGCTTACACTAAGATCGATTGGTTGTTTTATGAACTTCTAATGGATGGGAGAATAGATCAACAAACTTATAATTTCATCTCAGTTGAATTTCCAATTACCCCATCTATATTTGGGATTCCCAAGATTCATAAAAACATGAACCACCCTCCTTTCAGACCGATAGTGTCAGCCAAGGGATCTAAGACAGAACCTTTGGCTGCCTATATTGATTTTAAGTGTAAGCCTATTATGAATTCTATTCCATATATCTTAAAAGATTCTTGGCATTGTCTCGATATCATCAGGCAATTTATGACCACCTTTGATTTTAAAACAGAATTTTTAATGGTGACTGTAGATATTGTTAATTTATTCACGGTAATTCCTCATGAGCAAGGATTGGAGATGTTTGAAGCATGTTTAAATAAATACAATCAAGACAATATTTCTGAAAACCGGTTACTCACCGAAATGTTAGAACTAGTACTAGAAAACAACTTTCTTTCTTTTAACAAAGAACTTTTTAGACAAATCAAGGGGGTTGCCATGGGGGCTAGATGCGCCCCATTTATGCTAACTTGGTCCTTGCTCACTGGGAGTCAGAACATGTATTTACAAGCATTTTTTGGAAAAAAGTTCTGTTATATCTACGCTTTTTAGATGATATCCTAATTTTTTGGAAAGGAACTGAGGATGAATTTAATGCATTTATTAATTTTTTGGGTAAAACAACAGATTTTTTAAGATTTACTAGTCATGTCTTTGTTAATAATGTGAACTTTTTAGACATCACGCTATATTTGGATGATAACAAGTTTCACTCAGGGATTTACAGAAAGAAAACCTACTCGAATTCTTTTTTACATTTTGAGAGTTGCCATCCTATGCATCAAAAAAAGAATTTAGTTAAAGGACAAATGGTGCGATTGTCTAGAATAGTGAGTGATGAATTAAAATTTGAAAATGAATTAGATACACTTATAAATATGTTTTTGGCTAGAGGATACCCGAAGAATTTTGTTCAAGAGATGAGTAGGGAAATTATAATTAAAAGGAACACATTATACAAACCCATCATTTCCCTAGCGACTAATATTACTACAAACAAGAACCAATCTACTTCAAGACATGACACTTTCATTTTACCTTTCAACAACTGTTCTCAACAAATAGTTACTGCTATGCAAGAAACCTGGACTAGTATTTTAGATTTAAGTCAAGACTTAAGAGAAATATTAGGTAACTCAGTTAAAATAACTTTTAGTAGAGGTAAAAATTTAAAGAATCTATTTGAACAGCACAAGAACTATGAAATGTTTAAAAATTCCAACATGAATAAATGTGGAACATGCCACGTTTGTAGATTCATCAACGATGGCCCTTATTTGTATATTCATAATTATGTTAAGACAATTACTTGTCCAGGACTGTGCAATTGCAACACAAAAATGGTTGTTTATGTTGCAACTTGCACTGCATGTCATGCATTCTATGTAGGTAAAACTATTAGAAAACTTAAGCAAAGAATTAGTGAACATTTACGAGATATAAAGAAACACAAAACAACCAATGCTTTATACAATCATAGTATTAATTGTTCCAATTTCAAAAAATTTATATTTTTTATTATTGATAGAATTTTTTATCAAGAATGTAGTGGTGGTGATGAAAAGATGATCTTAGAAGCAAAGGAATGTTTGTGGCAATTAAGATTAAATGCCACAGCATTGCCTGGTATTAATGAACAAATTTCAATATCTAGTATATTAAAGCTTAGATCTCAATTCATATAAATATTGTTTTATGTATAAATAATTATTATTATATTAAGCTATATTAAATAAATATGTATATATATGTTTTTAATTGATAATTTAGAATAATTTTGATAAATTTTTGAACATTGTGAATGTATACTGACATTTTAACAAGATTAATGTTCAATAATATTTATTTCATTATACGCACTACATATACATACATATATATTTTTTTTATATATATTTTTTTATATATATTTTTTTACATATTTTTTATATATTTTTTATATATATTTTTTCTACCTTGTATATATGTCACATTTAAATGAATTTACTATTACAATTCATAATTCTTGACTTTCAAGATACTTTATGCTGCTATATATATATATAAAAAATTTTTTTCACTAACTTATTAAATTTATTAATATTATTACTATTACGTTTTACATATAATGAATCAGTTTTTTTAAAAAAATTTTTATATACAATTTTAAATGGCTTGTATCAAAACATTCATATGTTTTTTTATATTTAATTATTTATTTATATATAAATACAAACAGTTTTATTGAGCAGATGCATTTGGTTCTACATCTAAATATCCAAAGTGACTTTTAAATGGCAATCTGACTTCTTTTTGGTTTTACGTTTCTTTCACTTTAATACTGGTTGTCTGTTAATTAATTAATGAAGCATTTTTCAATAACAATTTGTTTTAATGAGGTGCAATTTAGATACCTATTTTACTATATAATGAAGAAGGTAGTGCATACTTAGTACTCTGAAGATGCCCTGTGTTTCAGGGTGAAAGCGCTTAGTCCTTGCTGTTTGTTTCAACTATTGTGTGCGGAATTGTTGGTGCTTTTTAATAAAGGATTATTCTTCACCAGGATCCAAGGTTCGTTGGTTTACTTGTTACAAGTTTTGTGTGAGGAGGATTATCGTCTCTGTACAAACAAATCTGTTTCTGCCAACACAAAAATGGAACTTGGCTCCCCCACCCCCAAAACAACAGGCAAATGACATATTTTGCCAACAAACCATCAGTGAACTGCTAAAAGTGCTATCAAATAAACTGTCCTAAAAACATGTTTAAATAACTTTAATAACACTTCAAATAAAATTCTGCAAAGCTTTCAGGTATAACCCTTCCTCAGAGCAGTATAAAACTAACCACAATACTCTTTTTAACTACACAAGAAGACACAGCCAACCTATCAAAATGAATAGTTAATTACATAATTATGTCCTTAAAGCAATACATTCTCAATACATGCTTAAGAATAATATTACTTTACAACAACGTTAGAAATCTAGTTAAAACTTTAAAATAAAGTAGTTACAATTTCATCTTTTTTTTTGCTATTAATGCAGGTTTTAGGCTAATTCTTGGATTCAGTCCTAGAATTGTGTGTGCATTTAGTTTTAAAAATCCATTTATACTCAGCAACTTCAAGCTTATGGTTAGTGTCACCCCCTCTTATATTAGTTTTCAGTACTTGCAACACCTTCAATTTAAACTTATGATTCATGCCACTTTTTATACAATGTTTAGACAAAGCATTAGTTAAGACATTCCTCCTTATATCAGATGTGTTCAGTAATTTTATCTTTCAATTTTCTCACACATTTCCCTACATAAAATGCTGACCACTTTGAGCAGGTAGCAAGGTACACTATATTTTTGTAACACAGGTCGCAAAGCATCGCATTTCATATCTTTTATTTGTAACTGCATGTAGAAAATGTTTCTTTACTTATATACTTACAATTCACACAGTGGAAACAAGGGAAGGAACCTACCTCGAAAGTTATAGTCACTTTATTTATAGGTCTGTAACTAACCTCTTTACATCATATTCTTTGCTTCAAATGTTTCGTTCTTTTGTATGCAAAATGTGATGAATTTCCTAGCCAACATTTTAAAATGAGTAAGCTTAATACAAATGATCAAACATATAATAAACAAGTTTTAGAAATGCATCAATAATTTTGGACAAGATGTTATGAATATAACCTTTTGAATGACATTAAAATTAGGTAGATAGTAACAGAAATAGTCTAGCTAAACCATATTTTAGAAATAGTAAAGAAAATAATATGGTGAGTGAGCAACACACTGATATTATCAGATATATTACTAGTTACAATATCAAGACAAAGGGTTCCAAGAAATAATTCATAATAACTGGACAATCCTATGTGAACATCCTGAATTAAGTAATATGATAGGAAGTGCACCAAATTGCAAAAGTCAGATTTGTGACATCATGCTTGCATAATGTGCTAAATACTCTAGTCGGTGTAGTTAGGTAGGTAGGGGTTCTGTTCTCACTGTAGTCAACTTATGTGTGTCTGTCTATCCAGAAGAGCATAATTATGTATGCTGCAGTCACCACTCCAGTCCCATGGAGTACCAATATTTCCACATTTGGACATGCCTATATATCCATTTCATGCAGGCCTCCCAACATCTTCTCTCCAACATACACTGCTGATGTCATCCACTATAAATCGCCTACAGCCTTGTAAAAGTCAGACTTGTTCCATGGTGCTTGCATAAAATACAGAATTCCTTAGTCTGTGTACTTAGATAGCTAGAGGTTCTGTTCTCATTGCAACTGGAGTGTGTATTTGACATTAGAGAGAGCATTTTACACCACATGTGGTGACACTGCTATTACCATCTTCTCCTCACCAGACACTGCTGATGTCATTAACTATAAAGTGTTGCCTGACACTCTTCAAATCAGTCTTATGCTGTGGCACTTGCATTAAGTACAGGGTGCTCTAGTCAGTGTACCTGCTCTCACTGTAGTCACCTGGGTGGTGTATACTTGCTTGACATTATAGAGAGCATTTTATATTACCATGTTGGACACTGCTATAACCATCTTCACCTCACCAGACTCTGCTGATGTCATTACCTATAAAGTTTTCTCTGACACTGTTCAAGTCAGACTCATATTGTGGCACTTGTGTTAAATTCAGACTTCTCTAGTTGGTTTACTTACAAAGGTAGAGGTTCTGTTCTCTCTGCAGTTAATTGAGGTGTTTGTGCACTTGCTTGATATTAGAAAGAACATTTTACACCAGCATGTAGGACACTGCTATCACAATTTTCTCCTCACCAGACACTGCTGATGTCATCTATAAAATTTCTGACACTCTTCAAGTCAGACTTGTGCTGTGGCACTTGCATTAAATACAGAGTTGTCTAGTTAGTGTACTTATGTAGGTAGGAGTTCTGCTCTCACTGCAGTCAGCTGGGATGTGTGTGTGTGTGTGTGTGTGTGTGTGTGTGTGTGTGTGTGTGTGTGTGTGTGTGTGTGTGTGTGTGTGTGTGTTTGTGCACTTGCTTGACATTAAAGGGAGTATTTTACCCTAGCATTTAGGACACTGCTATCACCATCTTCATCTTACAAGACTATGCTGATGTCATCAGCTATAGCTGATTTGTAGATGTGCAGTATCTCCATCAGGGCAGAGTCAGAGAATGACCTCTATGCCAGGCACAAGTCACCTCATCCTATACAGTAAAGAACACCTGTGGTCTCTACAGCTGATGTAGGTGTCTTGTGAGGTACATGCAAAAGTGGAGAATTGTACTCATTTAGTGTTCTGATGAGTGTTGAGTGCAGTGCTGTTATAACACCCTCAGATCTGGATACAATGGACTGACTTATAAGGTGCACAATGTAGCCTTTCCATACCACTGTGGAAGCTTGGTGGTCAATGTTCAGATTGCTATATACCTGTGTTCCCCAGTCCTAAAGCACTGTGAGTATTGGGGGGGGGGTGTTGTCCATGCTGTAATTAGCCCAAAATTTCACTCTGAAGAAGGTAAAAATAATGACACATTTTTGCATTTATTTGTCAGCCTTGTGGCTTTTGCACCAATCATTGTCTGTGTTAGCCCCTCCTGTGTTACGTTAACATCATTGATAGACTCAATGCTTGCACCCACTATGCAATAATCAGCAAACTTGGTAAACAAAAGGAGTATACTTTAATCTGGACTGACAAGAAATAAATTCCAAACAGTAAAGGGCCCAGCACAGTTCTTTCTGGTACACCGCTGGTGAGGTTGATTCATCAACTTTCACAGTATGTGCTCTGTCAGCAAGTCAATTGGCTAACCATCTATTGATATAAGGGTTAATCCTCAGCTGGGAGAGTTTCTCAATAACACCTAAGTGGGGGATTGTGTCCAACCCTAGGCCAGATTAAGATAGGCAATATGCACTGTCTTACCTTCATCCAAGCCTGTCACACAGGATGAATGGGCTGTGACAACATCACAGATCACCCATAGCATGACTCAGAAAATAGAACTACCTGATATGTTTGGATCAACACTTCAACACACCTTCCAGGTGAATATGCTCCTATAAAAGGGAGTACATCAACATGCACCAACATGCATCAGTCTGATTGGGGAGGGGGCAGCACCTGATGTTTGCATGTATCTACATATCCTGACACTCTCCATCTTTGAGGTAGACCAACCTGTAACCATGGACATTTTCTAAATGGACACTGGTAATATCCCTGCTTTGTGCAAAAGATTTGTGTGACTTGTTAATGCTACATCCATGTATGTTACATTTGTTAGATGCCCTCAAGAAGGTCATTGTGGGCATGCATGATGACAACACTATCATCCTGTGAAGCTTGACCAGGCCAAGGCATTTGACACAAATCCACACTGTATTAACTCAGCACTGTCACAAGTAGCCATAAACACCTATATTACCATGTGGGTAGACAACTGGATCACATACATGGCATCTAAATATGCTGAAATGTGCAAAGTGACCTATATCTTGAGTCTAGTGATCAGGTTCATACATCAGTGCTGTGTGCTAGGCCCTTGTTTGTCCATTATTTATGCCACAGACATCAAGAATGACATACACATCCAGTGTCCAAACAGCTGTCTGGATGACTGCTGATTCTGGGAAATCATTGACTCCAACTGTGATATTAATATAATCCAGACAGTATCAAAACACACCAAAGTTTGCTGCCACAGCCATGATATCGCATGAGATGAAACAAAAGCACGGGGAGATGTGTTATATTATGAAAATAAATGCACAGCCAAGGATAACGTAGACATCACACCCCTATGAGCAGATTAACTGGTATGTGACCTGTGTCCTGGGATGGATGGCATGTGGAATGTCCACCAGCATGTGGCCACAGTGGATGACTCCTGCCTTGTATGTAACACAACTCCTGAGTAAGTGCAGGACATCCACATCAAAGGCCATAATACCTCCATAGTCACAGACTTCTTCACACCAATAATTGAGTACAATGCACCCTTCTTCATGTACCATCATATACATCTTCTAGTCATGTATAACTAAGGTGTACCATCATTGCCACAGTCAGCACTCACACATCGTATTGGCCATACCTAGGTATTCTTTTTGTCACATAAACATTACAGTCTGATGGTGTGGAACCCCCATCAAGGTGTTATACCAGATGCATGTGTGATACCTCTTCTGGTGATGCACCCAGTACATACATAGCTATTTGACAACATTGCTGGCATGGGTTACATTTGAACAGTGTGGAGTGTGCCATATATATGCCATACACACCAGTCATCTAGCTTGGATTGATCAAAATGTCACATGCAGGTATAGTAGTGTCCCTCAATACACCTCCAGGAGATGTTACAGTGTCATGATGGTGTGCTTGATTACCCCCAGATTGCTGACATGCCATAATAGTTGCACAAGTATGTTTGTGCAGAATCACCTATGATCACTCAGAATCACATATGCTATGTCAGAGACATGAGATTATTGGTGGTATTATTCTGATATTGTCCATGATTCTGTGTGTTTCTGTTTACTATTGTCCATGTAACTGTGTCTCACTTGTTGGAAACCTCTGCTGACATTACAGTTATGTTCAGGCAAATCAGTTTGCATAGCTTTGCAATATGCACTCAACCCCAATTGTATATAACTTCCCTGATAGATGCCTTCTCCTTTATTCATGTCAGGATGCTTATATCATGAAGACATCTTCTTCATTGTTATGTCACCTTGTCTGACAGTCACATAATATACATTTGCACTATGCATTCTGTACTGTACCATGTCGATATGTGATTAGTGTTCCTACTACAACTGTCTTCCATTTAGATGCCCTCATCTGCTGCACATTACAAAGTTTCACCTATCCTCTTTCCCTGTGCTCATCCTTGTAATTAATCTGTGCCCCTATTTAATACACACAGTTGCCATGACGGTTTATTTTACATGGTAGTCCATGTACCCTACAGTTCATTTACACAACTTTTGTTCAGATTGCCTGAAATGGTATTCCACAGTACTCTGCACTGTATACACTATCCTGTAATGTATTTGGACCATATATATTGCTATATTATTAACCCTGGTAATCATTGTGGCATTACATGCAATACTGCAGACCTAATTTGCCCATAGGTAAACAGGTCTATATGTCTGCTGCTATCCATGTTGCTTTACACAGTTTCCAGACCAGCAACACTGTTGTTAGCCATGAAACCACATTTGTTTACATTTAAATGCAGTACACAGCATGAATATATAATTAACACTGCTGCTCACAACACAAACATGCAAACTCTGTGTAGCCTTTGCATGAAGCCTACAACAATTTTAATGAATCCATCCAAAAGATTATAGTGTGTTATTTAATGTTTTTGTTTCACTGTTTACTTAGGTTTTCCTTATATCCACATCCAGAAAAATTATTTCATGGTAGGTACTGAGCAATGATGTACACAGCACTGCAAAGCACTTTAAGTAATCAAAACATATTATCCCTTTGATGAGCTGCTTCTTATTTACATTCTGGTTGTACTGCTACATCATCACTTGATTTTATTTTGAGGAGTTCCATATCCAAGAATGATCTGGCTTTCTAGGAAGTAAAATACTATTCCTGATGCATTTAGCATAGAAACAACAGTAGTTTATACAATAATTTTGTAATGTTGCTTAGGTTATATGATATATAGCAACGCATGTCAAGAATAATGTTTGTTAATTTTAATTTAATACACTTTGATTACTTTTGTATAAATGTAAATTTGCCTATGTCACAAGTGATAATTCAATAAAGCTGTTTAAAAAAATATATATATATTTGGTTTAAAACATGACCGATACCCATTATTTAGTTACTTAAGTGACTTCCATCTCAGCACTTGGATCAGCAGGACAAGCAGAGCTGCTTTGTGGGAACTGATTGTCACCCCATGTATGGTGCTGATTATGCTCAAGCCACCAACAAATTGCCTTAGCCATATTTTTTTTTTTTCACACAACACAACATCATAATATAATCATAATCAGAGCTTGGTAAGGATTTTCTGTAGTGATAATTTATGTGTGTGTATGTGTGTGTGTGTGTGTGTGTGTGTGTGTGTGTGTGTGTGTGTGTGTGTGTGTGTGTGTGTGTGTGTGTGTATGTGTGTGTGTGTGTGTGTGTGTGTGTGTGTGTGTGTGTGTGTGTGTAAATGCACTGTATACTATGTTCACATGTACTGTTATTTAACTGTGCGTAAAAGTTCATATCTTTAATGAGGAGCTTTTCTCCTTGCGCCTCTGCGGGAAAGGGATGTGCTTGTCATCCCAATCAGACCAACAACTGATAAATACATAAAATGACAGTATTACATGTGCATGTACATATATAATATGTATACACACACACACACACACACACACAAATATATATATATATATATATATATATATATATATATATATATAGATACATACATATATATATATATATATATATATATATATATATATGGGTCTACTTCATTTGATTGGCAGACCATTTGATCGAAACCCATTTGACCGAAATTTCATTTGATCGAAAACCAGTATTCAAGGTAAATAACAGGGATTTGTCCCCCTCCCCAATGTCGTGTGACCTTGGAGTTGGTATATATAGTTAGGGGGTGTGGGGGGCACTATTTCCGTTTAAAATGTGTACTTTTTGTTTTATTTTCTTCTTTTAAAGGAACTATATATGCCAACTCCAGGGTCGCACGACATTGGGGAAGGGGACAAATCCCAGTTTTATGCCTTGAATACTGGTTTTCGAACAAATGAAATTTTGATCAAATGGGTTCTGATCAAATGGTCTGTCGATCAAATGAAGTAGATCTGTATATATATATATATATATATATATATATATATATATATATATATATATATATATGTGTGTGTGTGTGTGTGTGTGTATGTATGTGTGTGTGTGTGTGTGTGTGTGTGTGTGTGTGTGTGTGTGTGTGTGTGTGTGTGTGTGTGTGTGTGTGTGTGTGTGTGTGTGTGTGTGTGTGTGTTAGTGTGTATGTATATACACCAGATTCACTTTAGAAGCTCGAAATACTGAAATGTTGAAATTCACTATTTCGAGCCCATAAAGTGGAATCCTGAAAAGAACGAAAGCTCAGAAGCACGAAATTCAAAACCTCGGATACCGGAGGTTTTGAATTTAGCGCTTCTGAGTTTCCGCTGTGATTATGGATTCAGGTAAGTGTGTATGTGTGTGTGTGTGTGTGTGTGTGTGTGTGTGTGTGTGTGTGTGTGTGTATGAGCGTTTGTGTGTGTTAAGGGTTTTGTGTAGGGGCTGTAGTGCATTTTAGTGTGTTTTGTTGCTGTGATGTGTGTGTCAGCAGAATGTAGCTTGTGTGGTGGTGTGTGTGTGTGTTTGTGTGTAGTTTGACCTTGGCGTTAGAATATATAAGTAGGGGGGTGTGGGGCGCACTGTAAAGAGCTTGTGTTTGTGTGTGGGGAAGATGGTGTGTGTGCATTAGAACTGTGAAATTCAAAATGTCTGGTGTGCGAGATTTTGAATTTCGTGGTTCTGCGTTTTCGTGGTTTTAAAGATTCGACTTTATAGCTTCAAAATACTGAATTTCAATATTTCAGCATTTTGAGGATATAAAGTGAATCCATGTACACCATATATGTAGCATAATCACTGTCCCATTATCAATAAAACTGATTGACACTAAAAATGCTGACAGTCCACAATGCATGCTTCAAAACATAAACTTGGAACATGAAAATCATTTAGCAGTGTTTCTGCTGTTTATATATACCAATTCTGAAACTGCACAATGGAGAGGAAAGGGCATATTTTCCAGCCCCACTATTAAATTGCAACCTTTGATCAGTTGATCTGCCAACCAAATGAAGTTGACAGAACAACTGTTAAATAAACACAAAAATGGAATATTTCAAGGAAGCCAAGTATATCTCCAGGATTTAATAAAATCCATGTAAGCACCATGTAGGGCATACACAGAATGTATCTGCGTATATGACCATGGCTCCCCCTCGGCAGCGCTGTTGAGGGAGCGCATAGGAGCAGGGTTACTGAATCTGTGTAGGGAGAAGTGTAGAGGCTAACCATGGTTGCAGATGTGTACAGGGTAAGGATCCCTGTACTGCTCCCCACTACTTTTGAAATGCTGTAAATTGGTTCAAATGTGTAATAACTTATTTACATCTTTTTTTGTTTTCTGTTTTTGTATGTTTGCTTGGCATGGTGTGGAGCACAATAATGCCAAGCTGTGCTCACATATAGACAGCTGACACCTGTCAGACATCTAAAAATAGAAGCCAGATGTCATTAATAATCATAATGACATATTTTTCTTATTTTACATTTTTTTTCTCAGTTTTTTTTAAATTGCTGTTTGAGTGGCATGGAGCACTGCAGAGACTAGCGGCACTCATGTATATATAGCCGACAGTTGCTAGACATCTGTAAATAGAAACCAGATGTAATTAATTATGTATGTCTGAGTCTATTTAAGCATATTTGCCTGGCACATAGTGGAGCTTAGCAATGCTAACAGGTAGCCCAGTAGAGTAGTATCTGTGAAGGTATATTAAGTTTCATAATATCCAAGTAGCTAAATGGGTAGAAATACAGCCTAATGCTTAGTATTTATTTATTATTTATTTATTTATTGTTTGTTAACCGCATTAGTCCAGCTGGGCTTGTGGTCCATTTTCACTGGAGACCCGAGGAGAAAAGCTCCAGTACATAATATAAAGTGCATAGGTTTACATCATTATAATATATCTAAATATACAGAATATGCATCATTATATGATGTAAGTTCAAAAAGTTGTAGACTTACAAAGGCAGAATTATAGAGAGTTGCCACATTAATAATAGATAAAGTGAGCAGCATGTGTCAATATTAGTCTGTACAAGAGTAACAGTTTTACAAATTATATATACACACTGGTTTGCAATTTAGAACTTGTCAGTTTGAGAATATGAGTAAGATAGGCCAGCGGCACGCATGCAAAAGATTTTTGGAAAGAAGTTGTGAGCAAGATCTCTGAAGTTTGTTAAAGCTGGCAAAGAACAATGATTTTAGGTGTGGAGTTAGTAGTGTGGGTGTTTAAGGTGGGAGCATGTGAAGGACATTCCCATTTGGAGGAGAGATGGGAGAGAAGCATGAATATGAAGTTGTTGTGGTTGGGTATATTATGTAGTGATGTGGGGAGATTGTTCCACAGCTTGGCTATGGTGTGGGATAGTAGTAGTTTGCCAGGTGGGTGGATGGGTTTGGGTACATGTAGGATGTTTTGGCCTTTGGATCTCAGGGTGCGGGTAGGTGTGTAGGGTGTTAAAGATTTAGCAAGAGAGGGGCATTCTGTTGGTTTAAAGATGAGTTTGTGGGCTGTTGTAAGTTGTAGGTACTTTAGGTGGTTGTGAAGTTCTAGCCAGTTTAGGGTGTGTAGGGATTGACAGTGATGGGAAGAGTTCTTAGAATTGGTTGCAAATTTGCAGATTTTCTTGTAACAGGCCTTGAGTTTAGAACAGGGGCCGAGTTGTGCATTGGAGAATAGGGGAGAACCATACAAGAGAGAGGGGAGAAGGAAGGTAGATGCAAGGGCATGATGGGAGTTTGGAGTAAGGTAGTAGTTGTGTCTGTAGAGGAGACAGATTTTCTGGTGGGTTTTTTGATTGTTGAGAGGATGTGGGAGTCCAATTTTAGGTTTTCATCTATGGTAATACCAAGTAGCTTAGTATAAGGAATGATTTCTAGAGGGGTGTTATTGTGGCTTTTAATGGAAAATTGGACCTTGTGGAACTGGGAGGTTTTAGTGGGAGTGAATATCATTAATTTTGTTTTGTTGGCATTTAGGGCCAGGTGATGAGATTGCATCCATGATTCAGTTTTGGAGAAGGCTGTTTGGGCATTGAGTAGAAGTTTGGTGGGGCAGGAGGCTGAGCAGATGATAGTGGAGTCATCTGCGTATTGGATGATTGAGGCTTCAGAGATGGAGAGGTGGAAGTTGTTAATGAATACATTGAAGAGGAGACGGCCAAGTACTGATCCTTGGGGAACTCCTGTGGGTGTAGGTAAAAAAGGGGAGGTTGATTCTTTCCATTGTACAGCCTGTTGGTGCATGGAAAGGTAGCTGGAGAACCAGTCTAGGGTTGAGGGAGATGTATGCAAGTGTGAAAACTGGGACAGGAGGAGGGAATGGGAGATTTTGTTGAATGCCTTTGAGAGGTCAAGAAATAGAGAAGATATGTATTTGTCACTCTCACGTGCTAGGGTGACTGTTTCAAGGAAGGAAAGGAGGGTTGTCATGGTGCTGTGGCCAGGGTGGAAGCCATGATGGGTGGGAGAGAGGAGTTTGTGCTGGATTAGGTCGGACATGAGCTGGAAGTGGATGGTTTTCCCTAGAATTTTAGAGAGAGGAGAGAGTATAGCTATGGGTCTGAAGTTGGTAGTGTCTGTGTTCTTACCACCTTTGTGGAGAGGAATTATGAATGCATGATGCCAGATGGTTGGTACATAGGATTCCTGAATGGATCTATTTATGAGGATGTTTATGGGATAGGCTATTGATTCGGCTGATATTTGAAGAAAATTTGCTGAAAGGTTGTCAGGGGCATTGCAGCATGGTTTTAGCTTTTGCAGTAGTCTTTTTATAGTATTGATGGAGACAGGTTTAAGGGAGAATAGGGGTGGAGGGGGTGAGAGAGGGGGGTTGGGGGCAGGGTGAGGGGTTAGTATTGGTGAATGGATTGGGGAAAGTGGAGGATAATTTAGCTATGCAATCAATGAAAAATGTGTTGACGTTAGTGGCTGTTTCAAGACTTGAGAGGTTAGGACTGGGGCAGGGGTTGGAATTATTACCAGGGTTGAGTATTGAAGAGATGGATGTCCAGAATTTCTTTGGAGATCCTGGGTTCAAGTCTACAGCAGTGATAAGATGTCTGTAAATTAATTAATTATATATGATTAATTTAAAAAACAAATTTGTGAAATATGGCAATGCTGCACTGTGCTGTACACAGCTTTACCATGGCAATGGCACATTTTGTTTGTGTGGTGTTAAGCTTAGCTAAAACCTTGGTTGTGCGAGTTTTCAAACTGCTTAACTGCGCTTAGCTGGTTTGCGCACTGCTAAGCAACGTGGTGCTTTTCTGAATGTTACTTAATGATGTGTAAGGTGCAGTAGGTGGGAATTCTGCAACAGTCTATGGAGTCTGATCAACTGATGATATGGCAGATGGTGCTGGTGAAGGTGTGCGCTTTTGGGCACAGAGATGGGGTGTTCAGGAGTCCTGGTCTTTTTTGGGCACCTGGTAAAAAACATGAACCCAGGCTGCTGCAGGGTGGTTTTCAGGGCTCAGAGTGTAAGGTGGAGGGCGGGGACCAATTGACCAGGTAACTCACCAGTGCTACTGGTATCCCCTGCACGGATGAGCAGTATCTTCACTATTATGATGACTTGAAGGAGAAAGAGGGGAACCTTGGACACTTGGGTCCAAGAAGCCAGAGCAGGAAATGCCCCACAAATATGTAAATATGTTTTCCACTGTTTTGCCAATATGCAAGCTAAATGTCTGCAAAATTGGTATGCATAGTAGTGTGTTTCTCTCCAAACAGCTACAGTTGAGAGAGCTCACAATGTCGAGTCCCATGCTTGGCACCTGGCCAAGTTGCACTGGGAGTGTTGTATGTACAGATTTATTATGCTAACTGTAGTGCAATAAGCAAGAAAGAGTAAAGCATTTACTGCAATAAAGTATACACAATAAAACTGCAGTGCAATAAATGGGCAATTAGAGCTGTAGTGAAATAAATGAACAACAACTGTATTTCAATAAACAATACCAATAACAGTAAGCAAAGTGGTGTGCAGCAGGATTGTATTGTCATAACCATTGCAGTAGAGCTGTATGCATTTTTTGTTTATGGTAAGGTTGCTGCAGTCAAGTGTAACACTGTAATAGCTGTAGAATGCAAAACTAATGGCCTGCAAACTGTATTGTTTCACTCATAGTATGGTCCAAGGTTGTCTCCAGGCCAATATTTGTCACATAATGCTCTCTGTTCCTCCTACTTTAGGTAATAAAGGTATATGAGTGAGGTATCCCACTCTATGGGCAGATATTGTGTGGACTTTACAGACATTTATCAGCGATATCAATAAAGAATTAAGCAGCATTGTTAATTCCTACATAAATCTGTTTTAATAAATGCTGTATGGCTGTATGCCATGCATGTGTGTTCTACTGTCACTGCGGTCAAGTATAGCACTGTAATAGTTCTAGAATGCAAAATGAATTCAGTCACATAATGTTGTCTTTTTCTCCCACTCCAGGAACAAATGGCATATGGATGAGGTAGCCCATATTATGAGCAGATATGATTATGCTAACATTTCACAAACACTTATCAGCAATACCAATAAAGTGTTAACCAGCATTGCTGATTCCTAAATACATCTGCCTACATATTCCCAGAATGGCTGTATTCCTTGCAAGTCTGTACTAAGCTGCTGCAGTCAATGTTACATTTTTTTTGCAGATGCCCCCTGCAGTCACAGCTAATCGGTTCTATTCCCATGCTGCCAACTAAGCCATGAAGGATGTCTAGTTTATGTACTGTGCACAAACATACCTCTCAAGTGTTATGAATTCATGTAATGTAATTAAAACTGCCTAATCTGTCTGTCACAGGATTACCAGAAAAATGAATACTCAGAATGGAATTTATTACCAAATCCACTTACAGAACAAGTTGGTAGTTATAGAAGTCTACATTCTGTGAAAGTATTCTGTGTAGTTGTGCACCTGCATGTGTTATTGTTTGGCCCATATTGACCCATGCTATTAGCTTGAGAGGTATGTATGTGCTACATCAGCTATAGGAGAATTGTAGTCATTGTACTCAAAACTGACACTACACCACTGTAGAGTATTTATTCTAAGTGTTTTCAGGGATATAATCTGCATTGTCAGCAATGGATTGTGTTTCTCTCTCCCCACCCCTTATCTTAATTTATTTATTATTGATACTTGTTATTATGATTTAATATTAACATATTTTGTTAAACTAACTATATTTTTGCAAAATGCGATGCATTATTATTATTATTATCATTATTATTATTATTGTTATTATTATTATGATGATGATTATTATTATTATGCGTTATTTTGATTCACTATTAACATATTTTGTTAAACTAACTGTTTTTGGCCATATGGTTTACCTCTTACTGGCATGCTGTTAAAATACTGAATGTTATGTTATTTACTGTTGTGTTACACATAATATGCATTAATATATATTTAGATTAATTAAAATGATGTTCCATTCTGTTAATACTAACAATGGTTTGGTTATTACTAACATTAACTTATTGCTATACCTCATTTACTACAGCATGTCAAGGTAGGCTGGTTCTGGTGGATCTGCCTACCTTGCCTCAACTGGCCATGGCTCTGGGTCTCAGACTGGTGGTGCCCCTTCTGTTGCCCTTGCAATACCTGTGGCAATGGATAGTACAGCACTATGGGACAGGGCTCGATCCCCCTCTGGGAGTGGTGGTGGAGGGGGTATTTTCACCTGAGATGAGCTACTGGTCTTGGTGTGCAGGATAGTCTACTGTGGGTTTGACCACTACCTGCACTGGATTGAGGGCATTCTGGCTGACCTGGTGGGTCAGCCTTGCCCCGGGGCCCAGCCTCCAGCACTGCTACCTCTGGGACAGTGAAGGAGCAGTGCCAGCAGTCCCATGGGTGGGGATGTGAGTCACACTGCTGCTGTCTGGTGGCACATGGGACTTCAAGTCCACAACACCCTCCCTATCCAAGGTGTTTACCCCCCTCATGTGTCACACATCAGCCCATCTGCTGTCTTGTCTGTCTTGTCTGTCTACAAATGAATCCTCCCATACCCAACTTACCTCCCCCACAAATACCTATGTCCCTTCTCCAACATTCCACTCTCGCCTGAAAAAAAAATGGGCACCTGTCCCAAAACAAAATATCATCCTATATATAGCTCTCCATTTTGCACATGTGTCCACTGGGCATAATTTGATGCAATTGGTTTGGCAATGCAGTTATGTTGCCCTCATTCCATCTCTCTTTGGTTGAGAGTTCAAAGTCATGTACAAATTCTGTCAAAGTGCACAGTTGTTGCTGTACTAGAAATGGACAGCTATGTTTCTTTCCTACACCCTTGTTGCACATCCCTACCTGCATTTCACTATGTTTTCCCCTACCTTACACCCCATTTCAGTACTTTCTTATCTCCCCATTTTTCTTTTCTTTATATTTTTTAGCGTATTGCTCTGTGACGTGCCATTTCACGCAGCTTCATCAAGCTCAGCTTAATAAAGTAGACCTATATTGACTATATGTGTTTTTAAACTTGTAATACACACTTACAAAATAAACACCTGTCCCATATTTCAAACACAAGACCATCACAGCTGCAGACTACTACTTAACCTGCCACACCACACAACCCTTAATTAAAATAGGTGGTTTAATGAAAATACGGTAATTGCAAGTTACGGTCATTAAGTGTGTTTCAGTGGAGCTACATGAAATGCTGTGCAGACTTGATTAAAAAGTAATGCAAAAAATGGGAGTGTACCATGTAATCTGGTGCAATACTACACCACTAGAAAGCCAAAGACATAATGATGGATATAAGTGAGGCCTGTAATAGCAGGTAAATGTGCCTTTCAGCAGCAACATGTAGAAAGACACCTGCTAAGGCATTAATGGCAAAATACATGTTCAACTGGGAACCTGGTGCACACATAGATCCATATAAAGCCATGCACATACTGATGGATATAGAAAATGCATGTCACAGCCTGTATCTTGTAAATACACCTGTTGTAGAATTGACTCAGTATTTTAGTCTGTTAATCGCCTTGCAATCACTACATTTTGCCACACATCCAGTGGTCTGTAGAAGTGAATGTACAGTATTGTGAATCAGCAATTAATGACTGAGTCATGCACTCTTTATCCACACAATCCATTTCAAATTACATGTCTGCTTTTCACCAATGGAAGTCACAGGCCTGCAGGTAAGAGCACATTTCACATATCCCTATAGCAAAACTATATGTGCATAAAGTGTCATTCCATGCATTCACAGAGAATGTCAATGCAGGTACTGCAAGTGAGGACCACAGTTATCAGAGTGCACCAATAATCCTTCCAAAGTCACTGTGCAGATTATCACAGCTAGACAGTTAACATTCACATTAGAAGTCCCTGCTTGTAGGAAGGCCTGTCCTTATACACACTATAAATTACTACAAGACTGTATCACATGGCTGGGCAGTTGCCCATATCATTGGCATATTCTTATATTTATACCCTATCTTACTCAAGGACACACCAAACATGTTGCATAGTACTCTGTTAGTGATACTGTTGCCTAACATACTTACCTTAAATGCATGCCTTAATTGGAATGGAAATGGTAGCCTCACTCTGGCTCTACCTCTTCATCAAGGCTGACATAGTTCCCACAGTTGCTCCTACAGCTTGTTGTCCTCCAAATTGTTCAAACTATCTGCCTGTGTGTATTACCTGCAGCAGCAGGTATCAGAAAGGGGCCCTAATCTGCATGGTGGCCTTATATATTGTATAGAGGTTGCATGTCATTGGATGATAATAGCACAAATCAGTTCTGTTAGCTGCAATTAGCATTTCAGACCTACAGAATGGTTTAGAGGCAATCACCTGCTGATGAGAAGCATGTTTAAAAGTCAAGCAGCTGGCTATGGGGAACCATTCTGTATGTGACTTTCCTATCACAGAGCATGCCTATGTGAAAACATTTGTATCACCACATATCAATAGAAGAGTATTGCATTCTATCAGGTATGTAACTGATTTTGTGTACAACAGGATGCAGATGGGTAAATAGACTTATGGGGAATAGGGATTACAGCATTAAGCCTGTCTTAGACCTGTGACATGTCATTTTTCTCCTGCTGTCTTACACCTACACAGGATGTGCAATACATCAAGGATGCATTGTCATTTGTCATTGTGGCACACTGGTCTTGTTGGACTGTCCCTTTACAAAGCTTGTAATAACACACTGCTATTTGTGTGGCACTGCTCTTATGACATATTATCAGAGGGTTCCCCATAGGCGACACATCACAGAAGACTTGAGTGCTGTGTGTATGATCATACAGCAGTATCTGTCATGGCAAACACCGGAATATCTGACTGTTGGTACTGGCTCAGTTGTATACACACACTTAGTAAGTTTGCACACTGTAGAGTATGACATGTGTGAGCAAGCAATGCATAGTGCCAGGCATTTTGTCCAGGCTGTGTCTCTACATAGTGTACATCCATGTATGTGATACTGTAATGTGTTCCCCTTTTGTCTTTCAGGAATCATGTACCTTAGATGCCATACACTCTTCTCTGATGTGGAAAATGAAATTATACTGAAAGGACTAAGGCAACATCATCACATCCTACTGTCCAGGGGAGGCACAACATGGAACAGCAGGCTGCATTGTGGGCAGACTTTGTCTGTGATGTGACTTGCACGGGCCATCAGGGCAGGATATATGAGCAAGTTTGACACTGTGCAATGGGCATGATCAATGCTGTATGACAAAGGGCAACAGATGAATTCAGGTATTGTGCCATCACCATTGGAAGGCCTGTAACAGAACAACCACTCTTGGCCACTGAGGAATTCCTGGTGAACCTAGGCACACACAACAACTCTGAGGCATTCATCATACTATACATTATGGAGGTGGGTGCCACAGTTTCCACACCAGAGGAGGGTGCATGTAGGCTTATTGTTATCAGCATTGTAATGCTGTAGCAGTCAGTGTGTCAGGCTGTACATACTTTTATGTGGGTGTCAAATCTTTGTTCTTTGGGGGCGTTCACCTCAGTTGTAGTCTTATACTCAGAATGTGACCAATGCAACAAGTAACACAATAGCTACTGTAAATGTGAGATATATGGATGCATTACCTTGTTAGACTGCAACATGCATTAGTACTGCCATTACCTCATCCTCAACTTTTCACAGGTCTGTCAAGCCATGGTCCTGCCATGGTAAGCATGACACTGTTTTGTTAAGGAATATTTACATTCTATTAAAGTTATAGACCAGAATAATGCCATATTTAAACATACTTTTGTGTATAAATAGAGTAGAATGTTTTTATTTTTCAGTCTGGAACAGGTACCTAAGGTTCTTAGAGTGGGCAATCACAAGAGTGTAGTTGAACAAAATGAAAAACTTTGACAGTGACAGTTAAGAGCAGATAAGGCTCCTGGTTTAAATGAGGCAATTACTCTAAAATGCCTTTTAAAACAAAAGGTTGAAAGGAAAATAAATTAGGCAGTGAAACGTATATTTCAATATATTTGTTAAGATAGATGTACTGGGTTTTTATGTGTTGTTTTTATCAAGTATAGTTTCATATTCTTAATTAAAATGTATATTTTACTGATCAAGTTTTACTTGATTAACTTGAAGTGATTGTTATAACGGTCTTGAGCTGAATGTGTATTTTGTTCTGAGGGAGTCTTTTTTGGATGAAAGTAGAGAAGAAAAATGTTTGACCTGTAATCCAGTTGTGGGTCTTTGTTATTATGAGTATTGGTGGATTTCTTGTACACAGTAGTGCAGGTATTCGTATGCTGCTTTCTTCTTTCTTATCACAGGTGACCGGGTGGGGGTGGTGTCTGTCTCCTACACAATCTGATGTCAGTGTCTCTTCAGACTCTGATGATGATGGTAGCCACAGTAAGGCACATATGGGTGTGTTGGGGGATGAATCTGTCCCAGAGGTAGACTTCCCTCTTCTGCCTCCATTGTCACTGCTCACAGTCAGTATGCCCACACATACCCAATCCCAGAGGCCACAGATACTGGACAGTCAGAGAGTGTGGACATTGAACATGAAAGTGTGGCAACTATGACTCCAGTGAGTGTAAGCACTGGTCATAGCCAGAGAGCTGGTGAGGTCCCACACAGGTGGAGTGACAGGGGAGCTTGTAGACGGCCTGTTGCCTGTCCACCACCTATTGCAGCTTTCACATCATGGGTCACTTGCCGCATGTTTCAGACCATCATGGAGGCACAGGCACATTCTGAACAGAACACCAGAAGTATGCTTAGGGTTATGGAGGCAGCACAGTCTGACATCCGTGACTGCCTCCACCACACTGGGGACACCCAGGATCAGTTGACTGATGCGGTGGACAGAAGGTTGGTTGAGACAGTGTCTGTCTTGGACTGCACATTGTCTGTGCTGGAATGTGTGATTGGAGTTGAGTGTCGGACTTTTGGACATAGGTCAGCAATCCCATCTGCTGAAACTCCACGTGGCCATGCACAATCCTTCTCCAGTAGTGGTACTACATACAGTGCTGCAGCGGGGAGTGCACTGTCCACACCATGGTGTGGCACACCATGGGCTCATGGTCCTGGGCATTTCTGTGGTGGACACAGTCTCAGCAGACAGCAGTCACCATCAGGTACTAGCACCGCTTCTGACCTTGGGCATGGAGTTACCAGTGCAACTCCTGGCAGAGTGAGTTCTCGTGTTCAGGGCTGGAGACAGTGAACTGTCAACTCTACCATGTATGGTCCAAAGCTGTCCAACACACAAACATGTAGGGCTAGCACTGAGCTTGACTGCATATAAGCACACACTCACACACCACTGTCAAATGCAAGTCAACTACAGACACAGATGGCACATTTCCATAGTCCATCGTACCTGACTCACACACGTGCTGTCAACCATTTGGGTCAGCCTAAGCCTTATGCAGCCCCACACAACACCCTACACAAGTGATGATACCTGTACTACATCCCTGTCATCCTCTCTATCAATTCAGAGAAATGAAGCTATGTGTCTGATACACAGGGTGACTATATTAGTTGACATGTACTTGTGTAATGCAGTGTTGTTTTGCCATGCCACATGTAGTGGTTAATGAAAGATACTATATGCTGGCATTTGTCATGAGTATGCCATACACTTTTGTGTACCTTATGTTGTATGATGTTGTATTGGCTGCATAGCTACACAATGGCAGGTGTGTCATGGACCTGCTTCTGTTTATGTTTCAGGAGTCTGTTATGATAACATATGGATAAAAAGTGGCAATAAAGTAGCACAGGATGGCATGTCAGTACAGCAGACATATCTCTTCAACAAGGTAGAGCACCATAAGTGCAAGGCTCTATAGGTGTGTACTAAGCTAATGGCCCTGGAGCCTTTACAGGCCTAGCCCATAGGATTACCTTGGCATTGTGCCACCCAACCTTAGTTTCCAGTGCCTCTGTTGCGTAGAGCCACTGGAGTGATCCCCGGGGTGAATTTTCTATTTCCCATCTACTCATCAATATTTCTCTTGAAGAGGGCCAGTGAGGTGCTCTGTTTGAATAGGTTCAAATAATCAGCCCTTGCAAGTCTTGAACCCATGACCCTGCACCCTATAGCCACAGCAATTTACCACTAAGCCATCTGAGCTGTATATGTGTATAACAGGCAAACAAGGACAATGGTGGCATTCAGTGTACATGTGCATAACTAATCTGTCAACAGGTCCACTACCATTGATAAGTGTCACTGGGGTTTTGGGAACACACATCTATAAGCTGTGGTGATGGAGATCACCCATCTACAAATATCCTGTGTCCAGTACAGACAGCTGCCCAACCCCAGTTATGACTGGCTTGTTCTGCATTCCATTTTGTAACCTGCACATGTTGTGCCACAGCAGATGTGTGTTCACATGCATGGGGGACTGTTTCATGTAGGGTGTACTGTCTGTATTACATACCTGTCTCTCCAGCATGTATTTGTATACCACAGTGATGGTGTAGGCATGTACAACAGGTGAGACATGTTTTAGTCCTGTCATGGATACATGGGAGGTACACAGTGGGATCCTACACCTCCTTGTATGGAGTCATATACATCCCCTCCAAAGCATTTAGGAGACAGACAACATATGTACGGTCATGACACAGACTCGAAAAACAAGAAAAACAGCAAACAGGATAAAGAAACCAAGAAGTAAAACCGCTGACAAAGTCCACTAATACCCAACAAATTTATTGTAATATATGCGCTTTCATGCACCTCTCATGAGTGCACTTCCTCAGACAATTACATAAAACCAACAGACATATTTTATAATCAAGTCAATCAAATAATTAACCAATTAATATAATGACATCTTAAAGAGCACCATTGTGTCCTACTAATCTATATTAAAAACTATGTGTAACACTAACAACACTATTGAAAAAACCTACTAAATATTTTAGATAAAAACACAAGTAAGAATAAAAATAAACTATGTTAATTTAAAAAATCACAAAATCATTTAACGTTTCAGAGCTTTTAGCCTAAGTAAGCATTTAATAGAAGAAACGTCATTTATTCCAGGATGAACATAAGCATTTGTTCTAAGTTGCCAGATAAGTTCCTGTTCCTCTAGTTTTAATTGCCAAGGACCACCCCTAGGGTTAGGAATAACTTGTTGCACTACAGTGAATTGAAATCTGTGAGAATTAAATTCATTAATGTGTCTAGCCAGGGCATTGGTAACCATGCCTTTAGATATAGCATAAATATGCTCGTAAATGCGCTGTTTAAGTTGGCGTTCGGTCTTGCCCAGATAAAAAACTGGGCAGGACTGACATGAAGCCAAATATCAACACCTTGGGATTCACAATTGTACTTGTCATGGATTAGAAATCTATGACCTTTGATGTAAAAGCAAGACCCAGTTTGAATATATTTGCAATAATTGCACCTACCGCATTTGAACATACCCTTCTTATGTTTGTATTGGCTATGGGATAGTTCAAATAATGTCTTTAAAGAGGCACCTTTCTTGAAAACAACTACGGGTTTCAGACCCAGTGTTTTCTTAAGACTTGAGTCTTGCAAAATGAAATCCCAGTTGTTATTTAGTATTTCCCTGAGGGCAAATGACATATCGTCAAACTGTGTAATAAAACTAATAACATAATTTTGTTTATTAGATAACTTAGTGGAATGTATTGTCTGTGAAAAAACCTCAGGTGCATGGATCAGATTAATGGGATCACGGCCCCTAGTTAAAATAGGACCCAGAAGCCCTTCAAGCCTTTTACATGAAACTTCCCTAATTAAGTCTTGAATTAGTAAAGATGGGTATCCACGATTGGAGAACATCCGACTTAGTGTGTTACACTCATGATGAAAATCATCATTGTGAGAACACATCCTGGACGCTCTAACTAGTTGGCCTTTTACGACCCCTCTTTTTTGAAAAAATGGATGATTGCTAGTGAAATGTAAAAAAGAGTTGCTATAGAAAGGTTTTCTATATATTGTAGTTCTAAATTTGTCATGGACGTTATCTTTATATATATTAATGTCCAAAAAGTTGATAGCATACTCCTGATATTGGAATGTAAAATCCAAAAATGATGTAAAGGAGCCCATTGTTTCAACTAATCTCTCAGCATCCATTTGTGTACCTTTCATTATAATAAGGATGTCATCCTGATACTGTGTATACCAAACAACTAGGCTATTAAACAGTGGATGGGCAAATAAAAAAGAATGTTCCCAAAATGCCATGACAGAGTTGGCGAAACTGCCCCCACATGGGGAGCCCATAGCAATAACTGATTTCTGAAGAAAACTGGATCAGTTGACTGATGCAGTGGACAGAAGGTTGGTTGAGACAGTGTCTGTCTTGGACTGCACATTGTCTGTGCTGGAATGTGTGATTGGAGTTGAGTGTTGGACTTTTGGACATAGGTCAGCAATCCCATCTGCTGAAACTCCACGTGGCCATGCACAATCCTTCTCCAGTAGTGGTAGTACATCCAGTGCTGCAGCGGGGAGTGCACTGTCCACACCATGGTGTGGCACACCATGGGTTCATGGTCCTGGGCATTTCTGTGGTGGACACAGTCTCAGCAGACAGCAGTCACCATCAGGTACTAGCACCGCTTCTGACCTTGGGCATGGAGTTATCAGTGCAACTCCTGGCAGAGTGAGTTCTCGTGTTCAGGGCTGGAGACAGTGAACTGTCAACTCTACCATGTATGGTCCAAAGCTGTCCAACACACAAACATGTAGGGCTAGCACTGAGCTTGACTGCATATAAGCACACACTCACAGACCACTGTCAAACGCAAGTCAACTACAGACACAGATGGCACATTTCCATAGTCCATCGTACCTGACTCACACACATGCTGTCAACCATTTGGATCAGCCTAAGCCTTATGCAGCCCCACACAACACCCTACGCAAGTAATGATACCTGTACCACATGCCTGTCATCCTCTCCATCAATGCAGAGAAACAAAGCTATGTGTCTGATACACAGGGTGACTATATTAGTTGACATGTACTTGTGTAATGCAGTGTTGTTTTGCCATGCCACATGTAGTGGTTAATGACAGATACTATATGCTGGCATTTGTCATGAGTATGCCATACACTTTTGTGTACCTTATGTTGTATGGTGTTGTAATGGCTGCATAGCTACACAATGGCAGGTGTGTCATGGACCTGCTTCTGTTTCTGTTTCAGGAGTCTGTTAGGATAACATATGGATAAAAAGTGGCAATAAAGCAGCACAGGATGGCATGTCAGTACAGAAGAAATATATCTTCAACAAGGTAGAGCACCATAAGTGCAGGGCTCTATAGGTGTGTACTAAGCTAATGGCCCTGGAGCCTTTACAGGCCTAGCCCATAGGATTACCTTGGCATTGTGCCACCCAACCTTAGTTTCCAGTGTCTCTGTTGTGTAGAGCCACTGGAATGATACCCGGGGTGAATTTTCTATTTCCCATCCACTCATCAATATTTCTCTTGAAGAGGGCCTGTGAGGTGCTCTGTTTGAATAGGTTCAAATAATCAGCCCTTGCAAGTCTTGAACCCATGACCCTGCACCCTATAGCCACAGCAATTTACCACTAAGCCATCTGAGCTGTATATGTGTATAACAGGCAAACAAGGACAATGGTGGCATTCAGTGTATTTGTGCATCACTAATCTGTCAACAGGTCCACTACCATTGATAAGTGTCACTAGGGTTTTGGGAACACACATCTATAAGCTGTGGTGATGGAGATTACCCATCTACAAATATCCTGTGTCCAGTACAGACATCTGCCCAACCCCAGTTATGACTGGCTTGTTCTGCATTCCATTTTGTAACCTGCACATGTTGTGCCACAGCAGATGTGTGCTTCACATGCATGGGGGGACTGTTTCATGTAGGGTGTACTGTCTGTATTACATACTTGTCCCTCCAGCATGTCTTTGTATACCACAGTGATGGTGTAGGCATGTACAACAGGTGAGACATGTTTTAGTCCTGTCATGGATACATGGGAGGTACACAGTGGGATCCTACACATCCTTGTATGGAGTCATATACATCCCCTCCAAAGCATTTAGGAGACAGACAACACATGTACGGTCATGACACAGACTCCATAGGACATGTTATCTACACTGTGTACTGGTGTACCATGGAACATGTGTGACTGCTACAGTTGTATGATATGCCTGTGTAGTGACATAGCAATGATGCCATTGCACACAATGATAGGTGTGATGACTGCCACATTCAGTATAGCAGTGACAGCCTGGAATGTACATCTCAAACCTGCCAGTATACTTTTTACAACAGTGAATGCATCCCTACAACTTACCGACCAGTGAGAGTCAAAGGCTACATTACTCTCTGGGTCCATAACTCCATGTGTAATAGCTCAACTGTGTGCGGTGTGCAGACACTACACTATTTTGCAGGGGTAGATGATTTTCTACAGGATATATTGTGCAGTCATTGGACGTTAGTCTTTGTCAGTGGCTCAGGGTACAACTGACTGTGTCTTATGCCATCCTGGATAACTATTGGCTCTGTGTGGGATTCTGTGACAGCTTCCAATATGCAATCACCTGTTAATGTACTCAGTCAGATATCACTGACAATGGCTGTGACTGCAGAGAGAGAAAAGGTAGGTAAGGTATGCCAATAATGGAGGATAGTAAACTCCACTAGTGATTGGCATCACTGCGGCATAGCTCTCCCAGTGCTATCTTCCCAGAGTATGACTGTCAGACACTTGCCTATTCAACACCTGACATAACACTTGATGTACACAGTTTCTAGCATGGCCTTTTGCCTAATATTGTCATACACCTTGTCAGGCCATGGTTTGTGGAGTGAGACATATGTCCAACATCCATTGCATAGTGTAACAGTCAATGGGCTCCACTGGTTACATTCGGTAGGCATGATTTGGCCTTAAGCAAAAGTAACAGTGTTTGGTCCAGTGTCAGTAGGTGTACAACAGTGTCAGTGCTCATATCCATAATTCTTATCATGGCATTTCAGCTGACATGACTCAGAGATCTGGGGACACTACTTGGCACTACATCTGTGCAAGTAAGTATTGCAGTTACTTCCAGCATGTTGCAAAAAGAGAGTCATGCAGGGTATCTGTACAGACCGCAGACAAACATGTTAGGAAAGTGTAATATGTATGCACTATGTTGCTTAGTCATGTTGTGGCTCACTTGCCCAAAGAAAGGTCTAGGTCCTTACCTATAATGCCCTGCAGCACTGCAGTAACACACCACACTGGAAATCAATGTAGTGCATCATGTGTTTATATGTCAGTATCTGCCATTAGCAGGTTATACAATAACAGATGGACAGTGCTGTGTGACAGTTGGGGTGAGGGTGCCCCTCTAACATGAAGGCACTACTACCTCAGCTGAAAGAAGCACATAGTGTTGTTGTAATGTGTAGACATGGATAGTGACAAAAGTAGCCACCTACACAAATCAGAACCACAATGCACAGTGTAGTTACATGTGTGACCTCAAAGGACAGGCCCAGATTGTCAGTGACCTCATATGTCATGATGCCACATATGATGGATCTGTACTCATACCTAACTTGTACACCCACACTGTCTGCATCAACTACACTCCCTTATCCCCACCACATGTGACACCTGACATTCCTACAACCTGTCCTATAACTTCCAGATTTACAGAGCAGTTCATAACTTACCTCTCAGTGGAAGATAGGCAGCATCTATTGCACATGCTAATATTCCAGGCTGCATCCCACGTGTGATCTGACAAGGATGACTAACACCATTGGGAAACCCTTGCAATCATATCAACACTACTGGCTGCACACCAGCTGAGTGAACAATGCCAACTGTTATACCTTTGCACAGAGGTAGTGGAGCCACTGACCAACATAACTATACACCTCTTTGTCTGAGTATCCATATCTGTATGCCCATAGGGACGCTCATCATGGAGTTGATCATCACACATATATGTGTTCTACACACAGTTGACTAGACAGTTTGGAAGTGTGACAGGAGGACCATGACTGCTACATGTGGGGAACATTTCTGAGGCAATCACCATGGACCTGGGTGAGGGTACATCAGGGCATACAACCCACTAGACTGAGCTAAGCCATCTGACTATATCCACACTCAGGCAATATTTACAAACCACCCACTTAAGCATCCATGATACTGTCATTGTATCATTGTAGGGGTCACCAAGTGGCCTATTGCTGGCACACATATGCAACATATAGACATCTGTCTCCAATAGCTGATATGTAAGCAGCAGTGCTCAATAGGGTGCAGTCCTGGGTCCTCTACTGCTTGGAAAAAATTCAACCACAATACATGTGACTACTGACTGAGTATGGCTAACAATGTTGGCTGATGTCTGCAAATTGTGAGCACTCATAGAGTCTCTGTGGTATGTCACTATCCTGCAAGAGTGTATTGTGAACACATGACTGTTGACATACTAATAGCCATAAACTCCATGCAAATATATATGTAGTATCATTTCCGTCAGTTAGACCTATATACCTGGTAAGTAGCACATCAGTTGCAACATGTGATGTACATACCCAAGGGTGAACGAACTGGGCACACAGACCTGGCCACACAGGTTTACACCTAATATGCCTCAGCTCACCATGTCTCTACAGTGATATGGCAGAATCATATGGCATAGCTGAGACCACAGTTACCTGTAAGTGACATACTCATAACTTCCAAGTACTCTTCCCTCAGCATGCCAATGTCTGGTGCAATGGCCATTTGGTGATCTACCTTTACAAGCAGTACTGGCGATTGCACACAACATTATAGTCCCACACAATGACACTTCATGTCTTCAATATGTATTCAGTGGGGATCATCTGCAATGAATGTCATTGTCAGCTGTGGCATATACGCTACTTAGAGGTGATCTATGCCTTGCATACAGGGCAATGTGTGATCCTGCTTGATTGCATATGCTGCCTATCTGTAGAATGCATAGTACATGGATAACTCACTGTAAGGACATTAACCTCATATGTGGCATTAGTACTACATACTTGTGAGAGAGATTTGTCTAGCAGACTTAAACACACCCTTGAATCAGAATCCTGCCTAATGGCACACAGAGCACCTCAGTGTGCCTTAGCACATGCCATCTAAATGACTGGCTGGACAAACATCATCTCAACACAGAGCATCTGCCTGTGCCTCTCTTCGAGTGTAGGAATATGTGCTGATTCTGTAACTATGGGTATAAAGATATCTATGATTGTGAGGGCTGTATTTCCATTATGCTAGTGAAGTTCAAACATCTCCATAACATAATGTAAAATGCTCTAACAGGCTCACAGAAAAAACATAGCTACATTGAGGCTAACACCACTTCCAATCACTGCATACAGGACACCCCAAGGCACACACATAGTTGACGTTAGCTGTATGTAGATGAGAAGACTTACCTATGTAATGGTACACACTATAGATCACAGTATGTGATGCCTGCAACACACCTCATGTCTGCTAGTACTATCAGTTCAGGACATATTATGCTTGATGATATCAGCAGGCCTTGTTGTGGTCAACACTTTGGGGGGGCACATCACATGCTACAAATAAAATACTGCAAAACCCTACCTAATTCTAGGTTGCAAAGATGATCAGATTTATGCCATCTGGACATGCACACAAACCAAGTAGACTGAAGTGAGTTTAGAACCCCTACCTATCTAGTCTATACACTACAGATCAGAGTATTCATCACATGCACCATGGCTTAAGTCTGATATGATACTGTCAGCTGGTAATCTTGAGGTGGATGACATCATAAGGCCTTGTAGAAGAGAGCTGTTTTGAGGCCAGCAGCAAGTACAGGGCCAAAAAGGTTCATAACCATTGCAGGTGGATAGCCCAGGAGGGCATGTCAGTTGTTCTGCAGGACACATACACACACACACACACACACACACACACACACACACACACACACACACACACACACACACACACACACACACACCAAGTACCCTGCAGTAGGATTAGAAACCCTATCTATCTAGTCTTACACATTACAGATCACAGTATTTGTCGCACACACCATGGCTTATACCTGATACTATGTTCTCAGCTGGTAGTCTTAAGGTGGATGACATCATCAGGCCTTGTAGAAGAGGGCAGTTTGCAGACCAGCAGCAAGTTACAAGACCAAAAAGTTCATATCCATTGCAGGTGGATAGCCCATGAGGTCATGTCAGTTCCTCTGCAGGGGGATACACACACACACACACACACACACACACACACACACACACACACACACACACACACACACACACACACACACACACACACACACACACACATACACACACACACGCACACAAAGTAGCCAACATTGGGATTAGAGCCCCTACCTATCTAGTCTTACACACTGTAGATCACAGTACTTACTGCATGCAACACAGGTTGAGTCTGTTGTATATGTGATTGCAGGCCCAGTACTTGTGCATTACACAGGCTAGGCTTGTGTTGAACAGCATCTGTGACCTGCAGAGTGATATTGCTTCATACTGTTATCTGCATCTAGTATCCTAGCAGTGGGACAACTGTTATTATCCTAGCTATGTGTGTACAGTTACCAGTATAGCCATATGTGGCTGCTTGCAGTTAGATAGGCAAACCTGTGGGCAGGAGCAGTGTGCCCTGTCCATGCATGCATTGACAACATTATACATTATACCACCTGCTCACCTGTGTCCCTCCATGTGGTGACATCCAAGAGGCACAGAGGTCTGTAGGTTAAGTGGATTATGTACTGTTGTGCCCTTAGTTTTGATCCTTTGAGCAACAGTATGGATGTGTGATAGTGCAGATTTACTCACCATTATTAGGGTATGTAGGACAATACAGACATTCACACACATATTTATGTAAATAACAGAGATGTATATATAAATGTAGCTGTGTGTATGTATGATATGTATATGTGTCATGTAGATATATGGGGAAAGTCTATGTATCATTGTGTTATATATAGTTATATATAGTTTTATATATATATATATATATATATATATATATATATATATATATATATAGATATTGGTATATATCTATTTGACACTACATAGTGATAGATATACTATGCATCTTAGAGAGAGATAGTGACAGATGGACAGGTATACATATATGTCTGTATGTATAGACATATTTATACATAATAGGTTATTCTTATGATGGGGAAACAGAATTGTGCTCATTTTAGCTAAGTGTTTGGGCATGTCCATTTTGACTGTCAGTACTTATAAAGTGATTCCAGGCCACACCTACCTGTACACCAATTTGGGATTTTGAGTGTTACTGACCATACCTCTCAACTGTTCAGAGTTTCACAGAATGTTTAGAGTTTTGGCTCATAATTTTGGTCTGTTTTTCATAAAATTTGTAGTTTTCTGGCAAATCACTTGAATGAACTGACAAACTGACATCAGTAAATAATGACATACATTTGAGTTTCTGACTTCAAATCCTTCTGTAAAATGTCTGTTGAAACAAACCCTGTTATTCTAGCAACTTTTTGAGTTTATGAGAGCAATATTTAAAATATGCTCCTATCTGTGGGTCCCCCATTTTGTTGGGCATTGTCTAGATTTCACTAAGAGGTTGAGATATATGTTACAGATATTGACATCTGTCACTGTTTCTGCAGTACTGCACTTCACTCAAAATGTCTGCGGCATTCCTTAGCAGTCTGCTATACTTAGTATATGACTGAGGTTCATAATGTTACACCACACACAGAATGACAGCATGTGAAAACACCAACATAATAATACCTCACATGCAAAAGATGTGAATCCTTCCACATTAGAAGCATCAACACCATCAACCATGCTAATTTCCCTAATCTACTGAGCCACACAGGTTGCTAGAGAGTGTCATTCATAACACATTCAACAGCATAAATATGAACATTATTATTTCTGCTTTATGTAGGACATACAATGTGTGTTAGATTACTATGTTACTGCCCTGAGATTGCCTATTCTGCTGATCTACCATTGCTGACTTACTGTGAAAGCAGTTTTATGAGAACACTGTTGTGTTGGGGTGGGGAAGCAACAGCACACTATCTGCTGGGGTAGTCAGTAATCCAAATGTCATGTGACCCCACTGTTTAACATCTCCCTTGACTGATGTAGTGAATATTCCAATCATGAGGCCTACTGATCATTAGGGGACATGTACTATTGGACTGGGTATCTGTAGTCCCATGTGGATGTTACAGCTATACAAATAGCCCACTATATTTCCTTGCATAAATGCAGCAGATACATACATATGATACCATATTATATTAATCCTGACAAGTAGTGTGTAGGTTAGAGACTTACCTTGCAAATGCAGCAGCTGACAAAACTGTAGTTTTCAGCTGATTATGTTTGTGCAAGCAGTACACAGCGAATGCATGGATAGGTACAGGTTGTGTGGGTTACCTGGCATCAACAATTTTACTATATGTATGTGAGTAGGACTAAAGTGTCAGTCCCTAGTAAAATAGGTTGTCAGTGAATGTGCTATGCATTGTCACTTAGCCAAAGCCAGGGCATATTGGGCACACCTAAGTTTGCCTACAAGGACATCATCAGGGGTTTCCTCTTCCGAGTCCTCCTGTGAGCGTGGCTATGGTAACCTAGGCACTGGTGGGTGGCTGTGTATCCCTTTCCTTTGCTGATGCTTCTGCAGCTGTTTCCACAGGATCATATTGTGTAGCATGACACATAGGTTCATAGGTTCATAGGTTTATACTTGGCTATCTGCCCTAAGGCATTTATAAGCCTAGCCCAAAGTTCTGTGGCTTACGCCACCCCTTATATGAAAAAATACTGTACCCATTAGTTTGTTGTGCCTCTGTCCAGCAGTAACACAGAGATGATTCCCGGGGTAAACCGACGATCTTCCATCCACAGGTCAAGATTCTCTTGAACAGAGCCAGCGAGGTGCTCTGCCTCACATGGACCGGGATTTTATTCCACAGCATAGGGAGTCTCTGAGTGATAAATCTATCCCTCCAGCACGTCCTATTTATATCCGTGCTAAGGTTTAAGTTGCTTGCTCTAGTGGTTTTGGTGGATTTGGATTTTTTGAGGTGGAGCATGTCCATTAATTCCGGGTTGGACATGGCCTTGTATGTCAGGCACATGTCACCTCTGAGCAGACGGTATGCGACTGAATAGAGCTGGAGTTTCTTCAATCTGGCAGCATATGGCAGATTTTGGAGTCCCTTTATCCTTTTGGTGAGGAACATTTGGGGTCTCTCCAATTGCTGCAGATGTCGGGTGAGATACATCCCGAATGGGGCATTGTACTCGATCATTGGTCTGATAAGTGAAGAGTACAGGGGAACAATGACCTCACAAGATCTGGATGTGAATCCCTTCATGATCAGGTGGGCAATGTAGAAGGTCTTTCTAACCACTTTAGCAACGTGACTGTCAAAAGAAAGGCCACTGTCAACCTGGGTCCCCAGGTCCCTGATAACCTCTTCTGTGCTTAGTGGATTGCCACCTATATGGTAGCTTGGGGTTACCTTGTTTTTCCCGAAGGGTATGACTATACATTTTTTGGCGTTTAACTTCAGGCCACGGCTCTGGCACCAGCTATCTGTTTCCGTGAGTCCCTTCTGAAGGATATCCATGTCTGATGCACTTTCAACTATGGCGCCCAGTTTGCAGTCATCTGCAAACTTTGTCAGCCAAAGTCCTCCCATGTTGGCCTGTACTTCTGAGAAGTAGATGCCGAACAATAGGGGGCCAAGGACCGAGCCCTGTGGGACACCACTTGTGACCGGCTTGGAGTCTGACAAAGCGCCAGCAACTCTAACCCTGTGGGTTCTGTTCTTAAGCCAGTTTGCAACCCATCTTGTGACATATGGGTTTACATTTAAGCTGGTAAGTTTTTCTATAATACCCGAGTGGGGTATTGTGTCAAAAGCCTTTGCAAGGTCAAGGTAGGCTGTATGGACTGCCTTTCCCTCATCAATGGCCTTGGTGACTGTTTCGAAGAAGTTGACCAAGTTCAAAAGGCATGATCTGCCCTTGACGAAGCCAAACTGGGTCGGGTCCAATGTCTGCAAGTCCCCTATATCTTTGTTTATGAGCTCCATTATGATCCTCTCTATAGCTTTGCAGACTAGACTTGTTAAGCTTATGGGGCGGTAATTACCAGGGTCCATAGAGGCACCGCCTTTGTGGAGTGGGACCACAGTTGCCGTACGCCACTCCTTGGGCACGTATCCTGTGGTAAGGCTGAGATTAAACAGCTGCCTTATGTGCCAGTTTAATTCCTCATTTAGCTCATGTAGCACACAGCTGGGGACACCATCCGGTCTCTTTGATGCTGTGTTTATAGCTTTAGAGAGAGCAGCTTTCACCTGCGCATTTGAGATGTCTGGGAGGCTACACTCCGCTGGGGTAGTTATCTCTCCTTTAGGGGGGGAGAGGGGGGCTGAAGTTTGCACTGAACCTGTCTGCCAGTATGTTGGCAATGTCTGTGGGTTCAGTGATTTTTGTATCATTTTGGACTAATTCTGAGCATATCTGGGAGTTTCCACCCAGGTTCCTAACATAGCTGAAAAAGGCCTTATGATTGTCCTTTGAATCCATGGCAATTTTTCTCTCAAAATTGGTCTTAGTTGATTTTATGAGTGCTCATATTTTTTTACTAATAATGATCAGGGGTGACTTCCCTTTTATGGATTTTGTTCTATCATGTAATAGCTTTCTCCTCTTATTGTAAAGTTTGTTAATGGCTGGGGTCCACCAGACTGGACGTTTGCCCTTTGTGGAAAGAGTCTTGGTTTTATTTGGGATTGCCTGATCTATGCAGTCCTGGAGGTGTTCATAGAAGGCATTTGTAAGGGCTTCCGCAGCTTGGGTTGTTGTTTTCACTGGCTCACAGGCTCATACTGTGAGTATCTGTGCATATGTGGCTGGAGAGTACTGCAGGGCTCCACCAGATATATTAAGACACTGGAACCATGACTTCAGAAGTCCAAACACATGCTCTATGATGTTTCTAGTTTGTACACGTGCCTCATTATGGCATTCTTACATGGGTGTGTGCGCATTTCTGATGGGTGTCATCATCCATGGTTCCAGTACATAGCCAGCATCTTCAAGTGTATGGCCATGTGGGATCTTCCCCTAGCAAACATCTGGGACAGCTGTGATGTGTGCCAGATATGGGAGTTGTGATAATTGCCAGGGCTACCAGCACACACATTCATGATAATGACCTGGGCATTGCACATGACCTGGCAGTTGATGGAGTGGTATCCTCCTCATTGGGTGGTAAATTGATGTCTACATGACTGCAGTCTGTGACACCCAGTACCTCAGGGCAATGTCCTACATGGTAGAAGTGTTGCATATTGCTGGCCCTCGCCTCAGGGGTGAGGGGAAAAGAAATGTGCTCACTAGCATGTGGTAGCATGGCATCAAGGAAGTGGTGGAGTACACTGGATGCTGATGCCTCTGAGACCCCCATCATGACCCCAGTTAGTCTTTGGAAGGTACCTGTTGCTAGTATCTTAAGGGCTGTGCATACCTTTGTTTCCACTGGGATGTGTTCCCCTCTGTTGGCGCTGGGTCTGAGTTGAGGGCAGCCGAGCTCAGTGAATTCTTGCGGTATGCCTCTGTCCACCCTGTAACACTCTACAATTTTCAGCTTATTTAGCCCCTTGAAGGTTACCCTGGGCCTGAACACTGTTCTCCCTCGCTGTCTAGGCCTGTTGTCAGCAGCAGCAGCAGCACTGACTTCAGCATCTAGCACATACAGATGTAGCAAACCTGCAGAAGCCACTAGCATTCTTTCAGTAAAAATTTCCAAGTATGTACTCCAATGGTGCAGATTATGGGGGAAGAATCAGATTGTGAGGTGTATGCAAGTCTTATGCTGCTCTTCTGTACATGCTGACTCTGTGATTGGCTACCTATGATGATGTACCTGTCCCATATATCACTAACATCATTTAATGGCACTAATTTAAGTTAAAAAAGGTGCAAAACTAATTAATATGTCATTGTCTTTTAGATACACTTAGCACTGTGACCTACCCCGCAAATGCGCACCTCATAGATAAACAAAGCTTAGCACTTAGTACTCACACCCTCACACACAGATTTCCATTCCCAGCATAGTGGCACACCATGCAATCATGTGGAAACATGTTTCCCTAAGCTAAACAAAGCTTAGAAGTTAGTGCACACACATACCCCTGGAAGGGCATGCTCAGCACAGCAGTGCACCATACAAACAGGCACAGCTAAACTGAAATAAGCTTAGAAGTTATTGGACCCAGCCTCCCCTGATGTCAGCTACCTTCTCTGTAAACACCAACATAGTTTCCTGCCTACATAGAAGGGGTATGCAGACACTATCAACCCTTTATGCTGTTCAGTAACTCCACTTCATTTGCATACGGACCCATGCTCATAGCCTGGAAACTGTACATTTCAAAGCCCTACCACATTAGCAACAGCACCAATGCACCATTGCAGATACTCCATGCAGGGTTCTGTAATACATTTCTATCACATAATACGAATTTTGTTTTTCCCATTTTTTTTTTTATAAAGCACTTTTGCACACTGCTGTGTGCCGCACAAACATGCCCAGATTATTAAATAAATAAATGTAATTTAACTTATATCCTTTAAATTTTCAGACAATTTGAGGATATTTTTGCTCATATCTGTACATACTATGCCATTTCTGTTCATGTATATACATTTATACAGCCTCTTTTGTCTGTCTACATTCCTGTACATGGATTTTTTCCGTGTACACTACTGCACTGATACAGGGTCTGCAGAGCTGCATATCTGCTTGCTGGATCACTCTACCTGCCTCATTTGCATGAGATTTACCTGCTTATGAAGTGACTTGCATGCCACGGAACTTCATGTGTTGGCACATGCATGCACACCGCCCAGCAGTTTTTACTGAATCTAAAACCTGCTTACTTTCATGTAAGCAGCATCGCACGATGCCTACACAGTAAAAAAGACAATGTAGGCTTTATGAAATTTCTCCCTATGTGTTTGTGCATGTGTATGTGAATTTGTATATTAAGTATAGATATATAGAAAGATATACAATTGTATACATGCTACAAATAGGTTTGAGAGTAGACACTTAGCAGAGGTGATTAAAAAGGGGCATTCATCATATGCAAGAAACCCAAAGAAAAATTGTTCTTAAAATATATCAAGCAGTATTTTTAATAGTGTGATAGACCTTTTATTTCTGGATTTAGCCTTGGCATTTTAGCTATGCTAGACAATTGCAGTCAACAAACATAGAATATAAAAGCATTAATGATTGTTTAGCAATAAACCATTTAACTTCAGTGGAATGTACTATAGAAAATGGCCTTGAAACTGAAACATTTCTTCCCTGTGAATGCAACTCATGGCCTGTATCATAAAAAGCAGAATACCTAACGTAGATACGCAAACCAGAGCTTTGTGCTTGAAAAAATCACCCAAATCACTAACTTTTTATTTAAAATATAAAAGTGGATCTGTCATTGTGATTTGTCACAATACTCTACATTTAGAGAATTTATAAAAATGCAAAATAAATTGGAGCACAACATTTCATCCTTCTAAGTTTCAGTTGTATATTGGTAATACAAAATTCTAAAGTTGTTTCTGTACAGGAATAAAATTGTTCATGTACTGTGTTTCTTGCATATCTGTACATTTTCTACTGAAAGGGGTATTTCAGTTAGACTGCCATCTCACTTTAATATTAACTTGCTAAATAAATCATCTATATCATGGAATGGTTCTAGTTCTATGGAAAAGTAAAAAGTACATACTTTGAATTGCCCTGTGATTAAACTTAACCTTATCTTTAACTTGCTTGTAGCAAGCAAGTGCATTGTAGCAAAACTTTTTTTGCACTATGACAGATAGAATATATTCCTAGTAAAGTGGTTCTAGCTTCCTTCCAGAGAAAAGATTACTGAACATGACAGAGCAAAATCCCTAAAAGGGAAGGCATCTCTGATCAGTACTAGCAAAAAACTACGATCACTCATAAAATCATCCAAGGCCAATTTTGAGAGAAAAATCGCAAAAGACGCAAAAGACAATCACAAGGCCTTCTTTAGCTATGTTAGAAACCTGGGTGGAAACTCCCAGATATGATCAGAGTTAGTCCAAAATGACACAAAACACACTGAACCCACTGACATTGCCAACATTCTGGCAGACAGGTTCAGTGCAAATTTCTCCTCCCCCTCTCCCCCAAAAGGAGAAATAACTATCCCAGCAGAGTGTAGCCTCCCTAACATCTCAGATGCCCAGGTGAGAGCCGCCCTCTCTAAAGCTAAAAACACAGCATCAATGGGACCGGATGATGTCCTGGGCTGTGTGCTACATGAACTCCAAGAGGAACTAAACCCACACATAAGGCTGCAGTTTAATCTTAGCCTTACTACAGGATACGTACCCAAAGAGTGGCGTACGGCAACAGTGGTCCCACTTCACAAAGGCGGTGCTTCTACGGACCCTGGAAATTACCACCCCATAAGCTTGACGAGCCTGGTCTGCAAAGCTATGGAGAGGATCATTATGGAACTCATAAACAAAGACATTGGGGACCTACAGACATTGGAACCTACCCAATTTGGCTTTGTCAAGGGCAGATCCTGCCTTTTGAACTTGGTCGACTTTTTTGAAACAGTCACTAAGGCCATTGATGAGGGTAAGGCAGTTCACACAGCCTACCTTGACCTTGCAAAAGCCTTTGACACAATACCCCACTCGGGCATCATAGACAAACTCACCAGCTTAAATGTAAACCCATATGTCACAAGATGGGTTGCAAACTGGCTCAAGGACAGAACCCACAGGGTCAGAGTTGCTGGAGCTATGTCAGACTCTAAGCCAGTCACAAGCGGTGTCCCACAGGGCTCAGTCCTGGGACCCCTCTTGTTCGGCATTTATTTTTCCGAGGTACAGGCAAACATATGAGGATTGTGGCTGACAAAGTTCGCAGATGACTGCAAACTGGGCGCCATAATTGATACTCCAGCGGACACAAACATCCTTCAGAGAGGCCTCATAGAAACAGATAATAGGTGCCAGAGCCATGGCCTTAAGCTGAACGCAAAAAAATGTATAGTCATACCCTTTGGGAAAAACAAGGTACCGTCAAATTACCACATAGGTGGTAATCCATTAAGTACGGAAGAGGTAATCAGGGACCTAGGGACCCAGGTTGACAGTAACCTCTCATTTGTCACTCACATTGCCAAAGTGGTTAGGAAGACCTTCTATATTGCCCACCTTATCATGAAGGGTTTCACATCTAGATCAAGAGAGGTCATTGTGCCCCTGTACTCTTCTCTTATCAGGCCAATGATTGAGTACAATGCCCCATTTGGGATGTATCTCACCCGACACCTGCAGCAGTTGGAAAGACCCCAAAAGTTCCTCACCAAGAGGATAAAAGGTCTTAAACATATGCCATATGCTGCCCAACTGAAAAAACTCCAGCTCTATTCAGTCGCATACCGCCTACTCAGAGGTGATCTGTGCCTGACGTATAAGGCCATGTCCAATCCGGAATTAATGGACATGCTCCACCTCAGAAAATCCAAATCCATCAGAGCCATGAGAACAAGAGACTTAAACCTCAACACAGAAATAAATAGGACGTGCTGGAGGGACAGATTCATAACCCAGAGGCTCCCTACACTCTGAACAGAATCCCAGTCCATGTTAGGCAGAGCCCCTCACTGACTCTATTCAAGAGAAATCTTGACGAGTGGATGGGAGATCATAGGTTTACCCCGGGGGTCATCTCTGTGTCTCTACTAGACAGAGGCACAGTAAACTAAACACTAAAAGGGCGTAGTATTCTCATCCTAAGGGGTGGTGAAAGCCACACACACTCTGGCTAGGCTTATAAATGCCCTAGGGCAGATAGCCTAGTACGAACCTATGAACCTATGAACCTATAATATGGAAAGACAGTGAATCTATATGGCAAGCATGTTTTTTCACTAGATAGCAAAGATGTAAAGCTAATAAGAATGAGAATTTCATTCAGTATACACAGTACATCCAGCATTTAAGATTTCACTAGATAGCAAAGATGTAAAGCTAAAAAGAATGAAAATTTCATTCCATATACATAGTATATCCAGCATTTAAGAAGAAGGAAAGGGAAGCATTCTAGTGCAGTAAGGTCAGATAATCTTCTTCTTTCGGCTTTTCCCAGTTAGGGGTCGACACAGCAGATCACCTGTCTGCTCATGATTGGCAGTAGAGTTATACAGTGTCTAGTTGCCAGCCCGGCACCCAACCTTACACAGGAGGCACACACATGCATGCACTCATGCCTAGGACCAATTTAGAGTGCCCAATCCACCTACAGCATGTCTTTGGGATGAATCCAGAGTGCTCAGAGGAAACCCATGCGACCACAGGGAGGACATGCAGACTCTGCACAGAAGGCACCCCAGCTAATGATCGAATCGGAAAGCCTCTTGCTGTGAGGTGGCAATTCTAACTGCTGCACCACAGCAGCCGCTGGCTGTAAAGTCAGACAATATGATTTGTAATTGTGAGTGCATTCTGAAGGTCAGCTAATCAAAAATGTTTAATATTAAGGGGTATATCACCTTATGTCCTAAATGAGACAATCATTAAGTTAATTATATTAGATACAGGGGTGCAACTATTGCAGCCCCTTCTATGACTGCTGGAAAATTTTCCACACACAGACACAGACACACACACACACACACACACACACACACACACACACACACACACACACACACACACACACACACACACTTAAGTTTTAAGTCACTGAATGGCATTTCTAGCACTTTTTTTCTGACAGAAGTTTATAAAAGAATTCCTGAATGACAACATACAGATCTTTTGAGAAGTAAAAGACTTAAATTGTAATTATCTGTTATGTAAGTGCTACATTTTGCATGAATGTACATACATTCACACACACATGGAGGCAGACACACACACACACACACACACACACACACACACACACACACACACACACACACGCGCACACACACACACACACACACACACACACTGGGTGAGGGTGGCTTGCCACCTGTGGAAAACAAGTTTTTGCAACATTGGAATTGTTTTGTTTTGTTTTTTGACTGGAGATCTTTCAGTGTTTTAGATTTTTTTAGGGTTTGGATAATCTCATGTTGATTAAATGAGCAAAAATATTCATAGTTGACTCTGATGTTTGTTTTTAGAACTGTACCCAACATGACCGTCATTCATTTAACTAAACCCTTTATTGTTCCATTACATTTCCACACTATACCATTGTTTAGCTGTTGGCAGCCATTTTGCAACCAGCTTTTGGTGTTCCAAGACAGTACACACAAGTGCACAAAGGGTAGAACTACTCAAACAAACAAATTAGGATACCCTCGTGGTATGTGAATATTATATAATAAAATTGCATTCTGGCCTATTTTAGGCCCAGAGAAAACTGCTGTTAATTACTAATTTTACAAGAAAGAGCTAGCAAAACTGGGGTTATAAAAGAGAATTAAAAGATAATTAGAAATGTCAGGATGGTTATAGAAAATATGAAAAGTTTTCACACTAATCATCAAATGAAAACATATTGATCTGAAAATATCTGCCAGCCTCAAATCATTGTATTTCAATCACCTATCAAATAATTCTTGTATTTTTAAACAAAATTGTGAAGTTTAACACCACTCATACTTATGGACTTACACTATAATAAATTATGTTTTATGCCATGTTGCTTATTGGCGAACTGTTACTCAGGCATTTTTAAAATATACAAGCTTATGCCTCTATAACCTTTTTAGAATTTACATTTGCTGAGTAATTGTTGTCACAAAAGCAAGCAGCCCCTACATCTCTTTCATTTCTTCCTATTGATTTCACAGTGATTTAAGTGTTAAATAGTTTAAACATTTTGTTGAAAGTATTGGCCAGTATTTATAGTCTGGAGCTTAGCAAATGAGTTAGTTATCTGTGAGCTGCAACACTACATGGATATACAAATAAGATTGGAAAAATGTATTTGTATTTGAGATGAATACAGGAAAGTGAAGCATTTTTTAAAGAGTATATATTTCACAGTGTTATGAACTTGCAAATTAGTTTGCAAAATAATGAGGGTTGGTGTTACTTTTCCCCCATATATAATGGGTGACCATTGCTGACCACAGTCACCCTTAATGCATTTGAGGAAAGCTACAGATTGTGCATAAATTTAAAAGGATTTTTTTTAAAAAAGGGATTTATATTTTTTATATAGCGGTATCCTTTTATGGACACCCTGATGGTTTCCTTAAAGAATAGAAAGGAGAGTGATAATAAAGACTGAAAAAGGGGAGACAAAACAAGGAATGGAACACACAAGAGAAATACCAAGAGTGTTTGTGCTGGATGAGGTTGGAGAGAATGCATGCTATGTTTTTTTTTTTTTTTTTTTTGAGGGATAGATCCTCTCAAAAATTTTTTGAGGTGGTAGTGCAGGTGAGAGATTTGGAAGATGCAAAATGTAAAAGGGTAAGGGAAGAAGGGCTGAGGAAGGGACATCTGGAATCCCCATCCACACAGCCTCAAATACATCCACCTCCAGAGGATGCTGCAGTGGAGGACCCCACTGATAAGGGAATAGGGCCCATTGTTGGTACAGTCGTTGGCACCAACTGACACAGTGTGTCTTCTACACACTGACTGAATTTTCCTGTACACTATCTGTACCAGTATGTTCTCAACTGAGGTCTGAAGCCCCTTTTCAGTGAGGCTTGCTAGGCTGCCATGTGCTATAGTGCCTGCAGGACCAACTCCTCCACTCCAACCCCATGGGCATGTCTTCAGATGGGCAGATGGTGAGCTCTTCCTATCCTGGGAGGTACGTGCTCAGTCTTTCCCTGAGAGACTTGAACCTGTGAAATGAAAATAAGTGGGAGAGAAACAAAACAAAAAAGAGGAAAGAAATGCAAAAGCAAATAAGGAAAACAAAGAAAAAAGGGTTGAGGAGAGACAAAACAGAAAAGCACAATAAACCCACATAATACTGTTTACATGCCATCTCATGTGAAATACTGCATTGAAATCTTTATTGAAGTAAAGCTTTTTATGGGAAGTGCTAATGCACACAATGGAATAGTGATTTGGGATGCACTTTTGTACTTGGGAAGAATGCAATGACTAGTGCTTATATATACTTGTAATGAATTTAAACAGAAATAGATTTTGTCTTTTTGAAGGGTTGTATTTGTCTGTCAAGTTCTGTATTTGCATTACATTAAATACATACTAAAAATATTTGTTCTAACTACTCAAAGTAATCAGGTTAAAAAACATAAGCTTAAACTATAAAGTCTTCAGCTGCATTTCTTTCATCTGCAAAGTTATAGCAATATTTTCCTTTTGAGTGATACAGAAAACAGTTGCAAAAAGAATACTTCTTTCTCTTCTATTTTTATATCACTATAATGGTTTTAATCCTTTATAGGGTCTATATTAGATCACCAACTACTTAAAGAAGCGAATGGTGATTAATTGACTCTATGTAAGCAAAACCTTACAATCTCGAACTGTCAGAACAGCGATTTTCTTTTTCCTAGAGAAAAAAATTGCTGTTCCTAAACACATACACACAACACAAGCACACCAAACAAACAGCAATCCACACACATACACCTAAAATCTTACAACTAACCCTACACTAAAGTATACACACACAACTAACTATCCACTTACACTAACCCAAACCCTAACCCTAAGGTCCATCACTATCGCACACTCACCTCACCTGCTCCCAAGCCCTAACTCACCTAACCCACCCTAACCCTCATGTCCACACAATCGCACACATACCTAACCCGCGCCCTGACCCTAACTCAGATAACCCGCCCTAACCCTCACATCCACACAATCGCACACTTACCTGAACCCAACCCGTAACTTTCCACCACAGCTCTGAAAATACCAAAGCAACAGAAACGGACAACCAAAATCTTTCCCTGGAAAGATTTTGGGTTTCTGTTGCTTCAATATTTTAAGCTTTTGCTCCATAGTGTTCGATATTAGAACATTCAAAGGTTTTAAACCTCAATGTTCTAATATAAAAAACTAGGGACCTTATACAGAATAAAATCCTTCCTTACCCCTGCAGCCAGAATCACTATAGCCCAAACCCATGTAATCTCTACCCTGTACTATGCTTCTGCTATATATACGAATCTTTCTAAAACCAACCTTTCCAAACTCTCCACCAGCTATAATAACATAGCCAGATTTGCTATTGGTACCCCATATAGAACTCATCATTGCCACAACCTCAAACAACTGGGTTGGTTAGAACTACAAAACCAACTACTTTTTCAACAACTTGTTATCTCCCATAAGATACTCTACTACCCCAAGCATACCCCTATACTCACTAATCTCATCTCCCCTTACAAAAACCTTGCAACCCTACGTTCAGCAAATAAACTTCAAATCTCTTCCATTAAATCCAACAACAAAGCTGGGGACTCACTCTTCATAAACACCGTAGGAAAGAGCTGGAACCATCTTCCTTCTGAACTTTCCTACCTTACTTCTACTCTGCTTTATAAGAAGCATCTTAAAGAATATCTTAAATCCCACTGGCTTTGCCCCTGCTCTAACCCTGACTGATATATCTTGCCCATCCTGCTCTTTCTCAGAAAAAAAAAAATGTTTTTGTTTTTTTTTTGTTTCTACTCATGGTATTTTATTCTAGCCTAAATGTTTCTAAATAACTCTGCTTAACCCTATCTTTTAATGTAAACATTGTACCAATTTTAATTTTAATTTTACTGCATTGTTGTCATTATTGCTGCTTGGAGCTTTTCTCCCCGGGTCTCTACTGAAAATGGACATGTATCCAGTTAGACTAGCCCGGTCAACAAATGTAAAATAAAATAAAATAAATAAATAAATAAATATAGACCCCCTTTATATTATGCTTCTTAAACATAGCATGAGCTAGTAAGACAAAAATATTCTGTTGGACATTTGTTATACTTACCATAAGATTGTACCAGTCTTTATATTCTTCCCTGTTGCTGCTGTTAATTATAACTGATTTCTTCCTCAGCATTGATTATAAGAGAGAAGGCAATTTTTGTTTACTTGTATTTGAATTTCTTATGCATACATAGTTTCCTTTTTCTTTTCTTTTTTTCTTTTCTGTTGCATATGTGTAGCTGTATGAATTAGTACAAAACTGTACGGATATTCCCTGTCATTCTAGAGGATGTGTGTGGAATGTTGTTTTCAAACTACTTGTAACACTGTGTTCTGGTTTAGCTAATTTACAAGTACAAAAATGTAGCAATTCATGGAAGTTTTCATTTTCTTTTCTGTACAAATGTGGCTGATGTAATATGTACTATTGAAATAAAACAGCATTTTGCCACTAAAGTTTCTGCTGGTCATTCACTTGACACAGCAATCCCCACCCTCTACCCCAACCTGCAATCTAATGAAGATGGGGTGTGTGAGATTTCAGACATGTTGTATGTGCAATTAGAAATAATTGTCAACCAACACCTGTGTTAAGCAACTGTTTTAGTCATATTTCTGTGGCCTATACAAAATTGTCTACATCTAATGTAACTATTATAACAATTTTCTTGCAAAGTAAACCAGCTAGGAGCATGGTCTTGTGTCTTCACAGGAGTGGCATCTTTTGAAGAGCCAGAACAAAATTGAGGAAAGTACAGCCAGGGATATAATAATCAGGGTTAAAACTACTCCTTACAGGGTGTGACATCACCTTAACCAAACACTTTTTGCTAGCCTGGTTATTACATCAGCTATTGATACTATTGGCAAGTTTGATGTAATCAAGACTGTTTGTCACACACTGATTTTTATTTATGGACAACACTTGTCTTTCCCTTCAATGTGTGATAAAAAATTTAATATATGATAAATAAGTTGCATTGATAATGTTTATTGGTAAAGGTAATTTGTTTTGTACCCAGACAGCAGTATGGGTGGTCTAGTGGTTAGGATTTGGCACTCTCACTTCCACAGCCTGGGTTCAATTCCTGGTCAGGGAACTTCAATGTGTCGGTGTGCTCCGCTACTAGTAGCGATACAGAAAATTGCATTCTGCCTGGCCTTGCTTCTTGCATGTGCTACCATATCACTTACACAATTTAAATATATGAACAATCCAGCAGAAGTTTTAATTGTTATCCTGTTCTAAGCAAGGTCTAACAACCACCATTGAGAAATAAAGTAATTATTCAACATATTCTAATAAAAACACATATTAGCAGAAGTTGAGACCTTTATGGCTCCAGCTACTGCATAAGAAATTCAGGCAGAGATTTTAACATTGTAGGTGAGTTTCTTTCAGAGATTCATAATGTTTGTTTGAAGCTGATTCCCAAAATTCAGTGAAACTAATGAATATGTTTGTTAAAGTGAAGTGTTTTCGTCTAAGTGATTCTTCTTGGTGCGTATTCTTTAATTAAATACAAATCACTTGACTGCCTACATCTATCCAGTTGTTGTCATCAATACAGATTATGTATTTTTTATAAAGATCTCCCATGGAAACTACACAATATTCCTGAGATAGTGCTATCTGTTTCAGCTTGAATTTATTAAAAGCAAGCTTATCAGATGTCTTTATAGAAATCACTTTTACTGCATCAGCCTCTTGTTATTGTCAGTGTGCAGTTTGTGTGTTCTCCCGCTATAGGTGTTTGGGTTTTCTTTGCATACTCTATAGTTTTTTGCCACCACTACAAAACAACCTGATTGATTGGCTACTCTAATTTGTCTGTGTATATTTCATTTACCTTGCCCTTGAGGTCCAGTTTGCATATGAAAACATTATGCTGAGGACCATTTTGCATACCCAATAAACAAATATATCATTCAAATGTGACTTGCTGAGGCAGCATTTACACTATATAACATTTATCGAGAAGCAGAAACAGACCAACTTTTTGTGGATGTTTAAAACTGTATAGTTCATCAGATGAGGACCTGAAAGTACAACTACAAATAGTTAAAGCATTCTAAGATGATATACTAATGACACCTGGGCTTAATAAATTTGCAAAAGCAAAATCAATAAAAGGAAAGCTACTGCACCAAGAAATTATCACCCTGGGACAGGAATATGATATAAAGGAACTTGAGCAGAAGGGAGTATATAAATATTTGAAATGGATGAAGGGTTGACAAGAAAACATGAACAGATGAGAACAAAGTTTAGTAAGGAATACTTCGGAATACAAAAGCTAATATTGAAAACAGAATTGGCATCTAGAAACCCAAGCTATAAATCAATTTTATCTTCCTATTTTAACTTATACCTTTGGGGTGATTGAATATCCTCAAAAAAGTATTGAATCAGTTGGACAAGAAAACAGGAACAATGTTTCATATGGTGCGGTGGTTAGCATTGCCACCTCACAGCAAGAGATTTTCTGGTTCAATTCTCAGATGGGGTGCCTTTTGTGTGGAGTCTGCATGTCCTCCCTGCATTTGCGTGGGTTTCCTCCAGGTACTCTGGTTTCCTCCCACAATCCAAAGACATGCATCTGGAGTGTTTCTCCCTGGACCTACACTGCAAATGGGCTCTGTCCTAGTTGGACTTTTCCAATAAACAAATGTTAAACAATAATAATAAGAAGAATAAATTAGATATAAAAACAGTGCACCCCAAGATTATATATTCCTTGCTCTGAAGGAGGTGTTTGCCTTCTTAAAACTGAATACATGTATAGATCTGTAATCATGGAACTACATGCATATTTCATGACCTTGTCAGATCCAAACCTAGTGAAAGTTGTAAACCATGATTAGAAGTAGTCTAAGATAAAAATCTTTGCTAAATTTAGCAAATGTATTTTGGAAGAAAGTAATAGTGGATATAAAACCAAAAGTAGACAAGAATCAGACAGGAACTGAAAGTGCTAAAAAAAGAAAGAATACAAAGAAAAGAGAAGAAAAGAAACATGGAAAGTACACAAAATAGACTGGCAATTATAGAGATCTTCTGACACAACCTCATGTTGACCAAGATTTGATGTAGGAATGATTAAGGAGAAGTGACCTGAAACCAAAATATATAACATTAATTATGGCAAACCAAGAGAGCTGGATTAAAGTCGCTTTACAATGTCCAGTGAAAAAAGAGAGGAACAAACAAATGTAGGTTCTACAAAGCAGAAATGGAAACAGTTGCACATCTCATTGTTGGGTGTGATATATTCTTGGCTAAGGTTCTGTACACTGAAAGTCACAATAATGTAGCAAGACTGTTGCAGAAGGAACTGTGCAAATATTAATTACAATATAAAAGCAACTGAGAATCATTAGAAACCTAAGCCATGAAGCATTAAACAGAATGATGAAGTATATTCCACATTGTATCACCCAGGTTTATATTAATTCTCCAAAATGCAATTTCAGTGAAAACCTAAACATCGAATGCACTTCAGCGAAAATCATTTCACTGATTTGCTGAATTTACCAAGGACAAAGAAGTAGTTGACCAACTTCACACCACTGTAGTGCAATATTGGAGTTGGTATGTATAGTTACGGTGTGTGTGTGGGGGGGTGAAAGACCTTACTTGGGTGGGTTCAATTTACTTACATGTTAGTCTACTGTGCTGCAGAGCAAGTATTTACTTGACCTCGGTGAATTCAGTAAATTGCTGAAATGATTTTCGCTGCAGTGCAGTTGATGTTGAGGTGTTCACTGCAATCACATTTCAGTGAACTAATATAGACCCTATCACCCATTACAACAATCCAAAACAGTTGTAAGAAAACTAGATATAGTAGTCCAAGAAAAAATACAAAACTGGAATTTATCACCAAATTTGCTGCACCCATTGACTATAGTGTCTTATGTACTGAGGGACACAAAGTTTTAAAATACCAGGGTTTGCAAGTAACAACAACAGAAATGTGGAAGAAATATATGCAGATAGTTAAAACAGCAGTAGCAGCAACACAAATTTACAGTTGTACTTAAATGTATTACCAATACACATAACCTTGTATAAATTACAGAAGGAGGCAATTCTGGGCACAGTGTGGGTGATGAGAATAGTACTCTTGGCTAACATCAGGGATTGAAGTAATACTAATTTCAGGAACTTTAATCATAGCTTAACTTATTAATGGAGGTCATTCTCATCATAATATTAGAAATGCAAAACACTTGGATAAATTAAACAACTGATTGTCACTTCCCTTTTAAGTGTAATTAACATTCAGATTCCTGTCCTTCCTAGCTCTTCCCTTAACCTTTGTTTCCACTTGTCTTATGCCCTTTTGAATGCCTCTGTACATGCCCTCTCCACTACCCTTTCCACTAACACATTCAATTGTTACACAACCATTCCATGAAAATGTACTTCTAGAGATGCTGGGAGAAGTTTGTCTTGATAATTTGCTTCCTATGCCTCTCTTCTTACTCTTTCCTTCTGGATCAGAATAACGTCTTTGCATTTTCTTCACATGGTCTTCTGAACCAATATTATGGCACCATCCCCACCATCTTTTTGGGATCTAAAGAGAGAAGAGCTTTAACTTCTCCAGCTTCTAGCAATATTCCTTCCATTCTATCTCATGGAGCTTTCAGTTCTTATCTGCATTCTTTCCAGCAGGCACGTGTCCCTTTCTTATCTGGATATGCAGTGCTCATGGTGCGGTCTGTCTGACGGTATGCAGAGTGGAAGTATCACATCATTGGATTCTACTCCATGAGGATATTCCCCAGAATTATACTCAATACTGCCACTCTGCTTTTAAAGGTCTAGCCATGGTACAGTCTGTACCTCCAGATGCTTCAACTGCTCTGTAGTAATCAGTTCCACTCCTGTCAGCTAATACATTGCACCAGGGTTGTTGTGATCTAAATGCAATTCTTTGTACTTGTTTGTACTGAACCTCAGTTGACACATTACTGTCATCTTATTTAACCTTTCCATATCCTCTCCCATGGACTCTTCCTCCATCTCCCACTGCTTAAAGCTAAACAAAATCAAATCAATATATGCTTGAAAAGTGTCTTTTTGCTAATTAACCAATAATTGTTAGACTGATTAAATTACTGATTTTAATTGAAAGATCAGTTTATTTGCAGTTGTTCTTTTTCTTCTTTCTTTTTCCTCTTGTTTATCATTATGATTATTGCTTTGGTATTTTTTTAATGTAGGCTACTTAATTACCAGCCTCTTGTACTTTGATCTGATGCACAGAATAAAGGTAGTTATATCTAATACATTTTCCTGTTTATAAAAATCAGCTATTCAAGCACATATTATGTTGAACAAAAATGAGTCCTTCTGTGTCTGTAAAATTAAAAAGTATGATTAACTCCATACAGATACAGATTTCAACAGGCTGGTAAGGATTTCTTCCAAATCTGTGACAGTATTAAATTTGCATATTGCCATATGCATTTCAAGGGTCTAGTTGCAGCACATTAATCTCTGTGCTTGGTAATTTGTAGCACAAGTTGTTTAAGTGCCTTATGATTAAAATTACTGACACTGAGTATCTCCCTCTTTCTTTCTAATCTTGTTCAGCTGCTAATTTGCTGATGGCCACCCACCTTCAAATAAATACCCGAGTGCTTTGTTGCTGTTACATATGACATCAGTGATAAGAAATGTAGTGAATGTCTGAGTTACAAAATTAACAGTCTCCTCTGCTGAGCTTTTCTGAAAGCACAGACACTGCCGTGATTCAATCATTGCTATCCTCAGCAACATATTCATTATTTTGGTTCCTTTAAGGCCAGTCTACAGGGATAAACCAGGCAGCTTCCTTCTCACATTATGCTTGTCACAAATTAGTTGGATATATTGTAGGTGCAAAATGGTCTATAAAGCAAGCTCACTAAAAATCTAACTGACCGCCAAAACTTTAGAGAGCTTAGAAACAACACTAAAAGAGCTATCCTGACAGACAAAAAGAACTATTACCTTCAGCTACAGCATATCACTAATAAAGAACCTAAAAAATTCTGGGCCAGTATTAACAATCTTCTATCCCCAGGTCACTCCATTTCACCTAACCCCCAGGACTCTAACCCAGAGAACCCTACACAAACAGCGAATGACTTCAACTTGTTCTTCACTAATACTATCAAAACACTTGCTCGTCATCTATCTCCTGACACATCTAAACTACTTCCACCTATATCAAATCCACCTCCTACCCTTCACTTACAACCTGTCTCTACCTCCTTCATCACATCACTGCTCCAAAAATTAAAACCTACCACTCCCTCTGCAGACAAACTGCCTGCAGAATTCCTGCAGGTAGGTGCCAAAGCCTTAACCTACCCTATTTCCATCCTAATTAATAGATCTATAAAGGAAGGAATCTTCCCCTCTATCTGGAAGATATCTCATATCATCCCACTACATAAAGGGGGAAGCTCTAATGATTTTTCCAATTTTCGACCAATAGCTCTCCTCTCACCACTCGCAAAAATCATGGAAAAATGTATTCATAAACAAATACTAAATCACCTTCTTAACAACAACCTACTCTCTAACTGTCAGCATGGTTTCAGACCCTCACACAGTACCACTACAGCTTTACTCTCCTTCACTGACTCCATTAACACTAACTGTAACAACAACTACTTATCATCCTCAGTCTTCATCGACCTATCCAAAGCTTTTGATATGGTGAGTCACAAACTTTTACTACATATCCTAAAATATCTTGCTCTTGACCATCTAGCCTTATCCTGGTTTGAATCTTACCTAGAAAATCGTCAGCAGGCAGTACTTTGGAAAAACTCACTTTCAAATCTTCTACCTATCTCCATAGGCGTACCCCAAGGCTCTATCCTAGGCCCTTTACTATTTTCAATTTTTATTAATGACCTTCAATCTGCTATTCCTTATGATACCTGTATTCAATACGCAGACGATTCAACTATAATCTGTACTGCTAACTCTCTAACAGAACTCCAGTTGCGTACTCAAAATGCTTTTAACACTGTAGAACAATGGTTCTCTGACCGCTGTCTACTCCTTAACCCCAAGAAAACCAAATTGTTACTTTTTTCACCTACTCGCAAATTGACTCCACCACACTTTACTCTTACGTCCTCTGACAGAACACTCATTTCTCCTGACGTGACCACAAAACTATTAGGAATAACTATTGATAATAACTTCAACTTCGACTCTCACATCAACAACACCATAAAATTAGTAAATAAAAAAATAGGATCCCTTTACAGAATCAAAGCTTTCCTAACACCTACAGCAAGATCCATCATTGCTAGGTCTCACCTAATTTCTACTCTTCTCTATGCTTGTCCCATTTACACTAATCTTTCCAAAAACAACATGAAGAAACTAGAAACATCCTATCATAACATAGCTCGATTTGCTGTAGGATCTCCTTTTCGAACTCATCACTGCCAGAACCTAAAAGAATTAGGCTGGATTGAACTTCCTAACCAACTTGTTCTTCAACAAATCTTAATAGCTTATAAGATTCTATATCAGCCAACCAACACACCAATACTCTCTAGCCTTATTTCTCCATACAAAAACCTGAAACAACTTCGCTCTTCTAACAAAGTCCTGATTAATATTAGCAAACCTAACAATCATGCAGGTGACTGTTTATTCTCCAACTCTGTTGGAAAAACATGGAATAAACTACCCTCCGATATCACTTCTTTAACCTCTTTCCAACTTTTTAAAAATCAACTAAAAATTCATCTCAATAAACACTGGCTTTGCTCCTGTACTAATCCAGACTAATGCTCACTCAAAAAAAAAAAAAAAAAAAAATGTTTCTTATCTTATTTATCTTTTTAAATCATCTGTTTAAATTGCTATGTTTCTCATGTAACATTTTTTATGCCTTGTGTGAATTTGTACAACTTATGGAGCTTTTCTCCCCGGGCCTCTACTGAAAATGGACATATATCCAATTGGACTAGCCCGGTCAACAAATGTAAAATAAAATAATAAATAAATAAAATAAGTTGCAAATATGGAAGGAAAGGCAGGTTGTGGTGAGAATGTTCTGGCTTAAAATGATAATAGATATAAAAAAAATAATATAGTACTTAAAAAAAGAAAAAAGTAAGTAAAACACAGCAATTTTACAGACAGCCCATTCTCTGTCTCATACACAGCTTTCATACAGGCATTCACTCACACAAGATTGATCTCACTCTCTCTCAGTCTCTCTTGTCTCACACACACACACACACACACACACACACACACACACACACACACACACACACACACACACACACGCTTTTTATTTCATACTCGCTAAACAGCAGAAGCGCTGCTTAGCCAGTGTAAAATAGTAGCTTAAATGATCTGTCTCTCACACACATACATGCATACACTTTCACACACAAGCACATACACACAATTTTTTTTTACTTTTATTTTATTTTACACTCGCTAAACAGCAGAAGTGCTGCTTAGTGAGCATAAAATAATGGCAGCCATTCCGTTTTTCTCAGTCTGAGCTCCACATCAGCTTGATAAGTTGCCGTGAAGCAGCGGGCTCATTTTTCACCAGGCATTACTTGTACATTAATACCCTGCTGTAGAACGCTTGTTCTCCAGTCCAGGTACTCATGAGCAGTAAGCCCGTTCTCTAATATTCATTACCCAATGGACTTACTGTACATTAATATGTTGATTGGAGAATGAGTGTTCTCCAGCAGGATATTAATGTACACGTAATACCCACTGAAAAATGAGTTTGTGACTTCACGGCAGCATATCAAGCTGCTGTGGAGCTCTGACTGAGAAACGGAATGACCACCATTATTTTACACTCACTAAGTAGTGCTTAGGGGTCTGCCTGTGGTGCTGGGCCTCATAACACCCCTGAACAGGTGTTAATTTCACATTAACACACACCCTGTCAGGCATTATTGCTTGTTTACCAGTTTGTATAGTATTTAGATGTTCACATCTACTGTGATGGCTGAAAAAATACTGAAGTCACCAACCATGCTGGAAAAAGTTAAAAAAGAGAAAGAGAGAGAGAGAGGACAGAAGCCTATAAAACTAAAATCCAATGCTGAATTTATAGATCAACCAAATAAATAATTTACTTTTCTTGACATTTATTTCACAAAGGCCAGCACTGGCAATAACTGGCACGGGCTGTAAGATAATAGCCATAAGAAACCTGATATTGGCACAAGAGTCCAAGATGGCTAGGAACATCACTGGATGAGTGATAAAGTCCAACATGAGGACAGTGGGTGTGCAGAGTGGGAAGAAATGTCAATGTTTTAATAGCAACGACCACAAAAACACCAGTGAATAACAGCTCTACTTTCTAAAATTTAATGAACAAAATATTGTTCAATGTTTTAAGCCTGTGTCCATTCAAAATAAATGACATGTAAATGGAATACTTCATTCAGTGCTTGCATTTTATGACATGGGCTACCTAAAATTTCAGGTTTCCCACAGGTACAAAACTCGTGAACAAAGGAAAAAGAAGCTCAGATCAAAACACGGCAGCCAGAAAAGTAATGTCCTGAACGTAAACGATTTATTTTAAAAGCACGATACGTTTTCGTTACAACCACTCAAGTAACTTCTTCAGAGGAAAATGACAAGAGTACAATAAGGCGCCAAATTTAAACTGACATTGGTGTAATTACGTCAGTGAACGCGTAATTAAAAATTAAAAATTGGAATTAAGTCGCCACTCTATCAATCAGCGTAAAAGTGATGAACCCGTAATTAAAAGTCACCAGACTGTCATTAAATATTAAAACACAGTTCTACAGTAAATACAAAATAAAAACAATAGAGATCCTTTTCCTAGATGCATTTATATCAATGAAACAAACTACTAAGTAGTACCTATACTTACATCATAAATAATGCACTTTCTTATACTAGTCAACGTGTTGGTTAGCTAGAATGCAAGTAAAATGTATTATAACAAACATCAAAAAGAATTTATGTAGTATGTTTAATCTATTGTAGCTAAATAGAAAACTATCTCAGAAAACTTCTAAGTTTAGGGGCAACCAATTCTTGACAGACAAACTTGGTTCTTCTGCTACTATAGTGTATAGTAGAGGAGCTAACCTTAAAAGCATACTAGAAAAGAAAAATCCTATAGCTAACATTAGATCTAAAGGTACATTTCCATCTGGGTCATGCAATATGTGTAGATATGTTAAATCTGGTAGCTCTTTTGTAGTAAATAACAAAAAAAAATTTATTAAATACAAACTTAATTGTGAGTCAAAAAGCATTATATATTTGGCTACTTGCGATTGTTGTTCTGTCTTTTACTTAGGTAAAACTGATCGAAAATTTAAAGAGAGACTATATGAACACATTTACACTATAAAGAAAAGTAAGATGTAAAATGCCTTAGCCAAGCATATTAATGCTAACCCAGGTCATAGTTTCCATTTTCAAGCTATCGATCAACTCCCTTCTGACATCAGGGGTGGCCCATCATCCCTTTTATTGGAAGTTCGAGAGCTTGAATGGCAACTAATTTTAGATGTGTTTACTTTGCCTGGCCTTAATGAAAATTGTAATATAGCCTGTCTCTTAAAACTTAAAAGTTTTCTGAGATAGTTTTCTATTTAGCTACAATAGATTAAACATACTACATAAATTCTTTTTGATGTTTGTTATAATACATTTTACTTGCATTCTAGCTAACCAACACGTTGACCAGTATAAGAAAGTGCATTATTTATGATGTAAGTATAGGTACTACTTAGTAATTCGTTTCATTGATATAAATGCATCTAGGAAAAGGATCCCTATTGTTTTTATTTTGTATTTACTGTAGAACTGTGTTTTAATATTTAATGACAGTCTGGTGACTTTTAATTATGGGTTCATCACTTTTACGCTGATTGATAGAGTGGCGACTTCATTCCAATTTTTAATTTTTAATTAAGCGTTCACTGACGTAATTACGCCAATGTCAGTTTAAATTTGGTGCCTTATTGTATTCTTGTCATTTTCCTCTGAAGAAGTTACTTGAGTGGTTATAACGAAAACGTATTGTGTTTTTAAAATAAATCGTTTACGTTCAGGACATTACTTTTCTGGCTGCCGTGTTTTGGTCTGAGCTTCTTTTTCCTTTGTTCATAAAATTTCCGGTTTGCCATCAAAATGTAGGAATACAGTTATGCGAACTTGTAAGGTCAAATGTCACTCTTCCAATGTTTTGTAACATTGATTTTTAAATGTTTGAATCCACAACAGTGAATGCACACTAGCATTCTCTGTTGTGGATGCATCATTTTGAATGGGGATCGCACTAAAGGAGGGATTGGGAAATTTCTCTGTAATGTGATCCCACAGTTTGTATATATATATATATATATATATATATATATATATATATATGTATATATATATATATATATGTATATATATATATATATATATATATATATAAATATATATATATATATGTGTATGTGTGTGTGTGTGTGTGTGTGAGTGTGTAGGGGGTGCAGATGGGCTTGCCCCTGCAAAATGTTTATAGGGTATAACAGAAAGTACAGGTAGTTTCAGTAAAGTCGACCTTCCTCAGTTGTCGACTTTACTAAATTACCACTTTCGGTTATATGATCATTCGGCATTTGGATTTTATAACATTTAAAGTCCGGTAAGTAATCACTTGCACAAATGTGCTGCAAAATTTTGATAGTAAACTAAATTTTCACACTAATGCATGCATGGCAATTGTACCACTGTAGCTTTCTGCAGTAATGACAGGCCTTGGAGCTGATTCCAGAATGACAGTGACCCCCAGTCTATGTCTAGCACACAGTCAATCATGGTAAGGGTAGCTTAAGCATTCCGTTAGTCATGGTAGGGCAGTTTAAGCACTCAGTCAGTCATGGCAGGGTAGCTTACGAACCCAATCAATCATGGTAGGATAGTTTAAGTGAAGACATTTGAGTAGACAAGGAGGTGAGCTTCTTTGTTCATGGCTAGTCTATTTCAGACAAGCAGCTTATTTTTCTTATTGCATGCAGCTGCTTTTCATTTGCATCAATAAATGGATTCAGTAAGCAAAAAAAGACAGAAAAGGTTTGGTTTATGAGTGCAATCCCAGATACTGGCAATCTTTTACTAGTGAGAAGAAGTCTTAGTAGAAAGACCATGATCAAAAGGGCATAGATTGTGAGCTTGTGACTAAGATCTAGTCTGAAAAAAGCAAGACAGAAAGATATACTGAAGTGAGTACTGAACTATCTAAGAAATTCCTGATTTCTTAGAATTTGGAACTGATGAGTCATTAGGATGGCTTGATTGTTGAAAGAGAAGCAAATGTAGAAAATGCTTTGTCTCTTTTGAAACATGCATCTCAATATTATTTGATTTTAGCAACCAATATATAAGCATACTGAAGAAAATCCAAGATACATTTCCTACTTTTCTCTATAAATACAAAATAAGGTTATCTGCTTGCATCTGCCTTAAGAAACCAAATACTGATTGCCATCTAATGAAACAAGTATTTAAGTAATATTACAAGATTAAATTCCTGGCATAGGACATTAGGAGCAGTTGTCTACTATTATCAAATTTGTTGATAAAAATTTTGTGAACAAGTAGGAAGCTGAAGGAAAATTCCTTCTTGGCTTTGTTCATTTAGATATACTCAAACACGCCATACTTGAATGATTGGAGATCAAAGACATACCACATATTGTCACTGAAATATTAAGGATAACATGACAGTGCCATTAGGCTATATATCTAGAGTTCAGTAATGTATTGTGGCATCAGAATGCAATGCACATGAAGTGTGACAGTCATAATCTGAACTTAATATGAGTTTATTGTGGCACAAGTAAAGAACGTTATAACTTATTTTCTACTTACAAAACTAGATTGGAACAACTAAAGAAAACTGAATCAATTACTTTCAAACACCATGTGAAACATAACAGAGATCAATGATGGAAAACATTAAAGCTATTTATTATGGCCTTGACCATCTGACTGTGCTGTTATTGAACATGCCTGAAGATGTCAATGCATCACATGATGCAGGCTCTAATATAGAAAATGTGCTTCAATGCACATTCATTTTCTAAACTTCCAGCAAGATATCCAGCAGAAGAACAATTAGATGCAGAAAAGACTTTATATTTTTCTGTATATATTTTCTTCTGAATGACAATCAGATATTAAATCCTTAGAAAAGTATCTCTAAAATACTCTTGCCTCATTGTGCTAAAATCCGGTTGAGTATGCTTAGATCAGATGTGAAAGGCAGGAGGTGCCAAGATATAGAAGTGTGATGCAACACAAAAGCATGCCTGGATAATTAATAAACTGCTCATTCTTGTAAAATGAGGATGAAATCATTTGCTCATGAAAAGTATTCCATATTGACTTCAATCCAAGATGACAAGTTGCCCTACTCGACTAAGGTGTTTAAACATGAAATTTGATTTTCTCCTGAACACCAATAGTTTTATACTAAATGATAATATGAGTATTTTACTTAAAACTGACACATCATTTAGAAACTGTTATAACACAGATCTTGATGACATAGAAATCTGCATTAAAATATGTAACTATAAAATGCCACCACAGAGCCAACATGATATCTTACTGAAAATCTTTAGCAGCAGCTTGCTTAATTTTTTTCTGTGATGATGTTTTTCCTAAATTTAAAAGAGACCATTCAAATCCTTATAACAATATTGTTGTAATCAATTGTGAATGATCAATAAATACATTATCCCTATCCAATAAACTCTGTGTAGGCTCTGCACGAAGCCTACACAGAGTTTACATCTGTGAGGTGGTATGCGATGAGCGGCAGCACGCAGCACCATGCAATGCATATTCATGCCATGTGGCACGTCTAATCTAGATTTCGTGGCTTGTGACAGTGTTGCAGGCCAGGAAACCATGTAAGTGAACAAGGATAGCAATACTGTTTAAAGCAGAGCATATAATGTCCGTCGTTTTCATAGGTTCATAGGTAGGTACTAGGCCATTGGCCCTAGGGCCTATATAAGCCTAGCCAAAAAGGTACCCTGGCTTTCGCCACCCAAGAAAATTATTTTCCTGTGCTCCTGTCGAGCAGAGCCACAGAAGTTGTCCCCGGGGTGAATTTCCTATCTCCCATCAAATCATCAAGATCTTTCTTGAAGAGTGCTGATGAGAAGCTTTGTTTGATATAGATAGGTAGTTTGTTCCATAGTATGGGAAGTCTCTGTTACAGGAATCTATCCCTCCAGCATGTTCTTTTTATTGTGGTGACAAGGTTTGGGTCCCTAGAGCAAGTAGCTTGGAGGGATTGGGATTTCTTTAAGTGGAGCATGTCCAAAAGCTCTGGGTTAGACATAGCTTTGTATGTTAGGCAGCGATCACCTCTGAGTAGGGGATATGTGATGGAGTAAAGCTGAAGTTTTTGGAGACGGTCTGTGTAGGGCATCTGTTTGAGGCTGGTAATCCTCTTTGTAAGGTATTTCTGTGGCCTTTCCAGTTGTTGTAGATGTCTTGTGAGGTATATGCCAAAAGGGGTGCTGTACTCTATAATGAGTGACAAGTAGAGGGGAACAATGACCTTTTTTTTCCTGGATGAGAAACATTTTGTGATGAGGTGTGCCATGTAGAAGGATTTCCTGACTACTGTGGCAATGTGATTATCAAAGGAGAGACTACTGTCCACCTGTGTCCCAAGGTCTCTTATCCCACTTTTGGTGCTAAGTAGACTACCGCCTATGTGGTAGTTCATGGGTACAGAGTTTTTATCAAAAGGGATGACAATGCACTTTTTGGCATTGAGCTTGAGGCCATGGCTTTGACACCAGGCATCTGTCTCAGTGAGGCCCTTTTGTAGGATGTCCACATCGTTAGGAGTTTCAATTATGGCTCCTAGTTTGCAGTCATCTGCAAACTTCATTAGCCAAAGACCTTCTATGTTAGCCTGTACTTCAAAGAACTAGAAACCAAACAGGAGAGGACCAAGGACTGAACCCTGTGGTACTCCACTTGTCACTGGTCTGAAGTCAGATTGGAGTCTGCTATTTTCACAGTGTGGGTTCTGTCAATGAGCCAGTTGGCAACCCATCTTGTGACATAGGGATTTATACCTAGTTTAGTGAGTTTAAATATAATTCCAGAGTGGGGGATGGTATTGAAAGCCTTGTCAAGATCTACATAAGCTGTGTGAACCACCTTACCCTCATCTACAGCTTTGGTGACCGCTTCAAAGAAGTCTATCAGGTTTAGGAGACACAATCTGCCTTTTACAAACTTGAACTGGGTGGGGGTCCAGAGTTTAGAGATTACCATTGTCATTGTTTATAAGGTCCATGAGGATATGTTCCATAGTCTTGCAGACCAGGCTCGTCAGGCTAATGGGGGGGGGGGGTTCCTGGGGACTGTGATGGTTCCCCCTGTGTGGAGCAGGATAACCATCACTGTGCACCATTCAGTGGGCAAAAAGGCTGAGGTGAGGCTATGATTGAAGATGGTACTTAGGTTAGGTGCCAGTTTATTCTGTAGTTCATGTAGAAAGCAGCCTGGGATGTTGTCAGGTCCCACGGATGCTGTGTTCTTGGCTTTGGAGAGTGTGTTTTTTACCTGTGCAGCCTTGATTACAGGAACTTTGTATTCTTCCAGTACAGAGATGGGCCCTTTAGGGAGTGAGAGGGGGGTAAAGTTAGCACTGAACCTATTTGCCAGGATGTTGGCAATATCAGTTGGTTCTGTATATTTAGTGTCATTGTGCTGTACCTCACAGCAGATCTGAGTGTTGCCATTTAGATTCTTGACATAGCTATATAATGCTTTGTGGTTGTCTTTAGAATCAGTGGTAATTTTGTTTTCATAACTTGCTTTGGAGGATTTTATGAGGGATCTCACCTTCTTACTGAGGCTGACCAGAGAGTTCCTCCAATCATGGGATTTTACTCTTTTTTGTAACAGTTTCTTTCCTCTGTTGTAGAGTTTGTTTATGGCAGAGGACAACCAGATTGGCTTCCTATTTTTGGAGGATAGCATCTTGGTTCTGTCAGGGATTTCATGATCCATGCACTCGTGTAAGTGCATAAAAAATGCATTTGTGTAGGATTTAGCAGTCATACCTCTATTGTCTATCTGCATGGGTATTGTGTGGTTTGCCACTTCTGCCTTAAGAAGCATGAAGTTGGCTTTGGAGAATTTTTTTACAGTGTTTTTTCCTAATGGGGGGGTGGGGGTGGTATGCGGATGTCTAGGGTGATTAGCTTATGGTCAGATCTGACCAATGAGAAATTGATCTCTGGTGTGGAACACCAGTTGCCCATGATGGTAATGGCCAGGTATATTGCTATATATATATATATATATATATATATATATATATATATATATATATATATATATTGCTGCCCCTGGTGGGGGTGTGGATAAGCTGATCCAAGGCATTGGAATTTATGAATTCCAGAAAATGCTGAGCAAAAGAGTTGGTACATGAGTAGTTTTCCCAGTTAATGGTGGGGTAGTTGAAATTGCCTATTATTATGGTGTTAGGTTGTACACTAATAATTTCCAGTTTATCAAGAAATGAGGAGTGGAAATCCTGGGGCATGGTGGAGGATCTGTAGCAAGCTACTATTTGGATTGCGGTCTTACCCAGAATTAGTTGCACTTGGATAATCTCGGATGCATTATGCTGAGCAACTAGCCTGGAGGTGTGGATATCTTTAATGAATATGGACACACCTCCACCTTTAGTGTTTCGGTCCAGGTTAGGTGGCTGAAAGGTGTGGTACGAATTATATCCTGGTAATGCAGGGGTGCTGTCTGGAGCCTTAATCCAGGTCTCTGTCACTGCACAGATTTTGATGTTCTCCATTTTAAGGAGTGCCTTGAGTGAGTGCATTTTGAGGTTTAGACTTCTAGCATTGTGTAGCATTACCCTCAGACTTTGCTTGCTTGTACCTGTTATGGTGGTGAATTTGTCATTTGAACCTTGCCTAAGAAAGACACTATAGGGGTGGAAAGAGCCTTAGCCAGTATCCTGAATCCCAAGGGTGACAGGTGCAGGCCATCTCTGGCAAAGCATCGTGGTCTTTCGATCATGTCATCCCAAGCAGACAGATACTGGATCCCCTTAGAATGACACCAGAAGCTTAACCAATTGTTGAAGTCAATCATTTTGTCCTTGTACTGTGGTATCATTCTGGATGATGGCAGGATGCTACTCAGGGCTAGGGTCATACCTATCTGGGCTACAAGATCGGGCAGCTCCTTCATGTCTCTTTTCATGTAGTCCAGGGAGCTACATCTCAAGTCATTCTCATCAACATGGACAATGGCAGAGTCATATTTGTACTTCTGGAGTGATCTGAGTGCATTCATTATGTGGCTTATCCTGGCACCTGACAGGCAGCTGACAGTAACTTTCTCCTTGTTTAGCCTGTTGAGTGGAACATCAGTGTGCCTGACTATAGAGTCACCTATGACTAGAGTATTGGGTACGGTGCTATGCCTTATGGGCTGTAGTTGAGTGGCACATTGAGTTTCTGGAGTATGTGTCATTTGGGTTGTGTTGGGAGGGTGAAGGTTGCTTGCGTTTCTGCTTTGCTGGTCCCTGTTGCTTGGACAGATTTTTATTGAGAGCCTCCGTGAATGTAGGTGTGTGTTTTGTGTTTCTATGTGTGTGGTTTGGTGATGTAAGTTTTGAGGGACTATGTGATGAGTGTGGTCTGGTGCAAGTGTTTTCCTTCTCCTCCAGTCTTGGGTGAAGAGAGCTTTGCTTCCAGTTTGGCTATATAAGTAGATCTCTCACATGTTGAAGTGTTGGGTGGTAGGAGGTGAGGGTTGCCTGTGTACATGAGGCAATTGCTGCATTGCCCCAAGATGTCCAGATTCATCAGGTAGACAGGAGAAAACACCAGAAGCTGACCCTTAGACACCCCTGTTTGGGTGCTTATGTATTAAGTACTAAAAACTGTTTTCCTCTAGACCAGTGAGGAAAGTTGAGTGCTGTAGTAATTTGTAGCTTATTTAGTGCTTACAGTGAGTTCTGAACAAGTGCTGAGCTCAAACAAACAGATTTGATTGCTAAAACTTGCTAAAACTAAAATATCTGGCTAGTTCTAAGGAAAATTTTAAAGAGCAGACTTTATGGTGCCAGGAATAGTTTAACCCTAGCTAAGCGACAATGCATAAAGTGTTTGGTTTTTTTTTTTTAGATAAGCTACCTAGTGCTTACCACTCCCACTGATAAGCTAGAAGGCTTCCCTCCAACACAGAAAGGCTTGGGGGCTCAGAAACTACAGCAAATCTGTATGTGGACTAGACTACTTACAGGAAAGGCAGGAAATAAGCTTAGAATTTTTTTTTTGTAAAGTGAAAAGGGAGAAAGGAGGAGCAGAAGATACTTCAAGGTTAAGAAACTAAGCAGGTTGGCCTTCTCAAATGTTCTCTCTGTATTAGGTAGAATGACGTAATGACACTAGACTGAGAGGAATTCCCCATATCAAATTTATAGTAGGGGGGGTAACTGCAAAGCCACCAAGTATAAGAACAAGATACCAATAAAGAGGGAGGGTGGGAAACAAAAATCAGAACAAACAAACCCAAACAGATGCTTAACAAATGTAGAACATTTCCTGTTAATACCTCACACACAGTCAGACAAAAATCAGAACAAACAAATGCAAACAGATGCTTAATAGATGTAGAAGATTTCTAATTAATACCTCACACACAGTGAAACTAGCTAGAAAAGTATGCAGTAGACAATAAAATGCTATAAATAACTTGTAAAATAAGCAAAAAACAGGATACTTAATGTTATATATCACTGATCAGTTTGCTCAGTGCCCTTCCTCCAATTAGCTCATTGTGAAATGGCAGAAACTCTCACAAGTTAACTTCTTAAGTAACAGAAAGCTGAAACCCAAAACAACTTTAAAAAAAGCTTGAAAGAACCAATGAGATGCTTACTCCAAGCCATAGTCCAGGTAACCCCAATCAGCTAATGACCATAAACACTTCCCCTCTCACTGAAATGGAAGAATGTCTTTGGCTAAAATAAGATGGCCTGGAACATGTGCTCAGACATACAGCCACTATAAACAAACAACTAGGCCCAAAACACAAACCTGAATATGGGCAATGCTACAGATAAACACACGCCTGAATGTAGACAATGCTACAACTACCCACACTACTTAGGTAGAAAAAAACTTCAGAAATGTTTATCACAGCAGAAAAGCAGCAGTGAGCCTTTAAATGAAAGTTTTAAACACATAAAGGAACAAGGAGTGCCACAGTGATTACCAGAGTTTCACAGATAGCTCTCAATCTGTTAGTTCAACACATCTGTTAGTTCAACACATCTGCACAAAGGCCAACATAATGCATAGACAACTCACTAGAAATATGGACATATTTGACATAGATGTCTCACAGTAATGTGGTAGAATGAAACTCAAACATATCTCTCAAGATATCTGGACAAAGCCATAAATAATTGAGGACAAAGGCCCAAAAACAGATACAGATTTTAATATTTCTCTTACAAACTTAGAACGTTGATAGAAGAATAAGTTTTACAGTAGCATGAATTCATTGAAATGCATGAAGTTTGAAACACAAATGTCTATCATTATTTTCTGAATTCAATTTGCAGTGACATGTCAATGATATGCCAGAAAAACAACATTTTATGAGGAAAAGATTAAAAATATGAGACAAAAACTTGACAGTCTGCAAAAATCAGGACAGCTGAAAGGTATGAACTGAAATGTATGTAATATTGAGTCACATCAGTTCTAAGATCATCCCAGTGACATGGCAGAAAACCACAAATTTAATAAAGAACACATCTAGACATCCCTGGAATATCTGGACATTTGAGAGGTATGAGTGTGAAGTATATGGTCCAAACACAGAGCAGTACAGTATATTTACAGTGCACAGTATTGTGATATCCCATTCCTTACATTCTGTACTGAAGTTGTGTAAATGATCTGTAATGGTACATGGACTGCCATGTAAAATAAAAACTCAGAGGAAGTGTGTGTATCAAATAGGGACACACAGATGAATCACAGGAATGAACATAGGGAAAGAGGTCAGGTGAAACAACCTAACATACAGCAGATAAGGTCATGTCAATGGAAGATAGTTGTAGCAGCAACACCAATCATATCTATGTGGTACAGTAGGGACTGTACATTGAAAATGTGCTTAATGTGACTGTCACACAAGATGACATAACAGTGGAGAGAATGTCTGTGTGAGATAAGATATTGGGGACCTACAGACACTGGATCCTACCCAGTTCGGCTTTGCTAAGGGCAGATCCTGCCTCTTAAACCTGGTTGATTTCTTTGAAACAGTCACCAAGGCCATTGACGAGGGGAAGGTGGTCCACACAGCCTACCTGGACCTCGCAAAAGCCTTCGATACAATACCCCACTCGGGCATTATAGATAAGTTCACCAGCTTAAATATAAACCCCTATGTCACTAGATGGATTGCAAACTGGCTCAAGGACAGAACCCACATGGTTAGAATTGCTGGAGCCATATCAGACTCCAAACCAGTTACAAGTGGTGTCCCACAAGGCTCAGTCCTGGGACCTCTCTTATTCGGTATATATTTCTCGGAGGTACAGGCCAACACGGAAGGACTGTGGCTGACCATGTTCGCAGATGACTGCAAACTGGGCACCATAATCGACTCTCCAGCCGACACAAGCATCCTCCAAAAGGGCCTCATAGAAACAGACAACTGGTGCCAGAGCCATGGCCTCAAGCTAAATGCCAAAAAGTGTATAGTCATCCCCTTTGGCAAAAACAAAGTGCCCACAAAGTACCCACATAGGTGGTAATCCATTAAGTACAGAAGAAGTAATTAGGGACCTGGGGACCCAAGTTGATAGCAATCTCTCATTTGACAACCACGTGGCCAAAGTGGTTAGAAAAACATTTTATATAGCCCACCTAATCATGAAGGGATTCACATCTAGATCAGGGGAGGTCATCGTGCCTCTTTACTCATCCCTCATCAGGCCCATAATTGAGTACAATGCCCCTTTTGGGATGTACCTTACCAGGCACCTGCAGCAACTGGAAAGACCCCAAAAGTACCTCACCAAGAGGATCAAAGGGCTCAAACAGATGCCATATGCTGCCTGGTTAAAGAAACTCCAGCTCTACTCAGTGGCATACCACCTGTTCAGAGGTGATCTGTGCCTGACGTATAAAGCCATGTCCAACCTGGAATTAATGGACATGCTGCAGCTCAGAAAATCCAAATCCCATCGAGCTACGCGCTCAAGAGACTTGAACCTCAGCACTGAAATAAATAGGACATGCTGGAGGGACAGATTCATAACCCAGAGGCTCCCTTCACTCTGGAATAAAGTCCCAGTCCAGGTTAGGCAGAGTCCCTCATTGACTCTCTTCAAGAGGAATCTTGATGAGTGGATGGGAGATCGTAGGTTTACCCCGGGTATCACTTCTGTGTCACTGTTAGACAGAGGCACAGTATACTAACCTCGAAAAAGGGCATAGCAAAATAAATTTAAAATGGGTGGCGAAAGCCAAACACATTCTGGCTAGGCTTATAAATGCCCTAGGGCAGATAGCCTAGTATGAACCTATGAACCTATAAGTATCCTTACATGAATAATGCAGAGGACATTTATCACGGATGTTCTATGCAATTGGGGTAGGGTGCAATCTCAGCAGAAGTCTCCAGCAAATGGGACACAGGTAAAGGCACATGGAAAACATTAAAAATTCACGATCATGAACTCATTTAAACAAAAAAAGTAGTGGTGAAAGGGCAGATGGTGAGGGCGGCCCGAATGAGTACAACAGAAATTGGTTTTAGCATCGAACTGGAACTGTTGTTCAGGATGTTATGTAGAAGGGGGTGCCAGGTGGAAATGTTGCAGGAAATTAAAGAGGAAGTGGTGTACAAAAGGGAAATATGGGTTTATCAACCTATCCTAATGATGGAGAACAGACAAGGTGATACTGGAGAGGTGACAGGGTCATGTAATGCAAATAAATATACAGAAGCTATGGTAACCACATACAACACAGAAAGTAACAAGGTTCATTGGATTTTAAACAAGAATTTGAATATTTTCAGGGAAAATCATGGACTTTGGCAAATCATGGGGACTCACCCTATTGTTATTTATAGAAAGGGTCACAACTTTAAAGACATGTTGGAAAAGAAAAAACACAGATGCCACTTAGGGGCAAGATGGCTAAATACGGAATGTGCAGTACATGTAAATACATCCTGGAGGGGGACAGGATTATTCTATAACAGGGAGCTGCAACTGTCAGACAGCAGGAATTATTTAAGGAGCTAGATGTCAACACTGTAAGGCTTATTATATAGGAAAAACTGAGCGAAAGTTGCACAGCCATATTTTTGGGCATGTTTATGAAATCAGAAAGAAAAAATATTACCAATGCCTTTTACAGGCACCTTATGATGAATGAAACACATGACTTTAAGTTTAGTGTATTACAGAAGGTGGAGAAGTGTCCGAGGCATGGTCCGGGGTCAACTTTCTTGCAACAGTGGGACCTTATTTGGCAGATTAGGCTGGAAGCCTACAGGCTCCCAGATTTGAATGACATGATTAGTATAGCTCCAGTTTTAAAACTTAAATCTTTGGAACATTATTAACAAAATGACTGCAATATTTTTTACTTATCCATTTAACTATTTATAATATTTTTTTGATTATTTTTAGGACAAGTGCAACAAACACCATTTTTATTTCTGCATATTACCTTTGACATGGTGTGTATATGCCTTTAAATTTCTGACTTTAGCTTTCTGGCTGATGTAATGGATTGTGGGTGTGTTTCTAACTTCATGGAGGGAGCTTTAAACAGTTCTGTTTGGATTTTTAAATGTATCTGAAGACGTTTTTGGTGTCCAAAAACAAAAGCAATTATACTTTTAAGAATTAAAGCTGGTTTTACAAAAAAAAACTTTTGGTTGGACATCTCACTCTTCATGGTGCTGTGGATTGTGTTTTTTGCTGGTTTGTTTGCTGGGTCTGTCTTTTTCAACAGTCTGTTTGTGTTTCCCACCATGGCAGTAGGCCTCCCAATCTTTTTCAGTGGTTCTTTGGAAATTGACCTGGCTAGTGAGATATCTACTTTGAAAATCTCACTCTTGCACAACAACTTATACAACATGTGGATAAAACTTCTTATCAAGAACTGGTTCAAGGTAACATTAAAATGGCTGAAACTACACTGCAGGCTGATACCTCAAACACTGGAGGGACTATACAACCGGGACAGATATTTCAAAACTGTGCACCTTTTTCCCGGAATAAAACAGTAATGGGAGTAGTATCAATGCTCAGATTCCGAACCTTACAGAATGGATTGGGGCTAATGTTCATTTTGAACATGCCCAAACCACTGGGGGCAATGATTTATGTGGCATGTTGGACATGCTTGATTACAAACTTTTCAGACTTAAAAAGGTGCAGTTGGAGAACTTTTACTTTATCTAGAACATCAAGGTGAAAAGGGTACCTAAAGTATTTCGTCAATGCAGCTACCCCACAGGCTTGGAGAAGGATTTGCAACTTCATAAGGAATTACTAGATGTATTCAACCATCAGGGTGTGAATATATGGACCTTTTGGTAAAACACAATTCCATTCATGTGGAAAGGTTGTCAGCTGAAGTGGCAGAGATTAATGACCTGGTGCTTAAACATGCACAATATGCGCAACTTAGATCGGAATATGCTTGTATCTTTTCCAGTATTGAACAGAGCATTATTAAATCTAAGGGGTGCAAATTGAAGAAATTTGAAAGGGACAAAAGGGACTATCTCAACTGTTCTGCTTACCCATTACCACCAATTTCCCAGGCTTAGGGTGAACATATTTTTAACAACAACAATAAAAATGATGGGTGGAACAATGGGCATGTAACTGGGGGAGCATCTTCTGGGTCCCCAGAAATAACATACACAGAAAACAACTCCGCTGTGGAAATAGTTACAGCACCGCATCAGGGGCAGGATTTTTCCAAGTTATGGAGGTCAGAACAGATTTGTTTACACCAAGGGAACCAACAAACCGACCACAACCCATGGAAGAGACCTCTGGGAATGAACCAGTTTGGCATACAGTACAACAATGCCCCCCCCCCCATAGGGGAATGAGAGGAACATAAACAGCATGACATTGGATCATCAGAATGAAGTTCCTGTGAATGAGAGCCACAACGACCAAGCAGGGAGCTTGATGAGGATTATTAATACCAAGAAGGGGACCTTAAACTACAATTACACTGGGATATAACTGGTCATTGAAGTTGCTGACATTTTTGCATGGGGTTTGAGCTATGTACCAGCAAAACCAGCTGATCTTGTCAAGGTAATTTTGGACTTAAAAGTTTTTGTTTGAAAACTGAACTGTAACCTTTTTTTTTTAAGATAAACAAATTTCTAATGACATATTTAGAATTAGCAGTTTGTACAACTCCTCATTGCATCCCTTATTGTCACAATTTGAAAGGTTTTGTGAAATTGATTTCCATTTAATGTTGGGGAAGCATTTTAAAAATACACACAGTGCTGATGCGATGGAAAATAACATTAAGGGATTATTTAACTTGCTGTATAAATGTGGTCTAAGGGCAATGCAACCAGACAAGGGAGGGAGGATTGTTGCAGTGCTTGTAAAGGACTATAATGAATGTATTTTTAAAATTTTGGCAGGCCAGGCTTATGAACAATCCAGTCTATCAGAGCTCAGTAAAGCATACACACTAATTAGAATGCAACTCAGGGATATGTTCATTGAACAGCGTATTAATATGGAAGAATTTAAATACCTCTCAGTTTTGGCCCCCCAAACACCCATTATGTTCGGGGTACCCAAGGTGCACAAATCTATTAACAATCCACTATTAAGACCTATTGTGGATGGGAGGGGCTCCATTACAATAACATTAGCACATTTTATTGACAAGAAATATAAATTTTTATTAGAAGATGAACAACATTTATGCCGAGACTCATGGGATTTCATGGCTAAATTAAGCAATGTAGAATTAGCAGTAAATTGTTTACTAGTCACAATTGATGTACGTGACTTGTGCACAGTGATAATGCATGCGGTAGCCTTGGACTCAGTAAAGGATTAGCTTAGTAGAAAGGGGATCATTCAGGATGAAATAAATACATGCCTGGAAATGTTAGAAATCATTCTGTGTAACAATTTTATATATTTCGAAGGAAAGAAGTACAGGCAAAAAGAGGGGGTGGCCATGGGGTCACCAGTGGGTTCTTTCCTGACAAATGTGGTTATGTTACAATGGGAGTACCACACAGTTTACAGGTAGGAATATAGGGATAGTATTAAGATATATCTGCATTACCTGGACAATTTGTTTATTATATGGAAGGAAGATGAGGAACACTTGGAACAATTCTTGCAGTACATCAATGGTAGTACAGATTTTTTACAATTTACTCATCCTAGTAGCAGGTACAGAATCCCCTATTTGGATGTGATGACTGAAGAAGACTTTGAGCAGGCGGGTTACATGTTTGTTGTTTATCAAAGCCCACGTACTCTAACACACTATTACATTACACCAGCTTTCACCCATTTAAACAAAATAAAAGCAGTGATGAAAGGACAGATGGTGAGGGCAGCCCAAATGAGTACAACAGAAACTGGTTTTAGCAAGGAACTGGAACCAGGTTTGCCAACTTTTCATGTCAAAAATTCTGGACATGTATATGAAAGCAAAAAAGGCATGTAATTTTGGTACTCAAAATACAAAATTTTGCTTAATAATGTTTGGAATCATTAGTCTCTCTCTCTCACATTATTTTTATTAACTGCAACTTACATTTCTTACTTTTTTCTGGCTGTAAACTGTAAGATTTTGTATTTACACAGCCACAGAACAATAAAATATACCGATGGGTATGTTTCTTTCCTGCAAAATCTCACGTTTCTACAAAATATGTCCAACCTTGAGGATTTGAAAAGGTGGAAAGTGGCAGCCCTCTGTTTCCCATTGCATTGGACATGTCATATGATCTTTCTTTATGCTTAGTTGAGCTGGAAGTACTTAATACTTTATTCTGCTTAATACTGAAAATGTATTGTCTGCTGTCGGCAGGCTGACACTGCCTGTCAGGAACTTGATGATGCTCGAATCATCTTGCTTGCTGTAGGATGGGGTAAAAAATTGCAGATAATCTTCATGAAGATGTACAGACAGACTAAACAAAACTAACTGACAAAATAAATAACTAATAAATGTATTTGAAAAGGATCCCTGGAAAACATAGGCTGGGGTGGACACAATAGAAGGAGCCTGAATTAAAATTGGCATATTTACAATTACCCAAAAAAACTGGACAATGTGAGGAGACAGTAAAATTGAAAATAAATATTATATAGAAAAATAACAAAACATTTTGCTCAATTCACTAATGCTGAAACGGAAACTGAAAGTATTTAAATGATGCAAAATTATGGAAAAAAAATATGCTGAGTCAGTGAGCTGATGTTAGGTGACTTCAACCAAATATGTGATTGTGAAAGTCTGAAGGAGGCCTAGGTGCTAAAGACTTTACTTCAATTAAATGTACACTTGTCATTCATGCATGACAGTAAACCTCTCCATTCATAGGCTCCTCGCCAAAGAGAATAATTATCCTGATGCTTAAACTGTAAGTAGTTCACAGAATTCTGTCTCACTCACACACACACACACACACACACACACACGCACACACACACACACACACACACACACACACACACACACACACACACACACACACACACACAAAACATGAACATGCATATACACAGCTGCACAGTCAGTGACACATACATATGTAATATGAAACTTTATTTTAATTGCTAGTGCGCTGCTAGATACACCATTTTTGTTGCATGCATATTATAGCAAAGTTAACAGAGTGTTAAGGAAGGGCACACAAAATAGCAAGGGGAAACAAAACACTCAGTTGCAGTTCAACCTAGTTAAAATAGAGGAAAACAAACTCAGGACAAAGGAGAGGACACTTGTTTTATCTTCTCTTACACAAAAATTAGAAAACGCAAAGCACTTTCTTCGCAGAAATGGATAAGCAAATTTAAATCAATAGCCCTTAGCCCTAGCACTGGCACTACTACTGGCTGAATTTTCTAGTCAATTAATATGTCTAAAGTATAGAAAAGTTCCGGTGTTTCCATGCAGAATCAGATGCAGTCTAAACACGCTCTGTGACATAGTTCCTTTAGCAGTCTGCAGTTAGGATATGCAATACATAATCAGCTTTTATTGTACATTTTTGGGGTCTTTTGAAAATTTGCAGATAAACAACTCTGTACCCTTTAGCCACCCTCTGAATGCAGGATCAACAGTTCTTCCAGTACAGTTTAGCTAATCTGCTTAACAACGAAGGAAATTTGCTGAAGTATATATAATCCAGTAAGCAAAACTTCATAGTTTTTTCTTCTGCTATCAGCAGTTTAGCAAATACGGCTTTCCTTTTACTAATTTTGCATTTTACAATACCCTACTTTTAAATATATTCTGCTGATGAAAATTTACAATTTTACAAATAGCCCTTAGACTTATCTTAGTCTCTTAGACTCCTCATCTACAAATTGATAACTTGGTACAGAAAATATGTAACTGTTTCTACAGTAAACTAATAATTTGATGAGTAGAAGTTATGACTGCTTGAAGTAAACATGGCACAATGGGATCAGCCTGGATCCTTTTTACAGGTGTCTAGTACTGCAAGTGTTAAATGACGTTCTATACATCCACTGCACTGGTTACAGCAGCAGCTGCACTCACTGTTTTGGTGGGCTTGCTTTGGCTTCAGTTAGTCCTGCTGCTGGATGGCCATCACATCTCCCACTCTCTGAGTTGGAATGTAATATTTACAGTTACATTAGGATCCACAATGACTCAGTCAGTTCTCTCTTACTCCTAGAGGTTTCTGGGGCTTGCTGTTCTTTTGTTATAGAATAGAAGTCTCCTCTGACTGAGGACAGTTCTAAAGCCATCCAGTTTTAAGGACGTCTCCCAGTCCCACTTGAATCCCACAAGGTCCTCCTCCTACTGTCCCTAACACTTCAAACAAATATATTCCAGGTCCATAAACTGTTATTGTTCCATGACTACTGCCTACTGCTCTAATCCCTGTTCTTCTTAAATGAATATTTCTGCTCACTTTTTGCAGCTCTCAACAATGACTTTTCTTTGGATACATAGTTAAAAAACTGAGAACACGACATATCAAAGTTGACTTTTACACATAGTTCAGCTTTCACAAGTTCAGGCCTCATGCGGTTTCTTTCATCAGTCCACAAGTTTTTCATCATTGAAAATATACGTTCAACATGGGCATTGCTAGTAGGAATAGCAAAAACAAATTTGATGATTTGTTTCAAGTTAGGTGCATCACAACCACTAAAGAATTCAACCCATCGTTTGTCAACTTCAGCTTTGGAATGACTTGTTTCAAGCACAGATACTCAGCATACAATTCATCTCCATCAACAGTCACACCACAGGCTGATACTATCTCTAAAATGTCAGAAAAACAGCAAGGCTCATCAAGGTTTAGAACATGCAGTTTCTTCAGCAGACTTGTTTCAAAGTCAAACCACTTATCCAGGTAAGCAATCGCTTGATCGTACACTTTCAGTGCTTCTGTTTTAAACAATGACACCTGACTGTTGGTCATAAATCTGAAATTGTCATTAACAGCAAAGCCAAAAAAATTGATCATTTCTTTCTCTTCACCAGCTCATTGTGTACTTTCTCCATCGCAGCAAAAAGCTGTGTGATATAAGTTGTGTTTGACTCCAGCTGCTTAATGGCTTGTGTGAACAATCTCATGAAGCTGTACACAAAATGGATGTAGCATTCTGGGACAGAAAGTTCACCATTCTTCAACAATCCATCTTCCTGATCTGAAATAAAACTCCAAATCAATTTATTTGTTTCCTGTTTTCCTTCACTGATGAAGTAAATCTTTACAGCTGTCCAGCATTTTATCAGCCTTTAAACTGCAGTTTCAAGAGACAACCAATGTACAGGAATATGACGCAATAAAGCAATGTATTCTTCCCCTGCAAAGTCATAGCAAGATTTCAGCTCATCCAACCGTTTAGCTGATGATGAAAATTTGTTGGACACCTTGACAATCAACTGCTCAACATCATAGTTTAGCTGTTTGCATGCGTGTTTGGCAGTGTTGTGCAGAACATGGCAGTTGCAGTTTGCTATGATAAGACATGGCTGTTTGGTCTTTAACTCATTAACCCCGACTACCATCCCATAGCGCCTCTGTGCTTACATCCGAGTGTGCTATGAGACGATAGAAATTGCAAGCCATTACCCCGAGTGCCTTCCACAGACGCATGGAAATATAATGTAGATTTGTATATCAGCTTAGTGTAAAGCACGCTGAAATCATAACTAAACTTGTTATTTACCTAATATAGTTATGATTCAGCATGTTTTCCTATACTGCTCACATTAAACTTTTAGGGGAAAATCTCCTTTCAAAAGTGTTTGCTCAAGCAAGTGGTGACAGCCAATCGGATTCCTGCAATCCAAGCCACCACATCCATAACACCTCCACACCCATCAAAGTTTCTTTTGTCATACCCAAATAAATAGAGGGTCCAGCAGCAGGTGTTTCCTTTTTTTTTTGCTTATGCTTGCCGATTTTACCTGCTACTGGATTCATCTCTTTTATTTGGGTACGGATTGCAAGGATTGCTGTTGCAGAATCCACCTCGGAACTTCCCGGTCCCCTTCTGCTGAACTTCTTTGCCCAAGAATTACTTTTCTTGTTCTTCAGGTAAGCAATGTATTATTTATTGGGTGTGCTCTAAGAAGTCAGTTACCGACTAAAAAATACTATATTTCTTTATATTCTGCGTATGCTGTTGGAATTGCTTGTGAACTGATTAATTGAACTAGTCTGCTTTCTCTGATATGAAGTCTGAAATTCAAATGTT
>NC_056738.1:245976297-246101297 GCF_019279795.1 Protopterus annectens
ATATATATATATATATATATATATATCTATATATATTAAAAAACGAACAAAAAAACAAAAATCCACAGAGTAAATGTTTGTTCAAAAGAAATAAAAATAATTATACCAAATAATAACTGGCAGAACGACCAAGGCAGCATGAAACAAAACGAAAAGTATTTTAAAACTCTCTGAAAACGTTTATTAAGGAGGTAAGCGCTTTCACATAAAAATGCTTCTTCAGACCTTTACACAGAATAAAAAATGGTCGAATATATACTATGCAAAAAACAAAACCACCAATAAAAATTCAAACTCAATTATCAACACCAATTAATATAAATCTTCTAAAAAAGAAAAAGAGAAAAAAATATATATCATATAAACATGCTATTAAAATACTTTTAAAAATATATAAAGACTATACATTAAAAAATATATGTTAATACAAAAAATGAACATTTATTTATGGACCCTCCGCTTTTTCAGAAAAGGTTTTATAGAAGCTCGTTCATTAAGACCATGGCCCCTATCAGCTCTTAGGATTATCATCCAATTATTTTCTTTAAACTCAGTGTGGATTTGTATATCTCCAAAACGTAAGCTAGGAACAACAATATCAATCACTCTAAAGGTAAAATGGTGTACCTCACCATGTTCCATAACATGCTTAGACAATGCATTACTAACCATGCCCTTCCTTATATTATATAAATGTTCCCTAATTCTATCACGCAAAGCACGATTAGTTTTGCCTACATAAAAAGATGAACAAATCACACATTGGGCAAGATAAACAACATTCATAGTTTTACAATTCACATTCACATGAAAAGTAAAAGATCTTTTTGTATCTGGATGAACAAACAGTTCAGAAGTATTAATATAGTCACAGACATTGCAACACCCACATGGTAATGTAATACCAGTCTTAACAGACCCATCATGCAATACCTTCTGACCACAAAGAATTCTCTTCAGGTTCTTTTTATTCCTAAAAATGAATTTAGGACTAGGACCAACAATATCACCTAGTTCAAAATCAACTTGCAGAATGGACCAAAATTCCCTAAAAATACTACAAAGTGTATTTTGATCTCTTGTAAAAAATAATGGAATCCTCACATAATCAGAATATCCAGGAACCTTAGATTTAACTAAGTCTGGATTGGTTGGCTTAGGTCCATAATAAGGAGCTGCTGGTCCGACTCTGAGAGAATTCATATCAGACCAATTGGACTGGATCTCTTCTTTAGTATACCCTCTGGAGAGAAGTCTGTGTTGTAACTCACTAATGTCAGTACAAAAACCATCAACAGTGGGATTGAGTCTGGAGACTCTAATCCCTCGGCCACGTATTAAATTCCGAAACATCTGGTTCGGATGCATACTACATCTTGATAGCAAAGTGTTGCGAGAGCAACATTTTCAATGAACCCCTGTATTAATCAAAGGTCCTGGGAGTGTTTCAACAAATAGCTCCAAAAATACAACCTTTTCACTAGAGGTAACCATTGTAAAAGAAGACAATGGCATAACCTATTTATCTGTGCAAAAAAGTTTCTAAATTAACAGCACTACCGTTTCAAAGAAGGAAAACATCGTCTACAAAACGACGATAAAACACAACATTAGTAATAAATAACTCCATCTCAAACAAGACTTCAAGCTCCCAATGCGCTAGAAGCATATTGGTGTAGCTATTGGCACAAGAAGTGCCCATAGCTACGCCATGTCTCTGAATAAAAAACTCATCCTGAAAAATAAAAATATTATTCTCCAATATTATTTCTAGAAGAAAACAAATCAATTCAATCTTCATTGGTTCATAATCACTATGAGCCTTCAGATAATCATGTATATAGCTGAGTCCTAAGTCATTAGGTATCATCGTAAATAGGGACTGGACATCCATTGTAACAAAAATTATATCATCTAGTGTGTCAGTCACTTTGATACATTCATACAAGTCCACAAGGAATTGTTTAGATCCTTGTAAGACTGTTCTGTTGACTTCAATGACCGGTCTCAAATGTCGCTCAATAAAAATTGATAAGGGCTAAGTAATCCAACCACCTCCAGAGACAATAGGTCGCATAGGATGATTGGTCGGATGTTTATGAATTTTCGGGAGTCCTTGAATAACTGGAACCAAGGGGTCTGACACAATAAAAAATTTCAAAGTCTCTTCAGAAACTAACCCAATCTCAAAAATCTCTTGCACTGAATGCCTAATACTATTTATAATATGAAAAACATCAGATAGTCCTATTTTCCCATAAAAACTACCTTCACTTAACATCTGCTTCATGCTGTTGTTATAATGCTCAGAATCCATAACAATAACTGAGCCACCCTTATCAGCGGGTCGAATACTAATTCTTGAATTCTCTTTAAGCTTTAATAATGCTCATCTCTCGTCAGGCGTGAGATTAAATCTCTTGCCATGTCTATATTTACCAGAGACATTATTTTAATAATCATAAATACTATCCTCAGTAAGTTTAAAATAGGCTTCTACTAAAGGATGATTGGGTGGAACAAATGTATTTAATGGCTTAAATACAGGAGCATACTTAGACTCATTCTCACTATTATCATTCAAACAATTATTCCCATAGTGAAAACGTAACATCAAATTCCTGCAAAAAACTTTTAAATCCAAAATGGTATCAGTAAGCTTACTATTCTCTGAGGGAATAAAAGTTAAAACCTTACAGAGTACATTCTGTTTTTCTTTACTCAAAGGAAATGAAGAAATATTCAGAATCAGTGAGTTGACATTTTCCCCCACATTTTCTTCAACGACTGATTATGATATTGTTCGCCCGATAATTTCCTCTTCTGGCGACCTCGACTCATGGATCTGCTTCGTCTCCCAAACTGATCTGGGCGAACAGGCAGAGGAAAATGGAGGTCGCCACAAGGAATGTCCGGACAATCGTTACTATTAATGGGGGAATCAAATTTGTCATAGTTTCTAATTTTAGGTCTAACAACTTTATCTACAGTAGGCTTATTATTACTGTTAATAACTTTTGGAAATAAATTTTGCTCAGGTTGGTTGTGCTGTTCATCGCAAAACTCTAAAGGTACATGAACGTCATCACTAGCAACCTGACAAGTTTTAGACTTATTAGCCAAAGAAGATTGTACTGTATGAGTCTCAGATAACTCTGAGGTACCATCGTCAATCAGCTCAATACAGTCACGAATAACTGTGGCTGAACCATTCTGTAAAACAGTCACTCCCTTGACTGAGTTAGTAACGTCTTGCTGACATTAGTGAGTTACAACACAGACTTCACTCCAGAGGGTATACTAAAGAAGAGATCCAGTCAAATTGGCCTGATTTGAATTCTCTCAGAGTCGGACCAGCAGCTCCTTATTATGGACCTAAGCCAACCAACCCAGACTTAGTTAAATCTAAGGTTCCTGGATATTCTGAATATGTGAGGATTCCATTATTTTTTACAAGAGATCAAAATACACTTTGTAGTATTTTTAGGGAATTTTGGTCCATTCTGCAAGTTGATTTTGAACTAGGTGATATTGTTGGTCCTAGTCCTAAATTCATTTTTAGGAATAAAAAGAACCTGAAGAGAATTCTTTGTGGTCAGACAGTATTGCATGATGGGTCTGTTAAGACTGGTACTACTATACCATGTGGGTGTTGCAAGTTTTGTGACTATATTAATACTTCTGAGTTGTTTGTTCATCCAGATACAAAAAGATCTTTTTTCTTTTCATGTGAATGCAAATTGTAAAACTATGAATGTTGTTTATCTTGCCCAAATGTGTGATTTGTTCATCTTTTTATGTAGGCAAAACTAATTGCGCTTTGCGTGATAGAATTAGGGATCATTTAAATATATAATATAAGGAAGGGCATGGTTAGTAATGCATTGTCTAAGCATGTTATGGAACATGGTGAGGTACACCATTTTACCTTTAGAGTGATTGATATTGTTGTTCCAAGCTTACGTTTTGGAGATATATGAAACCACACTGAGTTTAAAGAAAATAATTGGATGATAATCCTAAGAGCTGATAGGGGCCATGGTCTTAATGAACGAGCTTCTATAAAACCTTTTCTGAAAAAGCGGAGGGTCCATAAATAAATGTTTATTTTTTGTATTAACATATATTTTTTAATGTATAGTCTTTATATATTTTTACAAGTATTTTAATAGCATGTTTACATGATATATATTTTTTTCTCTTTTTCTTTTTTAGAAGATTTATATTAATTGGTGTTGATAATTGAGTTTGAATTTTTATTGGTGGTTTTGTTTTTTGCATAGTATATATTTGACCATTTTTTATTCTGTGTAAAGGTCTGAAGAAGCATTTTTATGTGAAAGCGCTTACCTCCTTAATAAACGTTTTCAGAGAGTTTTAAAAAACTTTTTGTTTTGTTTTATGCTGCCTTGGTCGTTCTGCCAGTTATTATTTGGTATATATACATATATATATATATATATATATATATATATATATATATATATATATATATATATATATCTATATATATATATATATATATATATATATATATATATAATATATGCATGCATGTATTTATCTTGCTAGACCGACTACTACAATTTCATTAGTATGACAATGGTCTCTCTTGGGAGATACGGTGATGAATCTGCATATTTTGTCTGTAGTTCATTCAGAAGGGAATTTTTTTCATTATTTCTTTTTTTATAGGTGGATGGAGTGGTAGCTAACCTATATTTTGGACATTTTTCCACGCTTTATCACTCATGTGTGGAAATTAGGTGGTAGGAGGAAGGGCTCAGTAATATCTAAGTGTTATACTATTTCTACTGAATTATAATATACTATTTCTACTGATATTATAATGAATGCCTACTAAAAAGGTTATGTGTAGCAATTATCACCTGTGTCTGACATGCATAACTATCAGGTAATATGCAGCCCATTATCACATTAACAATAACTGCAGTTCCACTACAGCACTGAGTAATTATCACTTTTCTGGTAAAGCTGTCAGCAGCTGTCACTGTTGAGTAGAGGTCATTATCACATTGATGAATGCACAAGATAGAATTAGGTTTTTGTCTTTTTGGAGTCAGTTCAAGCCACCCCACACCATTTTTTCTATCAATTTTGGATTGCAGTTGGGAACTTGGAGACTCTTCAGCTCAGTCCCTTAGTGCTGCTGTCCCAGGTAAGGATGGCCTCAGGGGTGCCACTGTGATGCAGTGTCTCTCTCTGGGAAAGGACACATGCAAAAAGACAAAGCCTGGTTCAGTATTGGTCTTTTCACATGTTGTCCTGGTGTAGCTCTCCACTCATTCTCCCTCCCTTCAGGTGTAGTAAATGTATGTAAGTCAAGGCAAGACCCTTTACATTAGCTCCCCCCCCTTTGAGTACTTATGGCCATTGCCGAAAGGAGACATGTAAATGGAAAAGGCAGACTGCCGGCATTGCATGCAGTTGGGAGTCATTGCTGCTACCAGCAGTCTGAGTGGGTAGCCAGCACTGGTGTGGGACAGATGTGGAAAACAGCAAACTGTCAATGGGCAGTGCACAAGGCCAGACGTTTACAGAATGGACACATGCATGCATGATATGTAGGCTCTGTCTGTTACAGGTGATGAGATATTATTCTTTGTTTACTTAGTTATGAAAAATAATATGTTAATCTTCACAGGCTTGTGGTAATAAACCTTAAGTTCACATACTTTACAGTGGTTTAGAAGCTATCTTGAAAACAGACAACAAGCAGTTCTTTGGGAAAACAACCTTTCATCTTTACTCCCAGTAAATATTGGTGTTCCACAAGGATCTATCCTTGGACCCCTTCTTTTCTCAGTATTTATTAATGACCTATATTTGAACGTACCACAAGCAACCTGCATCCAATATGCAGATGACTCGACATTGATCTGCTCTGCCATAAATATTCCCTCGCTCCAGTCCATCACCCAAACAACCTTTCATAACGTTGAAAAATGGTTTATGCAGCACTGCCTCCTCCTGAATCCCAAAAAAACAAAGCTTCTTCTCTTTACCCCTACTAACAAATCTCCTACACCTCTCTTTACTATCACCTCAGATAATTCTACCTGCATTAACCCTGACAATACCACTCGACTATTAGGTGTAACCATTGACAACCATCTGAACTTTGATGACCAAATTAATAGTACTATTAAAGCTGTTAATAAAAAAATTGGGACACTCTACAGAATTAAACCCTTCCTTACCCCAGCAGCTAGAAAAACCATTGCACAGACCCACCTGCTCTCCACCCTTTTTATGCTTCGCTATATATACCACACTATCTAAAAATAACATCAATAAACTCTCAACCTGTTATAACAGTATAGCTAGATTCATTAATGCAACTCCCCATAGAACTCACCACTGTTATAACCTGAAACAACTAAATTGGCTAGAACTAAATAACCACCTACTTTACCAACAACTACTTATCATTCATAAAACTCTTCATTTCCCTGAAAATACTCCAAGCCTGGCTAGACTTATTTCTCCATATAAGAACCTAAACACTCTTCGGTCCGCCAACAAGTTTCTAGTATCCATAACTAAATCATATAATAAAGCTGGGGATGCACTATTTTCAAATTCCATAGGGAAACACTGGAATCTAATCCCTCAAGATATAGCTACTCTACAGCCCACCTCTCTGTTCAAAAGACAAATCAAAGCACACCTTACTTCTCATTGGCTATGTCCGTGTACCAATCCTGATTGAAAATATGTCTCAATACGCCTTATTATTCTTCCTTCCTGTCCCCTTACTGGCCCTACCTGAAGCTTCTGGAGTCGAGAGTTGAATCCTAAGGGATGCCTATATTTTTTATTAACCTTAGTATGTAGTTCTTATATTTGTTGTATAACTTGACTTTATATTTTTTTCAATGTTATAGATTTCCTCTCTTGTACCTTGTATAAATCTATTAAGAAAATTGTTATAAATCACTGTAATTTTATCTATACTGGAGCTTTTCTCCCCGGGCCTCTACTGTAAATGGATATATGTCCAGCTAGACTAGCCCGGTCAACAAATGTAAAATAAAAAATAAAAATAAATAAAAAATAATCATATTTCTGTGAATATCTCAAGAAAGGAACATCACACAGTAATGGTTAAGGTATCATTTTAAAGCTGATATTCATACTAACAAATTGCATTCGAATTGTATGAGTCTGCATGGTACATTGACCAAGATATTATACTTTGTTTTTCCAAAAAGGTAAAAAAATATGCACAATATCACATTCCTTGCCAAATATTTAATAATGACTTTGATATGCACTATCAACATTTACACTGTTGGAAAGGTCAGTGTCTGCTGAGCAACTTTCGCATTTACATTTTTAGTCTAGCTCTTACAGTTAAAGAGTTATGAACATTTGTTTTCTGTATGGTATTACAAATGGATTTTCTTAAAATGAGCTCAGGCTGCACTGTTGTTCCTATGGTGGAATTAAGCAGGCAGCTTTTCCTGAGCTGCTCCAGAGTGAATGAGTTAAATTAGTAAAAATAGAATGGTGCTTGCCATAGTTGATAGATGCATTATCAGCACAGTAGCTGACTAAGTTTTCAACTTGCAGACCATTGCCTTCTAGCACTTCTAAAATCTTGGTTGTTACTCCATCTGCCGTTTCATCACTGTCCACATAGAAATCAATCAAATGATCAGTGACACCTCTGCTAGATGAAAAGAACCTGACTGACACTGGATACATTTTCAAATTGCCTTTGTTTGAAGCATCCGTTGCTAATGAGAATGGCTTAGTCTGTTGCAGTTCCTTTATAGCCAGCTCCAAGGAATGAGGTGAAAAAATGTTTTCAGTGAATTACTCTGCTTTGGTTTTTCCACAGGAAATTGTTTTGCTCAGTTTGGAATCGAAAAATATTTGGCAAAAGGGTTTATTACCACAAGCCTGTGAAGAGTAGCTATGATGATGTTGTATTCCATGAAATGTCATTGCTAATTCAGAAGCAGTAACTTGTTCTTCATCCAAACAGTTGGGAGTAGGAAAGAAATGTTTCACTGTACTTGACATTTTTTGGCTTTCAAAGTTTTGATTGTGCTTGTCACCAGCTGCATGTTTCCGGACGGCTGTAAGTCCATCAGTTCTGACAGAAAATGAACAGCAGCAAACTTTACACCTGGCAAAGTCGACGTTTTTATCATCCCAGTATAACCATGATTTGAACTCTGAATCCTTCAGCCACTCCTGTCAAAACACGCAAATTCGGCATTTCTTTTTAGGTGGAGTGTCTTCCTTAGTAGTCGCACATGTAGGAAGTGAGGTTATCTTCTTTACAGGTGCAGGAGGAAGTCCATTATCCATTTCAAGATATGTGATGTAGCAAATCCTGTTTGTCTATTAAATTTCCTAGTAGAAAAGGAAAACAATATAATTTACTTGCCCCTCATCAAGAAATAAGTAGAATCATGGTGCTAGAAGAAAGTAAGGGTGGGGGAGACAGGAGACGTTTGGATTCAGATCATCAGGAGGATACACTAACCAAATAAACAAACCTGTTGCAATGAGACAGATGGTGGACTGTGGAGAAAAGGCTAGAGATGTGGAAAGAGTCCAAATGGGCATTTCTAGATTTGGAGAAAGCATACAAGGTTCCAAGAAAGTTGATGTTGGCAGTGCTAAGATAGTTCAAAGGCTCCAAAAACAGTAGACTTCATACAGGCTATGTATAGTACAAGAGCCCAATGACACAAGTACTGTTGAATTACAAACAGTGTGGACTCAGAGGGATTTCCAGTGGGTGTGTGGATGTGCATTTGGATGCAGTTTTGCACCCACCCACTACTGTTCATACTGGTGATGAACTACATAATTAGCCAACAAGTTGAAGGGGACAGATCAACAAAGTTGTTGTACTGTTATTAATTCAGAATGCAATTATATACAGTCTCTCTGCATGATTGAACAGTTTGAATTATAATATAACATATATATATAAATATATAATAGATGCATGAAACCAAACTCCTGCCAACAAGGGAGCGCTACAAGAGCATTAGATACAGCCTGGGCATCCAGATTCCATAACCATAACAGCTTCTTCCAAGTTCCAATACACATGCTAAATCAGACTGCTCTGAACAACAAACCCATAGCCTAACCCACTAAATGGGTAAAACATTATGTGCAACAGTATGTCATTGCTATTTACATAACTGTCTACATAGCTCACCACCGTATACGTCTCTATCTGCCCTATAAAACTATAAACGTTAAGTGTATGGCATACATAGATACATTGGTGATGGCTGGTGGTAAATTTTTTTACATGTGTGCCTTTTTCTCTATTTATAGTACTGCTTGTTATATATTCTTATATTTCTACTGTGTTGTTGTATTTGTTTTGTTTTGTTTCTGCTGTAGAAAAAACTTTTAGTTTTTTTCTTACTTTATTTTTAGTATCTTATTTTAATTTCTATTCTAGTATTTTAAATTATTAATTTAATGAATTTTAGTATTTTAAATTATTAATTTAATCTTATCTTCCTTATGTACTGCTGTGATCTCACTGACAACTACACCATTGTGCAGTCTTATAACAACAGATTGGATTGAGCTAGCTAAGTTAGCGACAAACAATGCATAATCATATTAACAAACCAGAAAACTACTGTAGAAAATTACCCATGCCTTCTGAGACTGTAAATGGCATTATCGAGCACTACTCTACAAGCAGAATTCTCTGCTCCACAAAAGAAAGAAACCGCTATTTGTAATCCAAATCAATGCAGCAGGGAACTCACTATACTAAATGGTCTCAAAAAAAAAGTAGAACACCAACACTCTCTCTCCCTGAAAACTCCTTCAAATCACAACTAACACACAATACCTACATTTGGATTTCTTACTTTGCTCTTGCACTTACCTAGGATAAAACTCTACAACTACAAACATATACCGCCAATGTTATGCTTTCTTTTACATTTCAGCTAAACTCTATACTGCCATTACCATATCTTCTTCTTCTTCTCCCCTTTTCCCCACTGGTTTACAATTTTACTATACTTTCCACAGTGTTCCACTCTTCCACACTGCTACCAATCTATACATTTAGAATATGTCTGTCTCTGTATAGTCACACATTTACTACTACTACTACTACTGATACTGACTGTACAATTCAAAGGAAAGTACTATGAAACTGATCACCAATAATGCACTGTGCAGATGTGTATTATTTATTATTTATTGTTTTTTATTATAGCTTCTGTGTAAATATGCAATGAACGTTATTTCTTCTCTGTCTGTAATGTATCCACTGTACTTACTTACCTAATAATTGACTTCTTCTACAGTCCAGACTTGACTTCTTCCTTCCCCTTCTTCTTCCCGCCTAAAAGATAATTCCCTTTTGTTGTTTTCCACACAGTCAGTCACCTTCGCTTTTTCTTTGCATAATGGTGGATGTTGGCTGCATGGTGTTTTTATACATGCCTCATTCTCAGGAGCTGTCAAACATGGATTTCAGTTTGCTTTCTTCAATTCTGGTGTGGTGCTGAATCAGTGGTAATTGGTTATCTCAGCTTTCACTTGCAAACTGAGATTAACCAATCAGCTTCAGGGGAAATGCTTCAGTTCAGTTACTGTGCAGGGCTGCAGGCTGACTGACTACTAGGTTTGCATGAATTGTGTGTCAGTCAGTGTGAGCTGTATGAACCCAGCAAACCCCACACATGTTCCCATCTAAAGAGTGTACAGTGCAGAGTGAGTCAAAGTAAGGAAAGAGAAAACAAGTGTACTTTGTTGTTGTATGGGGCTCAACTCAAGAGCTGCTTTTGTGTTGTGGACTCCACCCTCCTGCTAGCCTAGTACTGTACGGTACCAGAATTTTGGAAAGCACGGTCGGAATCTCCTCCGTGCATTTACTGCTTTAACTAATGAGGTTAGGAAGGTAGATGCGACTAGTGTGTACCTCGCTGATGTTTCATCAGCAATTGTGAGCTGTGTAATAGTTTAACAATGGATTTGCAGAACTCTTAACCTTTGTAGGACTGGCTTGTTTACCTTAACCAGTTCAGACTTATGTAACACATTACAATGAAATTTCTCCTTGAGTAGTTTTATAAGTTGCTTCTATTACGACGACTTCAAACTGTTTGAAAGAAAATGAAAATTATATGTATGCAAGCGCTATCAGGAGCTTGATAAAACGTCCAGTGTGGGTTGAATCGCCATCTACTGTGCAGAACCTTTTTTATAACTAATGATTTAAAAAGGTGTGATTAACGCATTTCAATACCAAGAGGAGATACCAGTACCACTCATGTTTCTTTTGCTATGTCAGTTAACTTAAAATGTTTTGTAATTTTGCATGATCCTGGGAAGTCTAATGTATCATCTTAAAACCAAGCTTCTCTAAATCTCAGAATGTCGGACTCGGCAGGCACCAGTCAAGTTTTTTTTTTTCAACTGCTGCGTGGCAAGCCTGTGAAAATAATTTCCGGATTTACACTATGAAATCCGAACAACCGGACAACAGCCTTTATTTCCAGACAATCCAGAAAAATTCTGTACAGTTGGCAACCTTAACTGGAACTGTTGGTCAGGATGTTCAGTAGAAGGGGGAACCCGGTGGAAATGTTGCAGGAAATTAAAGAAGAAGTGGTGTACAAAAGGGAAATAGGGGTTTACCAACCTATCCAAACAATGGAGAACACACAGGGGGATACTGGGGTGGTAACAGGGTCACATAATGAAAATAAATATACAGGAGCTATGGTATCCACATACAACATGGAAAGTAACAAGGTTAACTGGATTTTAAACAAGAATTTGAATATTTTCAAGTAAAATCATGGACTTTGGAAAATCATGGGGACTCACCCTATTGTTATTTATAGAAAGGGTCACAACTTTAAAGATATGTTGGAAAACAAAAAAACACAGATGCCAATTAGGGGCAAGATGGCTAAATGCAGAATGTGCAGTATATGTAAATACATCCTGGAGGGGGACAGGATTAACCTGAGGAATCAAGATTATTCTGTAACAAGGAGATAAAACTGTCAGACAGCAGGAATTATTTACAGAGTTAGATGTTAGATGTTATATAGGAAAAACTGAGCGAAAGTTGCACAACCACATTATATAGGAAAAACTGAGCGAAAGTTGCACAACCACATTTATGAGCATGTTTATGAAATCAGAAAGAAAAAATTGCCAGTGCCCTTTCAGGTAACTTATGATGAAGGAAACACATGTCTTTAGGTTTAATGTATTAGAGAAGGTGGAGAAGTGTCCAAAGGGTGGTCCATGGTCAACTTTCTTGGAACAGCGGGAGCTTATTTGGCAGATTTGGCTGAAAGCCTATTGGCACCCGGGTTTGAATGATATGATTAGTATAGCTCTAGTTTTAAAACTTAAATCTTTGGAACGTTATTAACAAAATTACTGCAATATTTTTACTTATCCGTTTAACTATTTATACTTTTTTGGATTATTTTTTAGGACAAGTGCAACAAACACTATTTGTATTTGTGCATATTACCTTTGTCATGGTGTATATATGCCTTTAAATTTCTGACTTCAGCTTTTTGGCTGATGTAAGGATTGTGGGTGTGTTTCTAACTTTATGGAGGGAGATTTAAACAGTTCTTTCAGCATTTTTAAGTGCACCTGAAAAAGTTTTTCTTGTACATAAGCAAAAGTGCTTATAGTTTTAAGGATTAAAGCTGGTTTTACAAAAAAACCTTTGGGTGGACGTCTCATTCTCCGTGGTGCTGTGGATTGTGTATTTTACAATCCACACTGTCATGAATGTTAGCTATGCCATTAATGTTGTGAAACACCTATATATGTATCTGTTTGATTGGTGTTCCACACCATCAGACAGTCATGTATATTCCACAAAAACAATACCTATGTATGGCCAATAAGCTGTGTGACAGCTCACTTTGACAAATGTGGTACACTTCAGTTACACATCACTGGAAAATGTGTAGAGAGGTACATGAAGAAGGGTTCATTGTACTCAGTTATGGGTGTGATGAAGTCTGGAAACTATAATGGTATTATGGTCTCTGATATGGATGTCCTTCACATATTTAGTACTTGAGTTACGTTCAAGGAAGTAGTCAGCACTGTGACCACATGCTGGTGGATGTTCTACTTACCATGTGCCTCAGGACATGGGTCACATACCTATTGGTCTGATTATAGGAAGTGATGTCTACATTGTACTTGGGCTGTGTGTTTGTTTTCCTGACTTAACAAATCACCCCATGTTTTCTTGTCATTGCAGGTGTTGTCATGGCTGTGCAGCAATTTTTGGTATGTGTCGATAGTGTCTATATTATGCTAATAACACAGTTGGAGTCAATGACTGTCCACAGTCTGTAGGCCCTCAGGCATCTCTTTCGACACATGATGCATATATCATCTGTGATGTCCATCACTTAAATAATGGACAGGAAAGGGCCTAGCAGACAGCCCTGATATATGAACCTGATCACTTCTCCTGAGATTCAAGTCACTTCACACATCACAATATAGTGAGATGCCATGTATGTGATACACTGGTCTACCCACTTGGTGATATAGTTTTTTATGACCACATATGACAGTGTTTATTGAATACCTCAGTGTGGATTTGTGTCAAATACCTTGAACTGGTCAAGTTCCAAAGATGATACTGTTGTCATCATGCATGCCCTCGATGACCTCTTTGAGGACACCTATCAGATGTAACAGGCATGATTTAGCATGAGCAACTCACACAGGTCTATTGTACACAGATGAAATATTACTAGTCTCTATTTATACGAGATCCATGTTGACATGCTGGTCTACCTCACAGTTGAGGAGAGCCAGGATGTCTCTATACATGCATGCATCAGGTGCTGTCTCTCCAACTCAGATGGATGCATGCTGATGTATACCCTTCTATGGGAGCATAGCCCATGATATTCAACCATATCAGGAAGGTATATGTCATGTCCTGAGTCACACCATAGTTGATCTGTGATGTGGTCACAACCCAGTAATTCAGTGTGATAAGCCAAGATGAAGATAAAACAGTGCATGCTGCCTATTGTGATCTGGCCTAGGGATTTGAAAGAATCCCCCATGCAGATATCATTTACAAACCCTCCCAGCTGGGGATTAATCCTTATGTCACTAGATGGATAACCAATTGGCTCACTGACAGAACACATACTGTAAAAGTTAGTGAATCAACCTGTACCAGTAGAGCTGTCACCAATGGCAAACCCCAGGGATCTGTGCTTGGCCCTTCACTGTTTAGACTCTATTTCTCGACAGTTCAAGATAAAGTATATGGCCTTTGGCTTACCAAGTTTGCTGATCTTGCATATTGGGTGCAATCATTGAGTCCACCAATGATGCTAACATAGTACAGGAGGAGGTAACACAAATGATTGGTGACAAGAATGCAGAAATGTGTGTTTTTTATGTTGTCCATCTGAAAAGTGGAATTCCATGTTAATTACAGCATTGACAATAGTTCTGCCATGCTGAAACCCAGTGATGCAAGTTCTGAGAACACATGTAAATAGCAATCTGAACATCATCCACCAAATGTCCCCACTGGCATTGAAAGCCTATGTTGTGAATATCATAGGTCACTCCTTCATATTCAGATCTTAGAATTGTATGACAGCACTGTACTCAAACCTCATCAGAACACTTGTAGAGTCTAATACTCTCTTTTGCATGTATCACACCAGGCACATGCAGCAGGTGGAGGGAACACAGGTCTTTCTCATCAAGAAATCACAGGGTCTGCAAGCCATGCCATGATGTATGTGGATAGATTAAAAACCATGTCACTGTAATCTGTCTCACATAGGATGAGGTGACATTTGCCTAGCCTCCAGGCCAGTCCCTGATCCTGCCCTGGAGGGACTACGGCATATCCACAAAAATGATATAGTTGATGACATCAGCAGTATCTGTTGAGGAGAATATGCTAAAAGTGTACTACATGCTGGTATAAAATGCTCTCTGTAATGTCAAGCAAGAGCTCATACATATACATAAACACACACACACAGTTGAATGTAGTGAGGATAGAACCCCTACCTATCTATGTACACAGACTACAGAACACAGTATTTTTCCAAAGTGCCATGACACAAATCTAACTTAGAGTGTCTCAGGCAACACTTTATAGCTGATGACATCAGCAGTGTCTGTTGAGGAGAATATGGTAATAACAGTGCTTCACATGCTGGTGTAAAAGGTTTTCTGTAATGTTAAGCATGGGCGCATGCACACACACACACACACACACACACACACACACACACACACACACACACACACACACACACACACACACACACACACACACACACACACATGCACATACACAGTTGACTGAAGTGAATACAGAACCCCTACCTATCTAAATACACAGAGTACAGCACATGTTACTTTACAAAAACACCACAGCACAAGTCTAGCTTTTATAAGAGTGCAGTGGTCAACTTATAGTAGATGACATCAGTAGTCTAAGTGGGAGAAAATATGTTGGGAGGCCTGCATAGGGTCATAGCTTTATAGATTAATGGGACGCTACTAGCCTAATGGTCCTAGGGTGTTTACAAGCCTAGGTATATAAAAGCACAAGGACCCTTATTGAGCATAGTTAGATGGTTGTTGTTAGCAGAGTAATTTTATGAACAATACCAACTGGCCCTATCCATGAGGAACATAGCTGCCACCCCAGAATGACTTTACAATCATCCAACCAGTTGCCAAGGTTGTGCTTGAACAGGGTCATTGAGCAACACTGCTTCACATGCAGTGGAAGCCTACAACAGAGGAGTGCCAATCATTGGGGGATATATCTAACTCTCCAGCATGTTCTGTTTATGTCACAGGCTAGGTTGAGAACCCTACATTAAGCTAGTCTTGTCCCATTTGATTTGCATATGCCCAACATTTCCAGTAGGCCAGGATCTGGACTGGTCTATAGGCCAAGTATAGGTCACCTCTCAGCAGCTTACATATACTGAGTACAGTGACAGGTCTTTCAGTCTTTCCATGTATGTCATGTTTGGAGTCCCTGGATTCTCCCAGTCACAAACCTCTGTGTTTTCTAAAATTGCTGCAGGTGTCTGGTGAGGTAAAGACAGAAGGGAGTATTGTACTCAATTGGTGGTCTGATAAGGGTAGAGTACAACAGTGCTATGACCTGCCCTGCCTTAGATGTGATGTCCATATTTATGAGGTGCACAATGCAGAATGTGTGTCTCAGCACTATGGACACATTGTAATGAAAGTGTAGATTGTTATCAACATATATTCCCAAGTCTCAACACTGTGTTTGCGCTTAGAGGGGTGACATGTATATAATCACTACAGGGGTACTTCATTTCCATAGGGGACAATGAGGCATTGTTTGTTTTAAGGTACAGTCTGTGAGTTTGGCACAAATCATTTGTCTGTGTCAGCCCCTTCTGTAATATGTTACCATTATTGGAGAACTCAATATGAGTGTGTCCAGTTAACAGTCATCTGCATACTTGGTAAACCACAGGCCATCTTCCATTACCTGTGCTTCAGGAAAGTAGTTTCAAACAGTTGAGGGCCCGGCAGAGATGCTTGTGGTATTCCACTGGTAACTGGCTAGTGGAGGAGGTCCAGTCCCCAACTTTGAGAGAGTGTGCTCTGTCAGTGAGCTAGTTTTACATCTATCTAGTAATTTATGGCTTAATTCCCAGATGGGAGATCTACCAGTATGAGACATAAATGGGTAATAGTGTCTAAGGCCTTGGATAACTCAACACATGTGGTATGTCCTGTTACCCCTCATCCAGGTCTTTGGGGTCAGTATCAAAGAAGTCCATAAGGCTCAATTAGTAAGATCTACCCTTGACAAAACAAAATGGGCCAGCTCAAATGTGTTGAAGGCCACCTATGTCCCTGTGGATATGTTCTATATTGATTCCTTGCCTAGCCTTGCAGATGAGGCTTTTTAGGATTATGGGTCAATAGTTGTAGTTCTGTATATTACCAGATTGATATGCATTACATATTATGCAACATCTTGTACTTTCTGTGGTGTAGGTGATATATGTGTAGAAAAAGTACTGAGACACCAGATTTGCAGTGCTTGTAAGAGTATGACAACACATGGCGGTACTGTAAATATATGACATATTGTTAGATAGGGCCTTAAGTTCATAATGTTTCCACATGTAATTTAATGTCATAGACAGGAAATGGACAGTAAACAACAGTAATACATAATAATAATTACTTTTCCATAACATGGTGAGCAGCGGGTTTGTGCAACTGTTGGCAAAGTGTAAACGCACATGTGATACATGTTTGTGCATAACTAAGCAGGGAACAAATGTGAGCTGCATTGCTAAAGTCTGACAGTTAGTATTTAGTGTATGGAAGACACCTGCTGCTTACCTGGCTCTGCATCAGCATGTGTTAATGCATGGATACATTCCTTTTTGGGCCCAGATGATACTGGGTTCCAATCCATGTGTATCTAATACTTTAATTAAACATTGATAATGCAATGACATGATTTCTTTACAGTACATGTGTTGCTTTGTGTTGGCATAGTGCAGCAGGGATGAGTGACATTGAGGGGAGTTAACTGTGGCATTTTGCCGCTGGTCACCTTTGCTGCATGTTGGTGTGCAATGTGCACCTCTGCACAAACATGTAGCCCAAAAGGTGAAGGGATCCATTGCCTTTTCTGCTACTTATGTGTTTTGTGTGTGATTTGATTTTTTGACCAAATTAAAGTGGTGAAAATGGGGTAGATAGGAAAGTGGTGAAATGGGGAGCAAGCAGGGGGTAGAACAAAGGGAAAGCAGAACAGGAATGTGCAGGAAGGAGGTAGGAAAAAAAAACTAACTATCCATTCCTTTAACAGTGCAAACTGAAAATATGTGCAGAATACTAGATGAATTTGGACTGCCACATCCAGAGAGAGGGGTTCCACAACTTAATCATGTTGTATAGCCAATTGGACAAAATCAAGTGTGTCAAGAAGACATGTGTGCAAAATGAAGACCAATGTATGGGAAGATTTTTTTTTTTTTTTAGGTATCCATTTATTTTTTATGTGAGAGAGACAGGAATGCTGGGGAAGGGACGTAGGTCTGTCTGGGTCAGGTAAGTCCTTCCAGACCAACAAGACAAAATACAGGGATAGTGATGGATACAAAAGGTTTAGGGGGACACCATCCACAGGATTCAGTAAACTCCATGTAGGAATAGTGTTATTACTACACTGAGTGAATGGTGTCCATGTTCCCATCCTCCTCACAGCAGCACACCTTACATATTAATGAAGGCACACTACTGAGATGGATCTGTGAACATGGATACTGAATGAGTGCAGGGAGCTTGTATTACAAATGAAAACAGTGTCCATGGACACTGAAATAGTATAATAGCAATACAAATAAAAGCAGCGGGTGTGTGACAGGCAGTATCGCACACCCCCAGCATAGTGAAAGTGCCGTACAGCACTTTACATTAGAAAACAGTGTCCACAGACACTGAAACTAAGAATGACAAGTGAAAGCAATGCAGGGGGTATGTGACAGGTACTGTGACACACCCTCTACAATATGAAAGTGCCGTACGGCACTTTATCATGCCTCTCAACTGTACAGATTTTCATAGAATGTCCAGATGTTTGTCTCATAGTTTTGGTCTGTCCCCCATAAAATTGCTGGTTTTCTCGCAAATGACTGAAAATTGAAGTCCCTAAATAATAAAATCATTTGAGTTACAGACATTCAGAAAATGCATGCTAATACAAAACCGGGCATTCTAGGGAACAGTTTCTAAATATTGCCCTTAAAAACTTAGAAAGTTGACAGAATGATAGTCTTGTTTTAGCATGGATTTTCTAAAGAGTATGATGTGTGAAATGCAAAGGTCCCTCACTATTTTCTAACTGCAGTCTTTAATGATTTGTCACTGATTTGCAAGGAAAACACAATCCCATGACAAACAGACCAAGAATATGAAGGACAAATCTGGACACCATGTGAAAATCTGTACAGTTGAGAGGCTTAGGAATATGAGCTCATGTCATGTTGGGGGTGTATCACAGTGTCTTTAACACACACCCTGCATTGTAAAAGAGCCTTACAGCACTAAAACAAGAAAGAAAGTGTCCTTGGACACTTATCTAATAATGTGAAGGTTAACAGTTTACATTAAAATTAATGTTTAATTTTATTTTTTTTCTTATTTTTCCTGAAAGTGTAAGCATAGCTGAGTGGGTTTGCAAGGGGCGGCACCTTGCTCAGCATGTAAAAGCTAATTGTCCTGTCTTGGTATTCAAACCACACACCTACTAGATACTAAGCCATGACTTTAACCACTAAGTTAATGGAGATGTCCAGATTTCAGCTATACATTTATATATAGCTTCTTCTACAGCTGAAAGTTGGACAGCTCCATTAGCTAATGGAGCTGCCCACATTTCAGCTCTAGAAAAAGCTATATACAAATGTATAGCTAAGATTAGAACATCTCTGTTAACTTAGTGGCATGTAGCAGGTAGACGGCTTGAATGCCAAGAGAAAACATATGGCTTTTACATGGGAAAGCAGTTTTATATTTTTTTATTTTATTTAATGATGTTATAATTAATATTTGTTAACCAGGATAGTGTAGCTGATCCAAAATCCCAGTGTCAGTGGAGATATAAGGTGAAACCCCCCCATTTAATCATGTGTCCCATACAGCACAGTTACAACCCAAGGTAATGTAATGAAAACACATGGGGGAGGTCATGTAAATTATACAATGGCTGGTCATTGATATTCCAAAAGGAGCATGCTGATTGTTCAGCCCAATCACCATTCCCACTGGAAATCCCAGCATATATCAGTGGAAAAGGGATGGTTGCCCTGACTTTATTCCATTGCTATATACTGTCATTTTATATATTATATATATATATATATATACATATATATATATATATATATATATACATATATGTGTGTGTGTTTTACAACAACAACAAAAAAAATGCAATCCGGACTCTGGACATAGCAGAGAGACAGGACAGAAAAAATACTAAAACAACCAGGTGTGTTATTCAAAACTAAAGACATGTACCTGATTTTCCTTGTATTTACTGCATTCTCTATCTCTCCTACCCCTAAACTGTCCAACATTTTATTTTTGTATATATATATATATATATATATATATATATATATATATATAAAAATAATCGAAAACAATAATGGAGCAATAGAGACCTTTTCTGCATTGCTTCCTTTGCAAAGCACTGACATACCGGGTATGGGTGGGAACGCAAGTCCCATATGCATGCACAGTACATCAGAAAAAAAAACCTGAATACTGGAAAAACATGGAAGGACAGCATGGCGCTGGTATACAAAGACATTTATTTAAGAAAAGTTAATATTTTTTCTTAAATAATGTCATTGTATAATAGCAATAACTAACCCCATGGTTGTAATATAGTACGATTTACCCATGGTTGCCTTTATTTAATCACTTAGGCTTCACTCTTATGATTAAACCACAACAACCATTGGTAAATATTAATATACCACACCAATGTTGTCGGTTATTGCTTAAGTAAACTATATAACTTAAGAATAATGTATCAGTAATGAGTAATTAATATTCAATTCTGACTTCTTTTTTTAAATGAAAACATTTGTTTGCCCTAAGTTCAGTTTTGCTAAGCACTGCTAAGCCAAGCTAAGCAATGCTTAAACAGGACTTGCTGAGCAATACATAGCATTCAGCTTTTTATACGTTATAGGGAAATGTTGCAAATGTTTTTATTTCTTTTGTATATATTACAATATGTTAACTGTGGTCATCCAGTTTGACCAGAAGCCCATTTGCAGTGGGGACCCAAGTATAAAAGCCCCAGTTACACACAAGTGTCTAAAATTATTACAGTTACAGGAACAGATAATGTAGTTAAATGCATAAGTTTATGAAATTTAATAAAATAGATGCAGCTAAGAATGAAGTAACACTACTGAACAATAAGTTACAATACTGTTGTATATAAATATATATATATATATATATATATATATATATATATATATATATATATATATATAAGCAGTAATTAGCTTGCTATGTGAAGCTAAGTCCTCAACAAAATCAACAGACCTGGCAAATCTCAAACCCAGAACCCCCTGCACCAAAGTCAGTGCATTGCACGAGTATGCCAAGTTACCTGCATATACTTAGTGTTTATTTTAAAATACATCGGTGCAGTGATGTAACATTAGGGGAAAAATATCCCCCAACCAAGTAGTGAACCCAGGACCCACTGCATCAGAGTCAGAGCAATGCATCACTAGGCCAAATCAGCTGTGGATGTTTAGTGTTCATTTTTAAATTATAATTTGCAGTACAATGATGCAGCATTAGGGGAACCACTACAACCTTACCAGGTATTAACTCCAGGGCCCTCTGAACCAGAGTCAGAGCAACACAACACAATGACAACTAAGCTGTAGGGAATTCCCCCATTCCTGTACCTATATCATAAGTCACAATGATGTAACAACAGGGATAACATACACCTCCACCAAATATAGAAACCTGAAACATCTGAACCCAAGCTCAGTGCAATACATCACACCTCTGGGGAATTAGTGGTGCTTGTACCAACACAACCTGATTCCCAGTGACACAACTTCCACATATAATGGCATAAATGACAGCTTACTTGGGCCTGTGATGCAGACACTGACCCAGTACACAGTCAAATAAGGGCTGATGGATGTACAGGATGCCTACAATATCAGGTGCACCTGACAACTGCACACACTGTTGCAGAATGTCTACTTAGGGCATGGTTGTCGTCAAACCTATTCTGTGTGCTGAAGTACTGGCAAATCAGTGCATCTTGACCTTACAAACGCATGACAGATAGGTCAGTGTCACATGCCATAGACAGTCAAACTCACATGTCCATGGCAATCCTGTGTAACACACAGTATGCATGCACATATATCCTGCAAATACACCTCCCATAATAATGACTTAGTAGCTCTATCTGTTACATTCCTAGCATGTCTCACATCAGGGCAACTACAGTCCAGGCCCACAATCCAGTGTTGCACAACATTTACATTCTTATCAATACAACATAGAAATAAATGATGTGGTGGAAATAGATAAGTTAACCGTCAAGACTGATAAACACTCCACTCTGAAAATTAAAAATAAATATAATCCAAGCTGGCAAGAATGGAGTGTGGCAGGAAAAAACAAAAATATTCCGATTATCAATAAAAATGCTCTTTATTCACAACGGTCCAGACAGATAAGCGCTTTCACTAAAAAGCATCATCAGATCATAAAACGTCTCAGCCCAATACTAAATCTTTATATATACAGGTTTAAAAATGTCATACCCAATAGGACCTTGAAATAAATTAGCTCCCTTAAAGCTATATGACATTTATAGTAGGTGTCATGACAGTATCTATACAAAATTATTATAGCATTAATAGAACTTTTGAACAAAGTTTTCTAAGAAATATATAAAAAAATATATATTGATGTACAATCTTTATTCACAATTATACCTAATGGAATAGGCATTCAATATATCACAGAATATTTGAAAAAAACATAGTGAATATACAGTAATGCAGATTGAACTTATCACTTATTCTCTAGAATTGGTACTGGAAAATAATCTGTTTATATTTGATGAAAATATATATAGGCAGTTGGATGGGGTGGCAATGGGCACCCCATGTGCGAACAGCTATGCCAATATGTTCTTGGCCGACTGGAAGGAAACTTTATTATTTCTGGTTCCCAAATTTAGAGAACATGTTAAATTCTACCGACGTTTTGTCGATGATATTTTTGTTCTATGGGATGGCCAGAAACATGAGTTGGACAACTTATTCTTAAGGATGAACAGTTTGACATATTACCTCAAGTTCACCATGAACAAATCTAGTACAAGGATAGATTTCCCTGACCTGTAAATAGAAAAACTACCATGTGGTTTGATTAATACAGGCATTTATAGGAAACCGTGTTATAGTAATGCTCTTCTGTTGAGATCCAGTATGCACCCCAGTTATGTATTTAGGAATATCATGAAAGGACAAGGGATCAGAGCCTCCAGACTCAATCCTACAGATACTGGATTTATAGGAGAGTTACAAGGGTTAAGAAATAAGCTATCAGCAAGAGGCTATAAAGAAGCAGAGATTAATGAACAACTTGGTATAATTCCAACACTACAAAAAGACATTGCAGCACCATATTTTTGACCTATAGTTCAAAACTGTACTATAGGACATGAAAAGCCTTTGCCTTGCATTAAGATTCCAACATTTTTAACTTCAGATCATACAGATGTGAGACATATTATAATCAAACACTGGTCTGTTTTATTAGCAGATGATAAGTTAAGAAACATAGTTGGAGAAAAAAACAGCTTTATTTTCAGAAATAAAAAGAATCTAAAAAGGTCATTGTGTTATTCTAGACACGATGAGTTGATTAGAGATTATGGACATACCATACCTTGTGGCCAATGTAATTTCTGCATATATATAGACACCAATAATGAATTCTTACATCCAGATCTACATAAGAAGTTTATAATCACAGGGACTGCCACTTGTATGATGATTCATTTAATCTATTTAGCAGTATGCCAGGCTTGCTCTTCTTTCTATGTAGGCAAGACCAATAGGTGCTTTAGGGACAGGATACATGAGCATATTTATCATATTAAGAAAGGTTCAACACATAATGCTTTGGCCAAACATGTGGTGCAATGTGGAGACACACACAAGTTTTTATTTAGAGCCCTTGAAGTTATAAATCCTAGTGTCTGTGAGGGAGATATAAGGAATCACATGGAATGCAGAGAAGGGAACTGGATCATAAAACTAAGGGCGGATAAAGGATTGGGCCAGAATGAAAGGGCATCTATCAAACCAGTATTATGTAAACGTAGGAACATTAAATACTAAGTAACCAACATTCATCAGTTATTTATTTAGTTAGTCAGATTTTTGATATTGATCTTTTCAACAATTGTGTCTTGTGCTTGGCCAGTTCATGGGGTGTCCATATATAAATATGTATACCTTTGTAATATGCCCATTCATTCAATTAGCAAGTAGCACACAAAGGTCTATTAGATATTCCTGTCACATATTTGGTTAATTAAAACTTTTTTATTGTTTAATACATGAGAAGCAGGACAGCTAGCTTTTATAATTGAAGTTATTATTATATATTTTTTATTTTTCTGTTATATGTAATATGACCATATAATTTTTATATATTTCTTAGAAAACTTTGTTCAGAAGTTTTATTAATGCTATAATAATTTTGTATAGATACTGTCATGATACCTACTATAAATGTCATATAGCTTTAAGGGAGCTAATTGATTTCAAGGTCCGATTGGGTATGACATTTTTAAACCTGTATATATAAAGATTTAGTATTGGGCTGAGACATTTTAAGATCTGATGATGCTTTTTAGCGAAAGCGCTTATCTGTCTGGACCATTGTGAATAAAGAGTATTTTTATTGATAATCGGAATATTTTTGTTTTTTCCTGCCACACTCCATTCTTGCCAGCTTGGATTATATTTATTTTGAATTTTTGGAGTGGAGTGTTTATCAGTCTTGACTGTTAACTTATCTATTTCCACCACATTATTTGAGTTTTTTACTGCCGTCATTCTGAGCAGGAAAATGCAGACTACAGCCTGCACTGAGCTCGACTTCAACCCTAAGCGAGCATGTCTTACTAATGGAGTGCTACAAAAAAGGTTCTTTGAATATTTAGACTGCATGAGGAGTACTTCCTGGCAGTTTGATATACCCGCCTCCACTGATGACAACAGTGAAGCGGCGGCTGATTTGGAGCATATACAGAAGTCACTGGATGAAATGGAGAGGGATTTCCTTAAATTGAAATGCCTGCAAGCACAGAGATTACATTTACAGTACTGCCTGGATAAGAGAATTATTCCAAGAGGACTTCATGTGTTTAATATGCCCAGTCAAGGCGCACAGCATCCCGGCTTACTCTCACGATGGCAGCAGTTAAATCTTGAGGTAAGCAGGAAATACCTGCAGTTGCTAATTGACTATTTCTTACCCGAGGAGATTCAACTAGTTGATAGCATTAAACAGAAGCAAAGTTTTATCTTTGATAATTACTCAAATGACATTATTGAACCACTGTTTGAAAGCTTACTAGATGGAGTTTTAGCATTTGAACGCAAACTCCTGCAACAAAAAAAGAACAAAATTACAAGGGACACTAATGACTTTAGACTTGGCCATGTTTTTATATGGCCCAGGCATGGACATAATGAAACAGTGGACAATATGAAAGGTCCTTTTAAGGACCAGGTTGACACTGTGAACAATATGAATGTATGTATTGACAATATGAATGATAATAATGTGAATGTAGATAGGAATATAAATAAGAATACACATAGAACCAATGATATAGATTGTATCTTAGCAGTACAAGGGAATGTACCAGAGGGAGAAGGAACATCAACTGAAATAGTCACACATAGTGACAGTACTAAAGACACTGGAGCCAACTTGGAGCCAGATAGCCCTATACTTAGGACAGATAATTTATATCCAGAAGTATAAGTAGTAAGAAATCAATCTATCACTGCAGCACAAGTAGTTGTTAGACCTAAGGTACCTATACAGAATAAGGATTGTCTTGATGGTATATGTGAAATTCTTTTTCAACTACCAGTTCACAAAGACAAAGGACAGAGGAGAACACGCTCTATGAGTCGTGGTCAACAAAAACGGAAATATTCGGGGCAATTTCAACCCCAACAGATGATCAAGAAAATGTGGGGGAAGGGTCACATTCAATGAACAAAATTGCTCCAAAACATATTATATCCTCAGTTGAAGCATGTCAAAGCATTGATAATGAGTTAAAGAACTATTCCTTGATCTGTAATATCTCTAAATATAACCTTTCACATGATGAAGTGAATTTATTGGAAAAAGGCCTTAGTTTTATCCCTAGAAGTCACAGTAATTTGACAGACACAGTAACAGACCTTAAAGTTTTTGTAGGAATGTCATGTTGAAACTAATGTTTGGAGAGCAAAACAGCAATAATATGAATGAACAAGGGAATATTACATATAATTTTAGGAACTTAAGTCAGTTTCTTTCAATAAATCATCCCCTAGTTGAAGCTTATTTTAAATTAACAGAAGGAGAATGTTATGTTTATTATGTGATTCTGAATAAGAATTCAACACACAGATGCAGGGACAACCTCAGTTGCAGAGAAAGACAGAGTCTGAAATCATTACAGACTGAATCATCTATAGTAATTAGACCTGCAGACAAAGGGGGTAAAATAGTAGTTATGGATGCTAGCCATTATGTTGAAACAATGTACAAACTTTTGGAAGATAAGTATTACGTAGTAATCTCAAAAGATCAAGTCCATGATATAATAAAGTATATTATGGATATGTACAAAGGTCGTATTATTGATAAAGAACTTTTTGAGTATTTGACAATCAAAGCCCCACTCATACCTGTGATACATGGCCTCCCTAAGATTCACAAAAATACACTTGACCCTCCAATGAGACCCATAGTAGCAGGTGGTGGATGGGCAACTGAGCACATGTCTGTATATGTGGAAAAACATCTGAGACCAGTACTGAATAATAACAGCTATGTACTCAGGGAAAGTAAACAATTCTTGATAGAATTATATGAACAACTAAAGTTAGTTGGTGACATTGAAGCCCTGACCCTGGTCACATTTGATGTACAATCTTTATTCACGATTATACTTAATGGAATAGGCATTCAGTATATCACAGAATATTTGAAAAAACATAGTGAATATACAGTAATGCAGACTGAACTTATCACTTATTTTCTAGAATTGGTACTGGAAAATAATCTGTTTATATTTGATGAAAATATATATAGGCAGTTGGATGGGGTGGCAATGGGCACCCCATGTGCGAACAACTATGCCAATATGTTCTTGGCCCACTGGGAGGAAACTGTATTATTTCTGGTTCCCGAATTTAGAGAACATGTTAAATTCTACTGAAGTTTTGTCGATGATCATTTTGTTCTATGGGATGGCCAGAAACATGAGTTGGACAACTTGTTCGTAAGGATGAACAATTTGACATATTACCTCAAGTTCACCATGAACAAGTCTAGTACAAGGATAGATTTCCTTGACCTGTACATAGAAAAACTACCATGTGGTTTGATTAATACAGGCATTTATGGGAAACCGTGATATAGTAATGCTTTTCAGTTGACATCCAGTATGCACACCAGTTATGTATTTAGGAATATCATGAAAGGACAAGGGATCAGAGCCTCCAGACTCAATCCTACAGATACTGGATTTATAAGAAATAAGCTATCAGCAAGAGGCTATAAAGAAGCAGAGATTAATGGACAACTTGGTATAATTCCAACACTACGAAAATACATTGCAGCACCATATTTTGGACCTATAGTTCAAAACTATACTATAGGATATGACCAGCCTTTGCCTTGCATTAAGATTCCAACATTTTTAATTTCAGATCATACAGATGTCAGACATATTATAACCAAACACTGGTCTGTTTTATTAGCAGATGATAAGTTAAGAAACATAGTTGGAGAAAAAACCCAGCTTTATTTTCAGAAATAAAAAGAATCTAAAAAGGTTATTGTGTTATTCTAGACACAATGAGTTGATTAGAGATTATGGACATACCATACCTTGTGGCCAATGTAATTTCTGCATATATATAGACACCAATAATGAATTCTTACATCCAGATCTACATAAGAAATTTATAATCACAGGGACTGCCACTTGTATGACGATTCATTTAATCTATATAGCAGTATGCCAGGCTTGCTCTTCTTTCTATGTAGGCAAGACCAATAGGTGCTTTAGGGACAGGATACGTGAGCATATTTATCATATTAAGAAAGGTTCAACACATAATACTTTGGCCAAACATGTGATGCAATGTGGAGACACACACAAGTTTTTATTTAGAGCCCTTGAAGTTATAAATCCTAGTGTCCACGAGGGTGATATAAGGAATCACACGGAATGCAGAGAAGGGAACTGGATCATAAAACTAAGGGCGGATAAAGGATTGGGCCAGAATGAAAGGGCATCTATCAAACCAGTATTACGTAAACGTAGGAACATTAAATACTAAGTAACCAACATTCATCAGTTATTTATTTAATTAGTCAGATTTTGGATATTGATCTTTTCAACAATTGTTTCTTGTGCTTGGCCAGTTCACAGGGTGTCTATATATAAACACGTATACCTTTGTAATATGCCCATTCATTCAATTAGCAAGTAGCACACAAAGGTCTATTAGATATTCCTGTCACATATTTGATTAATTAAAACTTTTTTATTGTTTAATACATGAGAAGCAGGACAGCTAGCTTTTATAACTGAAGTTATTATTATATATTTTTTTATTTATCTGTTATATGTAATATGACCATATAATTGTTTATATATTTCTTAGAAAACTTTGTTCAGAAGTTCTATTAATGTTATAATAATTTTGTATAGATACTGTCATGATACCTACTATAAATGTCATATAGCGCTAAGGGAGCTAATTGATTTCAAGGTCCAATTGGGTATGACATTTTTAAACCTGTATATATAAAGATTTAGTATTGGGCTGAGATGTTTTAAGATCTGATGATACTTTTTAGCGAAAGTGCTTATCTGTCTGGACCATTGTGAATAAAGAGTATTTTTATTGATAATCGGAACATTTTTGGTTTTTCCTGCCACACTCCATTCTTGCCAGCTTGGATTATATTTATAGAAATAAATTAGCCCTGCAATGTCCAGCAGAAATGGTTGCTGATAACAGTCACTGCAACCTACAGGAGTACATCAAAGACCATAAGGGTGAGATAATTGTCACAAATATGTATGTGTCCTAAATGTCCCCTACCACTCACTGGATGGCACTACTGCTTAACATATGCACCAGAGGCTCATACAACACCTGGACTGTTATGGGTACACACACCCGGGCCATGCTGTGACACAAGAGCTGACACTGCCCACTCACTGACGTATAAAGCATGCAGTCCCCCAGTGTCATCACACTCCCCATTAGGAGTCCTGGCCACAATCCAGCAGCTGTGGCCTGCTACACATGCACAGGTCTGTCCGGCTAACTGCTACAGACCTAACATACCTCCCAAACACCTAGAGCTGGGTATCCACAACACAACCATACATAAAGTGTTGGTGGTTTTAAGTGACAGGGGCAAGTATTGCAATCCCCCCCTACAGACATATACAGTTGATAAAACAGCATCAACTGCAGCAGCATGCACATCCAGATAGAAAAGATGTGTGACACACACATCTGCCTGTCAGCTCACTGACTTCAACACACATAGTTGAATAGCACACTGCTACAGAATCTGAAGGTCTGTTAACAATGGGCACACATAGCATGAAGCACGGTGGAAATACATCAATCCATACATTGCACAGTATTTCTACATACCCTTTATGATGCTGCAGCTCCCACACCTCGATAATATCCTTCTCACAGGCCAGGAAAGGGGGGTGCCTACATGAAGCCCTTAATTATAGCACTGTGTTGCCATGCCATTGGCTAATGATAAAGCAACCCAGCTGTTCAGGATGCTAGTAGCAAGTGGGAGTCACTGATTGTTGTGCAGGCAGTCACCTGTTCCTGAACATTACCTACAAAAGGCAAGCAGCTGCCTATGGTAAACAGCTCTGATACCTTCTTCTTGATGACAGGCTGCCATTTCCTAGGAGACCACCACTTGATTTCTTCCACAAAGGAGTACAGCAGTATAGCAGGTATGTCACACAATTACACATGGAATTGAATGCAGATGGGGGGATTCAGTCATGGGATATAGGAATCTCAAAAGTAGGTTTCAACAACATTTCATGTAATGATATGTTGCTGTTATTCTGCTGTCCAGAACTTATGGCCATCATGTATGGCTGTTTCAGCATTGACATATATCACACCTTTGGTCCCTGAGTCACCACAGCAATGGTCACCTCACATATCACTAATACTGGAATGTGTGTTGTAAGTAGTGGTCATTACAGCTCATGTACTGTCAGTGAGACCCTCTCAGTGTCTGAATGTCATACAGACTTAGTTCAAGGATTGTCCTGATGTCCATGAACATTCCTGATGTACTCTTCCTAGGTCCCTGTGTACTCCACAGCTGTATCTCATTGCCTGACACCTATGGCTAGCATACCTGGTGACTTTCCTGCTGCAGGACAGCAGGTCATAGGCAGTAGTATTGGGGAGACACTGGCTCAGCCTCATCAGCAGTGGGCACAATGTAAGGGAATAATTAAAGTAGCAGATATTAATGTACCATTGATATGTTCCATGGGTGTGGCATGTCACATACACATTCCCCGAACTCTGGGGACAACAATCACGTATGGTCCAACTGCTGTGTAGAGGTCCACATTTGTCTGGCAAGGGGTCTACATCTATCAGACACATGCACACATTCTGCAGACATATGGATGCAGCATGTGTCGAACACCTACCAGGAGAATACCCCACGCAAGATATGCAGTGCCTTCTGTTATTGTGTAGCACAGATGTTGCTGGTATGTCCTCATGCACCTGTAGTAGCACTCACCTATTTGTTGGAAGTAGTCCAGATAACAAGCTACTGTAATGTTGCACATAGGGGACACACAACAGTCGATGGCAGTTATGGGTGTGGACACATACCAACACATTCTATCACAGCACCAGGCCATAACTGATATTCCTGGTGCCATATGAGGTTATGTGGCATATGGGTCCTGAGCACCATATGTCTAGGCTGACTGTTATCCCATGTGCATGCATGCCAGAACCTGCTACCCCAGTCCAACAGTGATACAGGTGCTATCCCTAGGGTGTATGTGTAGTTAACCACCCATTGATGCAGTTTCCACCTGCAATGGTGTTAACAGCTAACCTGCCTGATATGGACAGGGTGACCATTCCACAGCAAGGTGAGTCTGTGGTACAGTTGCTGTTATACACTGGGTTTATGGCATATGTGTGTGTGTGTGTGTGTGTGTGTGTGTGTGTGTGTGTGTGTGTGTGTGTGTGTGTGTGTGTGTGTGTGTGTGTGTTAACACAGTGGGGCATGAGTTGAACTTGTGCAGTATTTCCATCATTGTGGTTTCTGTGATTGCCTTGCATGCCACACTGAGCTCACCCCTGTAGATTATGTATGACCCCGGGTAGACTATTGACCTTATAGGCTATCATTCTATTGTAGATGTTTGAGGCCCTGGTATTGTCTGGTGGGGAAACTCATTGATGTCCCCCAGCTGCTGCATGTGCTGTGTAATGTGATTGATGAACAGGGAATCATAGAAAAAACAGGGCCTTACTAGGGGGAATACAGGGGTCTTTACACCCCATGTCCCCTGATGGCATGCCCATATGTATGTCTTGGGCCATGTAGCAGCATTACCGTACAACAGATGCAACCTTGTTTGAATAGTTCTTGGTGCCAAACATCTGTGTCCACAGATCTCTCATGACCAATTGCATGCTTAGTATATATTTAGTACTGTGATAATATGTGTGGACGTTACTCTCTTCAAAGGGGTTGACAATGGATGTTGTGGTATGTGGCCTGAGTCCATGTGTCTGTTAACAGTCATCTGTGTCAGACCCTCCTAGGCAGATGTCCACATCATTAGGGAATCTGGCGATGGCACACAACATGCAGTCATCTGCTGACATGGTTGGACATGGAGTAATGCGTGTTCACTGCACCTCAGGGGTGTACATCACACATAACAGAGGGCAGTACACAGAACAACAGGTTACTCCACTAGATATGGTTAAACCATTTGGGGAGGATTCTCCTATGTGACATAGGTGGGTCATTTCAGCACACCACTGTGATACCCCTATGGTAACATATGGTGTGATGTATACATGGAAGTGTTATATCTATAATGGATAAGTGAGTTATGCCATCCCAGAGTTTCTCCAAGTCAAGGAAGCTGGTTTGTAGTGTCACCCCTCCATCCATGCATATGGTGACTTTGTCATACAGGTCAACCGAGTGTAACAGACATGACACCTTCCTGGACAATGCCTAACTGTCTGTGATGGAGTGTGTGCAGGTCACCAATGTCATGGTTAATGGGTTCCAATATATACTATACCATGGCCTTGCAGAACAGCATAGTTAGGCTGCTTGGTGTATCATGTGACTGAGTGGTATACACCACACCATACTCTAGAGGGTGACATTACTTGTCCATCAAACGGCTGGAACAATGGTAGTGGGCAGCCCTCCTTTGAGTACAGTACCCTATGGTATTACAAGTTTATGGTTTGGGCCATGTAGGATGTACCCTGTGATGTGGTTGTGTCCCATGGCAGATGTATACCATGAAGTTCATCTAACAGTGGTGAACCGTTCCCCACAATTAGGAGATGGGTGAGTTTGTATGGACATCCTGATGTACTGATGATGAGGGGGGGGTGCCTACACAGACTGTGTCAGCTATCCAGTATGCCATACCAACAGCACTAGTATAGCTGGTGTCCACTACCACCACAAGTGAGCAGATGCAGGTGTACCCTGTGCTGTTGCAGACATATGTGCAGTAGGGGAGAGGACTCTCTGTAGTGGATGTAGACAAAGTAAGCTCATTGTTTGTGGTGCAGTTGTGCAGGACTGAACCCATTCTCACGTACACACTATGGAGACATTGCTGCAGAATGGGCAACTGCCCCTACTTTGTGTCAGACAGTGGTATGTCATCCCTGTTATGGACTGTATGTATTCCAGATGTCCACCAGACAGGTGTACATATCCTAGCAGATGAAGGTATATGCATATAGTATATAGTATACTACATGCATCTATAGAAATACACATACAGTGCTTGTGTGCATGTGTGCCTCTTGCTTCCAGCCTTTGATGAGGTGTTCGGGGCTGTGTGGCTATGTATACACCTCTCAGGAAGATGTACTACACATTGGATGTGTATGTATGGCTGACCATAGTTAGATGGGTATTGTGGGAGATGGTGAGTGCAAACGTGACCACTTGATGTTAGTGTTATCATAGATGATGGCACTGTAGGTATACTGCAGTGGTAACCTTTGTTGTTTACTGTCAATTGCACTACACCTTCAACTAATGAGTGGGCAGCCCCTGGCTGCACTGAGGTGTTTGTAATTGGACTGATGACATCTCCCCAGGCAGTTGTGTGCTGTCATGGGTACGCCTTACAATGCATGCTACAGTAATTGAAGTGACCCAGGTTCAGGGTACAGACACAACTCCTAAAACAGTTGATGATATCCATATAGGCAGAATGGGATTACTGGTCACATGTGGTGGCCGGCATCTAGCTGTCATCTGCATAGGTGTGTGCTGTCAGTGGTGAACTAGCCATGCAGTGTCCCCAACACACCTTACTGATTGTACAGTGTTTAGGTGTTTATGTGTCTCATTTTTACTGAAACACCATGTCCCATGCCATTACCAGCTTCCCCTTTATGTTATGAATGTATGATAGGATGCTTGACCAGGTAAGGCTGGGATGCTCTCTCAGCTGTGAACCATGGTGTGTGTGACTGCACAGATGTCTGCAGTTCCTAGCATTAAGAATGCTTGCAATGAGGTCTGAGTCATGTATACACCTCTACCATTTAGAAGCACGGCCTTCAATGTGTGCCGCACTGACAGTTGTATGTTGGTATTGATTACCTCACCACAATTACTAATAGGGTCATTATGGGGCTGCTGACAACCAGTGCCACACCTATGAAGACCTGTGAAGACAGATGGAGGCCATCACTTGCAGAGCATCATGGTCTGTTTATCATATCATCTCACAATCACAGGTACTGGTACACCAGGAATATCACACAGTGAAAGGGGCACATGTTAAGGCCAACCATTACATGATTATATTGCACCATCTGTCTGGCTGACAGTAGAATGCTCTTTAAGACTAGGGACATACCTGTTTGGGACACATAATCAGTGTGTTTACTCCTGTCTCACTACATATAGTCCAGGACTATACATGTCATGTCAAGAACACCTACAGGTACTGTGACAGACTCATGACAGTACCTGTTGGTGACAGACAGCAGTGCGTATGCAATATGGTGGAGTGTGTCACCTGCCTCAACCTTGATGCAGGTGAGGATGGTTTGCATGGTACTGTGTTTGACATGGATGAGGTGTGCATTTTTGAAAAAGGGCAGCCTGTGATAGACAAACATGTTTCTTTGGCAGATAACTTTGCTGTCTCATATGTGATTATGGCCTGTTGTGCTGGTAATGCTTACAGAGTTACGCTGACATATATGGGACAGATGTTGAAGGACTGAGGACTGTGGTAGACCTGTCAAATACAGAGTGGGGCAGTACTGAATCTGGGATGTCTGCATGCAACAGGTTTTGAAGACCATGGATAACATTTGTGGGTGTTAATTTAGCCTTTCCACTTGCTGCTACTGTCTGCATACATACATTCCAGAACGGCCATGCTGATAATGTATTGGAGTAATGAATGAGGACTTAACAGAGGTAATGTCCACCTTTTGCCTGGATGCAGTCCCTTTACTGATGTGGTAAAGCATGTACAAGCCTGTTCTGACCCATACCACTACTTGCTGCCTGAATATGACAGTGTTATCTTCCTGAGTACCCAGGTCTGTCAACACTGTCTGTGTGTTAATGGCATAGCTGTTGATGTGAGACATAGTGTAGCCATGTCCATGACATATGGTATGATGGTACTATTTTCTGCATTCATCTTGAGTCCAGGATGTTGGCACCATGCCATACCCACTGTATGACCCCATAGCAGTGTATTAATGGCAGTTTGTGTGTCTATGATGGACAGCATACTACGTACAGTGGACACAGCCTTGGACAGTACCTACATATGTGAGTGGTGGCAGTTAGCATTCATGCCTACATAGGTGTGGGTCATTGGGTGCAGCAGCTAATCACAAAACCTCCAAAGGTCTACGTATTGCACACACATATGCAACACAGATTGAGTTCGCCATCTTATCAAATGTGGACTGTGTTACTCATCTTGCAGTACTGTGACAGTTGCCAGGATATACCATACCGAGGGGAAGTGAAACTGACAGGACTTCCCTGGGTTTGCTAATATGACAGCTTGTTGTAGTCACATTACCTTTGCTTATGCTATTTGTAATAACATTCAGATGCTTCTGATGTGAGATAACTGCTTTATACAACTAGTAGACAACGTTAAGGGTATGTTTGTTGTCCTACACTCTGGGGACCTCTGTATTGCTTGAGTCATTGTCACAGGTGACACCTGGTCCAACATGGACTGCAACCAGCAGGGTGGGACACATGGTGGCCATACCTATCTCCTCTACACAATTTTGCAAAATGTCCTGATGTTTGTGCTACATATATTTGTTCCATTCCCCAAGGCATTGTGGTTTTGTGGCACATATGTGGCAAAACATGACAGAATAATGTTAAATAATGATGATATATATTATCAGGTCAGAACACATAACCTTCAGGGGATGCATGCCAATGCACAACCTGCTCTGCTGTCTACTTTTTATGTGTCACTGCAATATGCTAAAATTGAGCCTAATATTTAGCCTTTGTCCAAATCTTGTGTTTGGCTTTATCCAGGTGTCCTTCTATGATGGTTTGAGAGGTATGCTGGTGGCCCTAACACAGTCACACCACTGCAAGGGGATATACACACATACACACACACCAACCATGCACTACCAATGTTGGGAGTACAACCCCTACCTGGCTAGTTTTACCTATGTTGCTGCTATATACATGACACAAGCACCACAGAGCCTATATAGTGTAGGTGTGTCTGCCACTACTATTCAGATAGTTGATATATGCAGGTGGTGTAAGGATTGCCACTGGGGGTTTGACAGGCCCTAATAATGTTATTACTATCTCACCCACACACACACAATGCTGCATGTGAACATACATTGAAACACACATGCACACAGAGTGGGCACTTTTGTGTTTACAAGACCTACCTATCTAGTTACCTATACTACATACCAACATAGGTATTGCACGCACAACAGTGGTATTGATTTATAAAATGTGCAACTTTGCTTCTAAAGTGGATGACATCTGTAGGCCCAGAATAGGTTGCCAATGGGAGAGCTAATACAGTGGAACAGGCAAACTAAATGGTATAACCATCACACACACAGACACACACACACACACACACACACACACACACACACACACACACACACACACACACACACACACATGACAGCCATGCTGTTACAGAGGATATGGATACACAAACACATACACTCACACAGTTGGCAGTATTCAGATTATAATCCATACCTGTCTAGTTGTCTGTGTTATAGTGCTACATACTTATTGCATGGGCCATGGTGATTATCTGCTGGAGATGTACCTCACAACATCATACACCAAATAACCTGGACAAAGCCTTCATTAATTGTGGGATAAACTCACAAAATATAGGGACACTTTTCACATATTTCTCTTACATACTAAGACAACTGATAGGGTAGCAGGTTTTGCTTCGGCATGACCTTTCAGTACGGAATGACATATGAAATGCATATGTCTGTCAATATTTCTGATGTCAACCCTCAATTATTTGACGATGATTTGACAGAAAATCCCTTTTGTATGAGACACGAGCCACATATACGTGGCAAACATCTTGTCATTCTGCAATAAGTTGTACAGCGGTGTGGTACAGCCTACAAAGTTTAAAATAGTGCATCTAAGGCAGATGACATCAACAAGCCCTATGACATAATGCCATGGGGAGGGGGTCAACAGGCCTCAAAACACTACAGTCAACGTAAGCATGGATTATGCACCACTCACACATATATGTATACACACAGTATTACAGTCACCAGTATTAGGATTCAAACCCCTACCTATCTAGTTGTATGTACTACAGCATTAACAGGCCCACACACACACACACACACACACACACACACACACACACACACACACACACACACACACACACACACACACACACACAGTTGCCAGTACTAAGATTGGAGCCCCTACCTATCTAGTTTTATAAAATATAATGCTATGTACTTATTGCAAGTGCCACAAAGCTTAGATGGCTGAAGACTGTCTGAAGGTGCTTCTAAGGTGAATTACTTCAGCAGCCCTTGTAAAGTAAGGCACTGGGGGGTTTACTGGGTGGAGCAGGCCTCAAAATAGTATAGCTTACAAACACACTGTTACCAGTGCTGAGATTAAAACCCCTACCTTTCTTGTTGCATGTACTACAGTACTACGTACTTATCGCAAGCACCACAAAGTTTAGATGACTGAAGACTGTCCAAAGGTGCTTCTAAGGTGAATGCAATCAGCATCCCTTGTAAAGTGGGACAATGGGGGGAGGTTACTGGGTGGAACAGGCCTCAAAGTAGTATAACCTAACTGACCTGCCCCACTTTGCTGTTGTACTAGGCACGATGTATGTTAATCAGAGCTGTGTACTATCCATATGTGTGGCCCCCTGTCCCTCTACCATCCAGCTTTTCCACAGTAACATATATTTCTTCTGGACAGTCTGTATGACTCCTACTGTAGGTGTAGCTGACATGCAGATTTGTTGCCATGGGCAGTCTGGAACCATGGACCCTGACAACCACAGTCCTATAGTTAGACCAGTAGGTCACACAGTAAGTGCTGTGTACTTCCTGACACTATTAACCACCAACATACAGAGCACAATGACCCCTGCATATTGTAGAACTGGAGCAAGGTATTAGGTTGATTGTGACAGGCTTGGGAATGTATGATCTTCTGCTTTTTTATCTTACAAACATACATGTGACTGCAGTTCTATACGAACACAGGTATCTTGGGGTGGAACTGTACACATCGTCACTGGCTGTCCAGATGTTTGGCTCATATTTTGGTTCCATTTTTCATTAAACATGTGGTTGTGGGGAAAATATTAGTAAACTCATTTAAGACTGACATTCGAAAGTTATGATAACCATTTGAGTTTCAGACTTCTTGCCCGCACTACAGAGAAGTCATGCTACTGCAACAGCTGTTATTACATCAGCTTTCAATGTTTATAAGAGCAATCTTTATGGCATGTGCCTACTTTTGAGTCTTTGCCACATATTTCTTAATGGATTTGTACAGCTTTCCTGCTGTTGGAGGGTTAGACATATGTATGGGACTCCAACATTGGCATCCATGCATTTGTCCTATGACCCTGCTGTTTGTACATCCCTCACATACTCCAGGGGATTTTGCTGGCACAGCTCCTACTGCATATTGTGTGGTGGGCAGAATCTGGCAGTGTGTACCTGTTGTTCCACATAGCTGTCCATTGTCTGCTGCTATCCCAATAACCCACTCCATTTCCATGCATACATGCAGGAATACGATCCATATGTACCACGGTGTACTACACCATTCATTTATTGTTAAGAAGGGTGACTTACCTTGTAGCAGCAGCAGTTGCGAGGACAGTGCTTCAGGGCTGACTCTGTCAGATGCACACAGTACACAGCCTGTGCATGGTAAGATATAGGTACTGTAATGTGTGTGGCATCCTTTTTACTGTGAGTGGGAGTCAGAGAGAGGTGTCAGTCCCTGGGTTCCTAGAGTACCAGTGTATGTGGTATGAGTTGCCTCTTTGCCAAGGCCAGGGTGTACTTAGTACAGCTACCTCTGCATACAGGGAAAGGCTGAGGAGGTTCCTTCTCAGAGTCCCCCTGTGCCTGTGGTGACCTTGGCACTGATGGGGGGGGGGTTGTGTGTCCCTTCCCTGTGCGGTTCCTGCCACAGCTCTTTATTGTGTAACATGCGACATACTATGAACATGTGTGCACATGTGGCTGGAGCGAACTGCAGGGCTTCTCCTAATATGTCAAGGTATCCCAAACACATGCTCTACAATGTTCCTAGTTTGTGTGTGGGCCTCATTATGGGATTATTCAGTGAGTGTGTGTGTGTGTGTGTGTGTGTGTGTGTGTGTGTGTGTGTGTGTGTGTGTGTTTGTGTGTGGGTGTGTGGTTTTGTGTGTGTGTGTGTGTGTGTGTGTGTGTGTGTGTGTGTGTGTGTGTGTGTGTGTGTGTGTGTTTGTTTGTGTGCATTTCTGATGGGTGTCATCATCCACGTTTCCAGTGCTTAGCCAGCATCACCCATGAGATGGCCGTACGGGATGTCCTCCCTGGTAAATGCCTGGTACAGCTGTTAGGTGTGCCAGATGTGGGAGTCATGATAACTGCCAGGGATGCCAGCACACACATTGATGATAATGCCCTGGGCATTGCACATGATCTGGCAGTTGATGGAGTGATAGCCCTTGTGGTTGACGTAGACTCTACCATCTTCACTGAGTAGTGCTTTTATGTGGACATGGGTGTAGTCTATGGCACCCAGTACTTCTAGGTAGTTTGCTACACGGTGGAAGAGATACATATTGCTGGTCCTCTCTTCAGGGGTGCTGTGGAAATAAATTTGCTCACTGGCATGTCTTACCATGACATCCAGGAAATGGTGGAGTACCCTGGATGCAGATGCCTGTGAGACCCCCGTGATGTCTCCAGTTGGTCTTTGGAAAGTACCTGTAGCTAATTTTCTTAAGGCTACACATACCTTTGTTTCCACTGGGATGGTTTCCCCTCTGTTGGCTCTGGCTCTGAAGTGAGGGAGGCAGATATCAGTGAGTTACTGAAGTATGTCCCTGTCCACCCTGTAGCATTCTACTATTTCCAACTCATGTAGCCCCTAAAAGGTTACCCTGGTTCTGAACACTCTTCTCCTCCTCAGGCTGGGCTAGTTGTTAGCATCATCATCATAACCACCCTCAGTCTTTATCATGTAGAGATGTAACAAAGCTGCAGCAGCCCTATAATTTTGTCAGTTAAAATTCCCATGTGTGTACTCCAATGGTGCTGAGTATGTGGGAAAATCAGATTGAAGGATGTTTGCATACTTTATAATGGTGTGCTACAGATGCTGCTTTTGTGATTGGCTGACTATGATACATTCCACCTGCCAGCTACATTATTGAGGGGTTTGAATGGGCCACTGTGAGTGGCATAGGAATTGTTAGTCATTTACAGTTGATTGCTTTTTGTCTGCTATTTCCTTTTTTCCCATTTCCTCCTCTTTTAAGCCTTTAAAACTGTTGCAACTAGTGTGCACATTGCTGAATAGAAAGGGTTCTCCCCTGGACACAAGCATGCTCAACATTTCTGAGACCAGGTAAGCATAACTAAGTAGCCTCAGACAAACCCCCTTGCTTAGCTGTGCTTAGGTGGTTTCAGAAATGCTGAGCAGTGCTTATCAGTGCATAAGTCCACTTGGCTGGGCTGAATGCTGCTTAGAATTAAACTTCTAAGCAATGCGCAGACTGGCTAGACACAGCTAAGCACTTCTAAGCATTGCTCAGTTTTCATTTAAATAAATGTATGAATTGGACATTAATTACTCATTACTGACATATTATTAAGTGTATATGTTTTACATTACATGACGTCCCCTATGTGATTTGATAACATTACCTTGGCGTGTGACTGTACTGTATGGGACACTTGTGTTTACATGGGTGAGTTCACATCATATAACCAGTGACACTAGAAATTTGGACCAGCTAAACTACCCTGGTTAACAAATAGCAATTACTACATCATTAAATAAAAAAAAATATTTAATGATGGCTGAATGGCTTGTTTGGGTATTTGAACCATAAACTACAACATACAAGACTAGAACTCTAACCACTATGCTAAGCTGGGAGTGACAATTTCACCTATACATTTCTATATTGCTCTTTCATGATACAAATACAGTGGAAAAAATACAACCATTTTAAATATATATATATATATATATATATATATATATATATATATATATATCTCAAAACTTGTAATTCTATCAACTTTCTAAGTTAGAAAGAACAATATTTAAAACTATCCCTATTTCTGGCCTTTTGCCCTAATTTTAGTACTGCATTTGTCCAGACTTCTTCCTCTAAGAGCTTCAGATGTGTGTGTCCAAGGGTACTATTTTAATGTAAAGTGGCTTATGGCACTTTCACAATGTAGAGGTTGTGTTACAGTTCCTGTCACACACACCCTGCATTCCATTCCATTTCATTCCATTCACAGATCCTCTTTTCAGTGTCCATGGACACTGAAGGGTTTGCAACCTCCAATGTGTTTACGCCAAGCATGACACACACCCTTTTCATGTCAGCTGCCTCTTCTGCCTACACCACCACATTATAGCCCCTACACAGTAAGGTACCTGCAGACATGGTGGCCCATTTTGCTATTCAGTAAACTTAGCTAATATGCATACAACTAATTACCTATATCCTAGTTACAGCACTATAAAAGAGCCTATGTCCTTAGCAACCACTGTTACCTGCCATTGTTATGAGTCTGCATGCCGGCCAGTAGTATGTAAATATTAATTTTAATATTTATATTTGCCATATTGTTATATTTTTTGCAGGATCGCGTGTTTAAGTGCAGCTGCACTCCGCTTAAATAGCCCATATTTGCTACTATAAATACTTTTGATTTTAATACTTTGCACCACTTTGGCATGCCAATGGCAATAGTTTTGGCCTTTGGCATGCCTACTGAACATAATGCATGCTTTAATTTAGGTTGTCATGTCCCTGTTTTTATTTTTGCAGTCATGCATGCTGTTACTAACCTCATACATTTCTGCTGCAGACACGGCTCCTACACGGATGCCTGCCTGCTTGTTGGATCGCAAATTCACCTCATTTGCATGGTTTTCTCCAGCAAATGAGGCGATTTGCATTATTTCATCACATCCATGCCAGAATAGTGCTGGGATGCTCATGCATGCCCCCAGCACTGTTTCCTGGATCGCAAAGGCTCCGAACTCCAAGTTTGTGCCATAACACTATGCTTACACGGAGATTAGCTCCATGTAAGCTTTATTGAATTACCCCCCATGATTCAGGAGAGGGTGGGGACATCCTGGGCCCATGGCCGTCAAGCTTGGAGACAGTAAGAATCGAGTCATCACCCACTGGACTGTCATCACTGTCATCTTTCTCCTCAGTGGTTGGAGTGCTTGAAGTCTCCTCCTCTTCCTCCTCCTCCTACTAAACATGAGGAACAGCAACCTCTCTATCTGTCATAAGCATGCACCAATAGTATGGTGCAATACCCTATGCAACATCCCTGGCAACTTGCAGCAGTTGATGAAATCACCACCTCCACCACTACTCCTGCAGGGTACTACTAGACCAGCCTCCAGGGCAGGACTACCTGAGGATGCAGGTAGTGCTGTAACAACACAAGCAGTGCTGCCAAGTTTGATCCTAGACATGTTGGGCATTGGTGCTGGAGACAGTGAAGTGGGAGCAGGCTGATCCTATTGGGCTGCCCTACCTCGCTGTGCTGTGGACCATTTTTATTATGTTTTCCACATGGGTGACATGGACACATTTTGATGACACATAATAATAAATAAAAAAAATAAAATAAAAAAATGTTTGAAAAATTAAAGACATGAAATAAAATAAAAATAATTTTACAAATAAAATAAAGGAATACATGTGTTTGGTTGTGCAACCGAATGTTGAACCGCCGTAATTCCAAACTGTAATGTTGAAACTCATATGCGCGAATGCTTGTCATGCGCAACGTCGAATTCAAAATTCCCAATTGCACAACTGCCGCAACAAGCACTACCATGAGTCAAGAGAGGAGGAATATTAGCCTTGCTGGCATTAGGTAATTATGGATTTGGCATCTGAAGATTTGACATATTGCACTCTTAGGATTCTGCTTTCGACATGTTCTCGTTCGGACATCGGCTGTTCACTCATATGCATGTAAACCTAAAATAAAATAAACATAAACATAAAATAAAATAAAATAAAACCAGGCAACAAGTTGCTTGCAGTAAAAGGTAAACGCTCCTAATTCAGACGACAGTGTATCATAAATAAATTAACCACAAAAAGGAGCGAAATGGCTTTGCAGTAAAAAATCCAGTTCCCAATGTAAAATAACAAAAACAAAAACAGCAAACCTCTATTTCCAAAGTAAAACAGCTTTTTCAGCTCATAAAAGTAGTATGCTGCAAAGTAAAGCAAGTGTAGCTGGTTCTTCAACCCAAAAAGAATCGCACAAAAGTATAAGTTTTTTGTGGTTAATTTATAAAATAAAATAAAAATAAAAAAAATTTAAATGAGAGATGAGGGTTGGTGTGAGAGAAAAAATAGATACAATTAGTACTCTCATATGTGACAAACAATTATACAACTCTGAAATAAAAATAAAAAAAGTCCCAACACAAACGTGGTTTCACTGATTTAATAGCACAAAACACAAAGTTTCCAACAACTGAGCGCTTTCACCATAAGAATGGCTTCATCAGAGTAACGTTGGTTACAAACAACATTAAAATACTCCATTCCCTAACTGCTGACCAATCCACATTGAATGACATCATTGCAAAAATTAAAAAAAAAAAACAGTTGATTATACATGAAATATAAAAACATAATTGAACCAAGATACAAGATAAAAATGCACTTGTACAATATGCTTAAAGATATAAATGTTGTGATGCTGATATACATTGTTAAATATATAAAAAAATAAATTTTATTTAATCACATTTGCTTTAGCCTTAAGTGTAGGAAGAATAGCAATACTGTCATTGAGGCCAGGTGGATGCATAGCATTTAGCCTAAGTTGCCACATGGTCTCCAAATGTTCCACCTTTAGTTTCAAGTCACCTCCTCTTTCACTACTTTTCATGTTGTCAGTGACAAAGAAAATAAACTTTTTAAAATTAGTACATGTACTATATCTATAGAGTGCATTGTGAACATCTTTATTTCTGATGACCCTAACATGTTCAGTAATTCTTTCCTTAAGTCTTCGTACAGTTTTGCCCACATAAAAACTTGTGCAGCTGATACAGGAGGCAACATATACTAGCATGTTAGTGTTACAGCTGCACCTTCCCGGGCAGCTCAAAGAACGGCTATAACCAGGTATGGACACATATGGGCCATAATTGATGTACTTACATACCCTACAGGCCCCACATTTGTACATTCTAGACATAAAAGACTTGCAACTAGAATTCTCCATAATGGCCTTAACATTTCTCTCTCGACTGTAAACTATCCTAGTCTCGGGCCAAGAATTTCCTTACTTGCATCCTTAAGACCAAAGTGCCATGCATAGTTAATGGCTGAAACAATATCTTGGGAGAGGTGATTTTATCTAAGGACCATTGTAGATGAACCATCAGACTGTTGTTGGGGTGGTTTTACTGGTAACCCAGCATGAAGTATAGGTTGGTAAAGTGTATCTCTCCTCTTTAAAACCTCATGATGTTTGACCATCAAAATTAATTTTAAGGGATATCCCCTATCTAGAAACATCCCTACTAGTTGAAACAACTCACATCTAAAAGTATCAGAGTTGCTCACCAATCTCAACAGTATGACCATCTGCCCCTTGATGATTCCCTTCTTCTGGTGATAAGGGTGACAACTACTAAAATGGAGCATGGAAATTGAAAAAGTTTCCTTCCTATGGATACCACTTTCAAGAATCCGCCCATCAAAATTCAAATGGATATCTAAATAATTTATCTCACACGCATGTCAAACGTTGGTGAACCTGAAAAGAGTAGTGGTGTTATTTAAAAATTCAAGGAACTCATTGGTCATCTGTTCAGTCCCTTTCCATAGAATCAGAATATCATCCAAGAATCTGTTATATAACAGGATCTTGGACATAAATCAAGATGTGAAGTTATAATTTACTTCCCAGTACAGAAGTAACAAGTTGGCAAACACGGGGGCACACTTGGCTCCCTTGGCCACTCCTGCAATTTGTTGGTAAATTTCCCCTTCGAAGAGCAAAAAATTATTCTTAAGGAGCAATTCTATTAGATCAACCAGCAAGTTAATCCTGTTCTTATTGCAAGTTTTGCTGTTGACTAAGCTTTCTCTAAAGAAATCAAGGCCCTTCTCATGGGGTATGGTGATAAATAAATTTGTCACATCTATGGTAAGAAACATGAAGGGCTCAGATAAATCAACACCCCTAAGTCTTTCTAAACAATGCCGTGAGTCCCTTAAAATATGTTCAGATGCCCCCAAAATTACTTTTGTAAAGGAATCCACAAAAGCTGCCAATGGCTCAGTTTTAGACCCCTTAGCAGCCACAATGGGTCTAAACGGGAGGTTAGAAATAGACTTCTGTGTCTTTGATATGCCAAAAATTACAAGAATAACAGGATGTGGAACTGACAGATACGTGTGTTCTTCCTTATCTAACTTACCCTGAAATAGTGCATCTAACAAAAATAAATCAATTTTCGTATAGGCCCTGTTAACCTCGTTGTTACTGGCCTGCATATAAGTAGACTGGTCATTTAAAATTTCAGACATCCTGAAGGCTTAGTCATACTGTGACATAATGACCATGCCCCCACCTTTGTCAGGTTTCATCAAACGTAACTCATGATTGTAGGCTAAACTAAATAGTATCTTTCTCTCCTCAGTGGCCAAGTTGTCTTGAACCATTTTGTTTTTGTTAGAATTCAAAATCCTTCTCATTTCGGCTTCACAGAGCCTCTCAAAAACTAATAGGTCTACATTTGGAGGTGCTATGAATAAGATACTTCTATGCAATGAAACTTTATCCTTGCTTAAATAATTACCATTAAGAAATAATTTTAAATTAAGCTGTCTAGTGTACAACTTCAAATTGATCAACACATCAGCAATATCCAAGGAAAACTCAAGAACAAAAGTTGTGCCCTTGCTCAATAAGATGTGATAAACATTGTTAATAGTCATTGCAGTATAATTATAGATAGTAAAGTCATCTTTCTTAAATATATCACAATGTGAGGGTTCAACAGGTACATCACAATCAACAAAGGACTCACAGTCACTCAGTACTTCATCCGAGTATAAACTCTCACTGTCACATGATACACTTAATTGGGCCCTCGGCCCTTGTTGTTCTTGTAGTGGTAACTCTTGTTGTAATAGTACCCATTGCTGTGTAACCTGCTGTTGTTGTACTGACCCCCCTTCCCTTTGTTCCTCAACCTTTCGAACCTTCTCAGCCCATTGTTCTCCTCCAAAAAAATGCTCGTTGTTTAATTCAGACACCGCAATATTGTCAATAGACCCAATCTGAATTGGACCCACAGAGAAACCCACACCCCTCTTAGGGTCCATTGCACCAATAGGGTATGCACAATCATTGTAATAGTAATTCATGTCCCTAATCAATTTTTTCCGTTTAGTGTTCATATTGTTTTTCACAAAGTTATCAGCATCCTTTAAAATCTGATTGTATTTGTTAAGATATTTGCTAAACAACAAATATTTGACAATGTTCTGATGTATAGCATTCAGTTCATCCCCCAGGACTGCCAACCTGGAAGTATTGTGCTTTATGATAATTTTTAACATGTCCAAACCTGTATTGTTGAAAAGTTCAACAAGTTCACTGTAAGCAGGGGAACTAACCTCAATTCTCATGGGCAGCTTCCATATCCAAAGACCTTTAGGAACCTGCTTTAATGATATGGATTTGTTCAGAAAGGCATTATCAAGCTGAAGACTTTTAAACTTTTTTACTGTTTTCTCAAAAGAATCCAACTGTTTGCTCAATGTGGGCTGTTCATTTCTCTCCTCGTTCAAGTCCAAGAAACTTGCTGTGGACAACCTAAGCCATTTGCCGAAGTTCCGCCCTTGAGCCAACTGCTGTTGGTTGGTTTGGCCCGAAACCCTCCTTCCTTCCTCAGGGGGCATGTGCAGAGTGTACAGCTCAGCTTGAGTGCTTGTGAGAGTAACATTGTTTGAACTCACAGCAGCAGCAGTTTTTCCACTTGAAATAAGTGCTGTTAGTTTCTGCACAGAAGATGTTAATTCTCCTATTAAAGCTTCCATCTGTCAAATAAATGTAGCACTAAAAAGTGCTCTATTAAATGTCCCCCACATCAGTCAGGAAAACAAGCATTCGTTGGAAGATTTGGTGCTTTTGTGACAATTATACAACTCTATTATCTTAAGTTTTACATTTACGTATACGTCCTAACAGATACACACTATATTGTAGATTGCTGCAAGTAATCCTTGAAATGTGCATATATTGCATATATGCGTGTTCCAGTTATACCGATTACAGTTTACAGCAGGGCATTTGTGCCACTGATATAGAGGTTTTAATTTAATGTAAATATTATTAAAGAAATAACAGTATTGTATAGTTGTGAACTGTGGTATTTGAACTCACAACCTCTGACTAAAGTCTAATATTGGACTCATAATTGTTTTGTGCTACAGACTAATCCATGCATACTTGCTTTTAAAGTTGGGATATGCATGTTCAATTTGATACAACTATAAAGCTACCAAGAGCCTGTTAGAATATTTGATGTTTGTGGTATTGATATCATGAGAGCTATTATTAGACAAAATGAGAAAGATATTGAACTGTTATTTAGACAGATTGAAGAAGTGAATAAAAGTATAATGAATTATTTGTTATATACTGTGGAAGAAAGTAAGTGTAAATATGCTAACATTAGGTCCAAGGCAAAAGAAAAATGTTCCTTTTTGCTTAAAAGAAAATTCAAGAAATTAGAAAGAGATATGATAGAATAAGTAGAAAAATGCTGCTACCCTAAGCCTAAACAGACCTTTTATTCCCATAACAACAGACAGGATATTTTTGAAGATTTAGGTAATGATAATAATTATAGTGTTGAGGGTGGGTTGAGAGATGTTAATGGGGGATAAAATAATGCTGGTTATAATTCTGAAGTAGACATCAATGACCCTTTTGAGTATCCCCACTCAGAAGATCAGAGAAACTCAGGAATCAGAAGCCCCAATACTACAATTACAAAGGAAGGAATGCATTGAAGATGGGGGGAGCACTGATTGGGGGTGATACAAGTAATGTGCAAGTTATCATAAGAGACAAATACAAGTACATTTATGGTAACTACAACATTTTTAATTATAGTGGGGAAAATATAACACAAGTCCATCTTGATTTATTTTCTAAAGGTCTTACATTTATATCCAGTAATAAATGCAACATATGCAACCTGTTAATAAATTTAAAATTATTTATGAGGAAAAATAATCTTGAATTAATGTTTGCTAATAATGTTAATGGAATGGAACAAGGGGATGATATAAGAAAGAAAAGCATTTTCAACCCCCATTACATCCACAACTCAGGAATTTTGAAAATTTGGTAGAAAAAGAGTTAAGGAATGGAATACAACACACGAGAATTTGTTCCAGTTTCCCTTTGGAAGAGAAACAATTGCTTCAGGAATTAGCAGGTAATCGGTACCTGAGGGTGATGAAACTGGTCAAAGGGGGAGGAACAGTGCGTATGGATACTATGGAGTATGTAGCTAAAATGATGGAACATCTGAGTGATGAGAACAAATATTCCAGGGCTTCTAACAATGAAATCAATGTTGCTTATAAGAAAATAAGATTTGTGTTGAGAGTTGCTACAAGAATGGGATGGTTGACATAGAGACTTATGAATATTTATCAGTAGAAAAGCCTACAGTACCATCTATTTGTGGCATACCTAAGACCCACAAGAACGTAGATGATCCACCTTTAATGTCAATTGTGGCTGCTAAAAGATCTAAGACCTTCCCTCAGCAAAGTTCTTAGATTTTAAGTGGAAGATAACTTGGAAGGAACAGGAAGGTATATTAAAGGATGTGTGGGATTTTCTTAAAATCATTAAGTCAGAGATATATACTGAAAAAATAATTTTTGTGATTACTGATATAATAGACATTTTTACAGTAATATTTCACAACAGAGGTCTGGAGTGGTTAGAAGAAGCCCTGTTAAGTAAAGGAGGACTTACAGACAAGGAATTATGGGTATGCCTTGACCTGATGGAATTAGTGTTAAAAATAATTTTATTTACTTTACAGGAGAATTTTATAGACAATAAAGTAAGATAGCTATGGGGGTCTCTTGTGCCCCAACATATGCTAACATTATATTAATTATGTGGGAACAGGAATTTATTTACAACTCCAAATATGTTGAATGCTGGTAATTATATAAGAGGTACCTATATGATATATGCATTTTTTGGATAGACACAGAAGACAAGTTAAGGGAATTTATTGCATATATTAGTAGTCCACTAACTTTATAAGATTTACCCATGAAATAACATATGACAGTATGAACTATTTGGATATCACTATACACAAAATAATGTGACTAAAAGTTTTAAATTTACAGTATATAGGAAGACTACATTCTCCAACTCTTATTTATATTTTAATAGTGCCCATCCATATGAGCAAAAAAGAAGTATAGTAAAAGGAAAGTATGTGAGAGTTTGTAGAATGACCTCAGATAAACAAGATTTTATTAAAGAATATGAAACTTTGAAAGAAATGTTCTTAAATAGAAAATACCCACTGGATATGTTAGAAGAGGTTATTAAAGAAGTGAAAGATGGTAAGAATGACAGGTAAGCTCCTCTTTTAGGAAAACAGGTGAATTTAAGCAATGGGAGCAACAGTGAAGGTAAGGAACATAGCAACATTGATAAGAATGAATTTGAGGGACCATTCTTACTAATAGGGCCATAGGAGATTACTAGGATAATGGCCCTGGACCCCTTACAATCCTAGCCAAGTGTTTATCCCCCCAAAAAAAAAGCTCAATCAACACATGTTGTCCATGTCAGTGAGGGACACAGGTAGAACCCCTGGGACAAATTTGTGGTTTCCCATCCACTCATCAAGGTCAGTGACTTACTTTGTTTGATGTGTATGGGGAGTCTACGCCAGAGACGGGGCAGACTCTGGGAGACAAACCTGCCTCTCTAGCAGGATTCATTAATGTCACATATTACATTTAGGCCTTTCAATTGGGTAATGTGCAAGGAGTAAGACTTACAGATATTGAGCATCTCCAGTAGAGTGGGGTCTGAGATTGCCTTGTAGGGGAGACACAGATCACCTACGAGCAATATGTATGATACCAAGTAAAGTGAGAGTGATTTAAACCTGTGCACATAGGACAGGTGTTGGAGGCCATAGATTCTCTTTGTGAGGTATTTCTGTGGCCTTTCCAGTTGATGCAGGTTTTTGAAGAGGTACATACCAAATGGGGCATAGTAATCAATTATTGGCCTAATGATGAAGGGTCTATATTAGATCAGCGAATGCTTAAAAATGCAAATGCTGTTTGATCAATCTCAAACTGTCAGATCAGCGTTTTTTTTTTCCTAGGGAAAAAAATTGCTGATCCAAAACACATACACACAACACAAGCACACCAAACAAACAGCAATCCACACACATACACCTAAAATCTGACACCTAACCCTACACTAAACTATACACACACCACTAACTATCCACTTACCTTAACCAAAACCCTAACCCTAAGGTCTGTCACTATCACACACTCACCTCACCCGCTCCATAACCCTAACTCACCTAACCCGCCCTAACCCTTACGTCCGCACAATCACACACATACCTAACCCATGCCCTAACCCTAACTCACCTAACCCACCCTAACACTCACATCCACACAATCGCACACTTACCTGAATCCGACCCGTAACTTTCCACCACAGCACTGAAAATATCGAAGCAACAGAAATGGACAACCAAATTCTTTCCTTAGAAAAAAATTGGGGTTTGTGTTGCTTCAATATTTTAAACATTTGCTTAAATAAGTTCGATCAATCAGCGTTCGCTTTTTTAAGCATTTGCTGATCTAATATAGACCCATGATAAAGGAGTATAGAGAGGTAATAACTTCCTTTTTTCTGGATGCAATTCCTTTATTTATGAGATGAATCAAGTAAAAGGCTTTTCTGACTGCTGACGCTACATGATAGTCGAATGTGAGAATGTTTTCAACCTGTGTACTCAGGTCGCTCACCACATGTTTTGTGCTTAGGAGGTTGCCATTGATGTGGTAATCAGTATGGGCCATGATTTTGTCAAATGTTATGATAATATATTTTTCCTGTTTAACTTAAGGCTGTGACTTTTGCACCATTCATTTGTTGCAGTGAGACTCTCTTGTAGTATGTTAACATCATTTGAGGAGTCAATGACAGTACCCATTTTATAGTCATCCGCAAAGTTGGTCAGCCACAGGCTTTTTGCCTTTTCCTGGACCTCTGAGAAGTAAATGCCAAACAGTAGGGGTCCCAGGACCAATCCCTGGGTAATACCACTAGTGACAGGTCTGCTGTTGGAGGTTGAGGCACCTATTTTGACCTTGTGGGTCCTATTGGTGAGCCAGCTGGCTACCCACCTGATGAGATAGGGATTTATGCCAAGTTGTGTTAGCTTTTTGATTATTCCTGATAGAGATTCTGAGATTATAAAAAAATATTATAACCACAGAATGGAATAGATTTGCTAAACTTTCAGACCAGGAAAGTATTTTTAAGGCCCCTCTTAAGCTTGTATTTAGAAATGGGTGCAGTATCAAAGACATTCTTGAAGAAAAGAAGACCACAATAGGTATGGAAAACAGAAAAAAGGTAGGCACTTATAAGTGTGGAGCTTGCACCCAATGTCCCTATATTAGAAATATGGAGTTTATTTATATTAAATGTAGGGATATACACATTAGGGGCAAGAAATATAATAATTGTAATAGTGCTGGAGTAATATATATTGCCCTATGAGACGAATGTGAGAAATTTTATATAGGGAAGACTGAGCACAGGCTAAAAAGGAAAATATTTGAACATACTTATACTGTTAGGTTTAAGGATGAGAAAAATGCATTATGCAAACATACCATTTGTTGTAGATTATCTAAGTTTACATTTTTGTACTAGAAAAAAGTGCCTATTGACCCTAGGGGTGGAGTACGGGAAACAAAAAATTTAATATATTGGCAACTTATTTTGGAAGTTAATAGAGTACCTGTCTTGATTGAAAATGTTTTCCTAGCCCATGTTTTAAAGTTGAAGGCAGCTAGGTTGTAATTAGCCATTTTCTGTAAAGTTCATATATTTTTGTATACTTGAGTGTTTTAACAGTGTAAATGAATGTAAAAACGTTCATTAGACACTAGATGGCAAATTCAGTTTATGGACTGGTGCGGATGGCTGCCTCTGTGAGGTATTTTGAGATTGGCTGGTTGTTTCTTGTGAGGAATTGAACCTTGGGCTTAGTTTTCATGGGGTGAGCATCTTGACTGTTAGGCTAATCTCTCTTCTTACTGTTTTAAGTGTATTTAGTATTTCAGAATGTTTTAAAAAGCTTTTAACAATGCTTTTAATTATTTAACATTTTTTTATACTTTTGTTTCATTCACTAACAAGTATTTTTAATGGTATTAGGTAATATGTTTGTATGATTTCAGTTTGTTTTAATTTAGTTATTGAAGGTAATTAATGGAATTTGCATTAATTGGTCAAGTATTATGGGAAAAGTATTTAAACAGTGCTAGGTTTAAGCACTCATCTGATGAAGTCTTGTTGGGACAAAAATGTAGTGAATCAGTTAAGCATTTATGCATTTTTAAGTTTATAAATAAAAGTGACAATTCTGCCTGGTTCTGGTTTGCTTGGTTCTTCACAAGTTCCTTTAGTGCACACCAAAAAAGCTATCATTAAATTGTAATGCTACAATGATACTTCTGCTCAGCTGCATGCATACCACTTGCTTCCCTCAGTCTCTTTAATTGAGTTTCATAGGCCTGGACATTGAACTCCCTATCTCTGGTAGCTGGGGAAAGAGCAATAAAGAATAGAAGAGCATTATGCATACCAATCTTGCCTATATTAAGCTTTCTAAGTCTTTCAAGCACTTTCTTTAGCTGATATGTACACAGTTGTGGCATGTCTGCAACCCTAAATTCCTCCAACCAATGGTTCAGTGTATCACTCTTCCTCCTCTGTAGGTCATTAAAATGATGCCTACATTGCTCTCCAGTGCTCAGGATACCAGTGGCACTGGATACAGTCTTTGCTTAACTATCCCAAGCCTCAGATTTGTACTGGAAGCCAGAATTATCTCACTGCTGAAGCCTGCAGCTATGGTGCTTCACTAGGAGCCCAGTAAACTTCCTGGTCTCCTGGACACCTCACCTCTGTGCCATAAACCTGGCATCTTCCCCACTAATGCCAGCCATGTCTACCAGCAGACTAAAAGCAATGAGACTGATGTTTTCCTGCCAGTTCCACTTATCACACTTACTGGTGTGTGCACACCCAAGCAATGCATTTGCATAATGGCAAGCAGACAGCAGAAGTGCCAAGCAGTGAGGAATGAAATAACTGCAATTGGAAGGTTAATGTGTTAACACAGTAACTGTGTCTCATCCTTCATACATATAATTAATATCAGCTGCACTATCTAAAGTGTTATAAGTGAGAGTGGATATAATGGGAAGTGAAACAGCAGTAAAAAAATGTATGGAATATCCTGTATTAGAACTCAGAACCATGTTTATGGCAGTCCTGCACTTTCACCTGCTGCTACAAAAAAGTTGAAATAACAGATTTCATGTTTCAGTTCATTGCTATCAACTGCAATGTCACAACAGTAAAAAAAAAGGGTCGCACAGCATGTACTAGAACCCAGAACCATCTGTACTTCAGCTCTACGCTTACACCTGCTCCCACAGGACTAGTTATATGACATTACATAATTTCATAATCATTCTTAAAGTCACCCTGTTAAGCACCTTGCAACGCAGCTTAGTGGGTTTGCACAGTGTCCAGTAAAATCAATTGAATGCATCTGGTTCTATTTTTGGCTGTCTGGGTCCTGTCTGCTTCCTGAGTGGTCCAGTTGTCCAATTTGTGCACTGCCATGCTTCAAGCAAACAAGATAAGCACAACCAAACCTGTTATTCAATTCCTCCATTCCCGTAATTGTGCAAGTGCTGCATAGTGCAAACACTGGCCAAAAAAATTTTAAAAACTAATGAAAAAATTAAACATGAAACAATAAAAACAAGGGGAAAGTAGCTGACCTGAGGAAAAGCAATATGTGACATACACACTACAACATGTTAATGCACGTGAGGTATTTCTACAGAGATCTGGATTTGATCTCTCACTCCACTGAACCTTCAGAACACAGTAAGGTGTCTTATCCCTCTTTGCCACACAAACAGCTTTGCAGCAAAAAACTGAAATCTTTCTGCATGCAACCAACTGCAACATCATCTACAGTAATATGACACCATACAACTGTCATTTATACATTTACTATTCTTGGATGTAGTACACTAAATGATCTCACAACCAGTTATGAATATTGCATGCAGATATACAGCTCTGTGTTACCTCTCTTATCTGACTAGTAATCTGAGACATGCAGTCTGTAAGCCATTCTATATCATTGGTCTTAAATGTGTGAGGATATTACATGATAATAATATCATATTCAGTTGCCAACAAATGAAGGGGAAGTTTGATGTTCATGAATAGAACCTGCGAATTGTGCGCTGCTTTCTTACATTTCCATCCTTGTCAAAAGTATATCTAATGCATTCTAAGTCAAACCTGACACACCCACTGGATGTAGGGCAACATGCATTGCTGTTGTGTTTACCTTTTCCCAACCAGTAATTGTTTGCATTTGCAATCCATTAAAAACAAACACTGAGGGAGTGCCTGCGCTATGTTTACATCTACTACACAGACTCAAGGATTTGGGATTCAGCAGTTCTAATGAGTTCACACTTCATTTGCATCTTCACCGTGCTGACAGCCCTGAATCTGCAACAGAAGGCAACCATGTAGCTAGGGAAACTGAGGGTGAGCAAACTTGATTACATGGTGAACACAGAAAAGAGGCTATTACTTTAGGATATATCTGCACAGAAGTCATGCTGCTAAATGCTAGGAGTCTTAACATAAAACTGCACTCATTGCAAGCATTTCTCACCCTGGAAGATGCTGACATTTTTACAGTAACTGAAACCTGGTTCAAAGCTGTGGAGAGCACCCTAGCCTTACCAGGTTACTTGTCCTACCATACCTTCAGACCCTGGACAGAGGTCTTCAAAGCCAAAGGAGGTGGAGTTTCAATATTTATCAAAGACATACACACCTCCAGGCTGGTCAAACAGTATGATGCACAGCAGACCCTCCAGGTGCATTTAACTACTAACAAAACACTTATTCAAATCATAGCTAGCTACAGACCCCCAACCATGACTCATGAGGCCCACTCCACCTATCTGGACTTACTTAAATCCATCAAGATTTAACCCTCTACCCTGATCCTGGGTGACTTTAACTACCCAACCACAGAGTGGAAGACCTATTCTAGCACAAACACAAATACCCAAAGTTTCCTCAACTTTGTCAGTGCCAGTGCATTGGCTCAGCTGATTGATACCCCCACAAGAGGAGAAAATATCCTGTACCTGGTACTAACCTACATGAATAGCCACAGTAGCACCCCATACAGTGTCATCCTCCTTGGTAAACCAACCATAAAGCAATCACTGTCAAAGTCACCATCTCCACTGACCCCCCCCCCCTTGCCAGGGTCTACCAAAAAAACTTTTCTAAAGCTGACTGCAACCCCCTGAGAGCAGGTATAAGCAGCTTCACAGCCACCATCCCTTCAGTTGAATCAAGCACTAATGTCCAAGCCTACACCAAAAAACTATATGAGCACCTATATAGCTTAGCAATATCTGAAAGGACCAAATCATCTTCATCAAGGAAGAGTGAACCTGTTTGGTGGACAGCAGCAATAAACAGACTCTATAATAAAAGGAAAATAATTGCTGACCAGGACCAAGAAGGAGCAGGTGCCAAGTTGGAAGCAATCTCTCCTTTGTCTGAACAAGCAAATAAGGTCACTAGAGGAAATCCTCTAAGGCTAACTTTGAGTCCAAATTGGCTGCATCCACTAATGACAATCACAAGGTCTTATTCGCATACATCCGCAATCTCAAAGGTAACTCACAAATCTGCTCTGAATTGGTGGTCAAGAATATCACATACACAAATACCATAGATATAGCCTACCTAGTGGCAGGCAAGTGCAGTGAAACCTTCAACCCCCTGTCCCCCCGATCAGTAAACAAGGACATCCTTAGCACTTGCCCCCCTATCACCAGGGAGCAGGTTGTCAATGCCCTCTCAAAGGCAAAAAATGCAGCATCCATGGGACCTGGCAACATCCCTGGCTGTGTTCCACATGAACTCAGACAAGAGCTCTCAGCAACACTAGGCACCATATTCAACCAAAGCCTATGCACCAGCTTCATCCCAGCAGAATGGAGGACAGCCATTGTCATCCCTCTGCACAAAGTGCCCACTGACCCAGGCAATTATAGGCCCATCAGCCTAACTAGTCTGATCTGCAAGGCCATGGAACACATTATCATAGACCTTATAAACAAGGACATTGGCAACCTCCAAATGCTTGATCCCACACAGTTTGGTTTTGTCAAAGGGAGATCATGCCTGTTAAACTTGGTTGCCTTCTTTAAAACAGTCACCAAAGCCATGGATGAGGGCAAGACAGTGCATGCCACCTATCTTGACCTAGTCAAATTCTTCGACACTATTCCCCACTCAGGCATAATAGATAAACACTCCCAGCTAGGCATCAACCCATATGTTACCAGATCAGTAGCTAACTGGATCACTGATAGAACCCACCCAGTCAAAATAGAGGAAGCCACCTCTAGTAGTAGACCTGTAACAAACTGTGCACCCTAAGGATTGGTCTTGGGGCCTCTACTGTTTGGGATATATTTTTCTGAGGTGCAAGCCAAAACCAGTGGTCTGTGGCTGACCAAGTTTGTAGATGACTGCAAGCTGGGCACTGTCATAAATTCCCCTAATGATGTGAACATCTTCGAAGAGGGCTTAACCAAACTAATGACTGGTGTCAGAAACATGGCCTCAAAATGAAAGCCAAGAAATGCATCATTATCCCCTTTGGGGAAAATGGTGTCCCCACTAATTATCACATTAAGAACAATGTTCTAAGCATGCAATCAGTTGTGAGGATCTTGGGCACCCAGACTGATAGCAACCTGACTTTTGACCACCATGTTGCCTTTGTTGTATAAAAAGATTTCTACCTAGCCCACCTCATCCAGGAACAAGGAAGTCATAACATTCCTGTACTCCTCACTTATCAGACCCATTATTGAGTACAATGCCTCCTTTGGCATGTACCTTACCAAGCACATGCAGCAGTTGGAGAGACAACAGAGGTCCCTGATCAGGAAAATTCAGGGTCTCAAACACCTATCCTATACAGATAGGCTTAAAGCCCTGTCCCTCTACCTAGTCTCATACAGACTACTCAGAGGTGACCTTTGTCTGGCATACAAGGTAGGCTCAGACTCAGCCTTGATGGAGTTGCTACATATCCATAAGTCAAACTCCACTCACGCAACCTGCATGCAAGGTCTCAGCCTGGTCTGTGACATTAATAGAATGTGTTGGGGGGATAGATTTGTGTCCCATTGACTCCCCCATCTGTGGAACAGACTTCTTGTCCATGTCAAGCAGAGTACCTCACTAACCCTCTTTAAGAGGAACCTGGACGACTGGATGGGAAACAAAAAATAAACTCCTTGGATCCCATCTGTGTCCCTGAAGGACAGGGAAAACAGTTGCTGACTTTGTGGGAACATGTGTGAAAGTCTTGGCTAGGCTTATAAGGGCCTCTGGACCAATAGCCTAGTATCGTCCTATGAATCTATGAACCTTTCACTGATATTGAGAAAGTATGCCTGCATGTTGTCAGCTACATATTGCAATGCTGATGTGTAATTATGAATAATCTGTTTAATAGTGTATATATATATATATATATATATATATATATATATATATATATATATATATATATATATATATATATATATATATATATATATATATATATATATGTGTGTGTGTGTGTGTGTGTGTGTGTGTTTGTGTGTGTGTTATGATTAGCACAGACTTTTACACATTTATCTGTATGCATTATTTAGAAGTGTACTGATGGCATGGAGAAATTTGTCAGGGCATTACACAGGTCTACTTCATGTGGAATATTCTGTATTAAATCTGTATACATGTTTCAGGGGCAGGTTATTTGATAGCACTTTTAGCATTTTAATGATGCTTTGTTAGCTAAATGTGTCATTTGCCTTCTCTTTTGGGGGTAGGGGAGCAAAGCTGCATTTCTGTTATGTCACAAACAAGGATATGTTGCTATTGTTACTCTCCTTTATTTGCATCCAGCCTATACATCTAAGTCAAATATGTCTCTGCTGCGACATGTTGAAGTCATTTTTGTACAAATCTGTCACCTTTTATTTGCTTACACTACTAAGTAACATCATGCAAGGATATGACACTCATTCATATTATTGCACAATACACTCAAGGTTCAAGACTTACCTTGTAAATGCAGCAGTTGCCACAGTTTTAGTTCAGGGCTGCCTCTGTTTGATCCATGCAGTACACAGCCAATATATGAAGAGGTAAAAGTTGTGAGTGTAGCCTGGCATCAATGTTAATATATGTATGTGTGTAGAAGGAAGGTTTTAGGTCCCTCGGTGGTGAGTAAGTGTTCTATGCATTGTTTCTTAGTCAATGCAAGGGCATATTGAATATGCCTATGGCTGCCTCCATCCACAGCAGCTGGTGGTTCCCCCTCTGACTCCTCATCTGCCTGTGGCTGTAGTGACCTTGGCATTGATGGTAGGATGTGTGATCCTTCCCCTTGCTGATCCTGCTGAAGCTGTTTTCTCAGGATGATGCTGTGTAGCATGGCACATAGTGTGAATATTTCAGTACATGTCCATGGACTGTAGTGCTGGGATCCCCCAGATGTATCTAGGCACTGTAACTTTGACTTCAGCAGCCCAAACACACACTGTATAGTATTTCTTGTCTGAGTGTGTGCCTCATTATGATATTCTAAGTGGGCTTGTGTGTGCATTTCTGATGGGTGTCATCAGCCATGGTTCCTGGGCATAACCTGCATTCCCCAGTAAATGACCCTGTGGGATATCCCCCCCGGTGAACAATTGGTACATTTGGGAGGTGTACCAGATCTGTAAGTTGTGGTAACTGCCAGGGTTGCCAGCACACACATTCAAGATGATTTTCTTGGCATTATCCATGACTTGGCAGTTAATAGAGTGGTAGCCCATTTTGTTTATGTAGAGCCTACCTAGCTCCCTGGTGGTGCCTTTATTTCTATATTTGTGCAATCTATGGTACCCAGTACTTCAGGCTAGTGTGCTACATAGTAGAACTCCTGCATATTTCTGGCCATCACTTCAGGTGTAAAATATATGTGGTCACTGGGAGGTTGAAGCATAACATTCAGGAACTGATGGAGGATCCTGAATGCTGATGCCTGTGACACCCCCAGCATGTCCCCTGTTGGTCTCTGAAAGGTACCTATAGCTAAGATTCTAATTGCTGCACATACCTTTGTCTCCACTTGGATGGGTTTCCCTTAGTTGGCCCTGGCTCTGAGTTGAAGATGACAGAAGTTGCAGAGGTCCTGTAGTGTGCCCCTATCCACCCTGTAGCACTCTACAATTTCCACATCATGTAAGTTGTGAAGAGTAAACTGGAGCCTGGAAACTCTTCTCCTTCTTGGACTAAGTCGATTGGCAGCAACAGCAGCATAGGCTTCAGCCTGTTGCAGATAAAAATTAATTAAACAGCAAGACCCTAACTTTCTTTCAGTGTGGACACCTTTCCATGGTTGTATTCCAACAGGTTTTGGAATTTGCAAGAAAAACCAGCACAAAGTCTGCACAGTTGTTTTATAGTTTGTTGACTAGCTCCACTATGTTGGATTGGTTGATTAGCATGTAATTCAGCTGTTTATACTGTAATGAGCATGCCATGGTGTTTACCTTGTTTGCACTGTGGTACGTTCCTTGAAGCGGCACTTACTGAATCTGAAACTCTGCGAAGCTGTGTGTGCCTTACTGTGTGACATGCACATGGCAGAAACAGACTATGTAGAGTTTATTGAATTTGGCTGTATGTCTTACCTTACATCATCAGTGGAATGTGCAAAACCTGGTTCTGCCTCGTGTAAAGAATGAAATTATGAATAAAATATATCTTGACGATATAACTGATCAGTGTGTGTAAGCCAAGTCTGGAACATTAAGGTCGTGTGACCCACTGCATACAATCTGGCAACTTGCAGCACAATGCTATAAATGTTGACACAGTTTCATCAGTCTCAAGTACATCCATATTTCCATGTTTGCATAATCTGAACTGGATGCTTAAATCGGTTGCCTAAAACTGTATTTTCAAATAAATTTTGGTAAAGCAGTGGCCATAGTGTATGTCACACAGAAATCCCAATACCTACTTGAAGATGCGCCACAGAATGTATTGGTGTCTTCTTATACTCAGCAGGCAAGTATATGCCAAGAATATCATCACTAGATTCTCAAATGATCACCATCAGTGCCAAACATGTATTAACTTCTTTTTCCAGACTTTACTATCAACTTTTATCTTACAATCAAATCTTGCAAACTAAAAAAAAATGCAGTACAGTAGTCATTCCTATTTTGATATACTTATGTGATGCATAGATGTACATAAAATTATAACTAAAATATCACAAAACATTCCAGTTTCATCGCCTTTGCACAACCACTGGGCATTGATTAACTGATAAAATGTCAGTGACTTTATAATATCAGCCTACTTAAATTGGCTTACCAGTGACTTCATCATCGGGCAACAAAGAACAGGGTGGGATGGCCAGGCATTGCACCTTTACTTTGTTGTTGAAGTCAGGAAAAAATGTAGGCCTGAGTCTAAACTTTGCCCAGTCTTCATGAAAGGTGAAGCTTGCAGATAGCTTAATTATTTTGAGTATGGAGTAACATATGAGGGTACTGTTTGTGTTAAATGTCCAAGAATGTCAGAGTATAAATATTACCTTTCTAGGAAATATGTTAGGGAATAGTTTGGGGCCAAGAAGGTTTTGATGGCTGCAAAAGTATACATAATAAGAGCATATTGTATCTCAAATGTTATAAGGGTCTTATGAGATAATATAGAGTGAATTAATGAGAACTTTCTATTTTAGGGGGGACAGTGGATACTGCAACCTTATTTAGAAATTTATGCAAAATTATATGCTAAAATGTGATATGACTTTCAGTTCTTACTGTTTTATGGTCATCAATATAGGCCAGGATTCACTAATCCCCCGTGTAAGACTAACTAAGTCTTACATGGACACTGCAGTGTAAGGGTATGATGTCAGTGCATCATGCATATTCATGAGGGCGCTCTGACTCAACTCTAAGGCTTACACGGACCGTGCACGAGTGCAGGGGGTGTGTCAGACTGCCGAGCAGTCCAAATATCCACGCCCCTGCAAGTGCCTAAACTGCAAATGTCAACAGAAATGAGCGAGTACGCTCAAATGTCCACATACACAACACTACACTCCCCCACATTCTAAATCCATGTACAAGTTTAAAATATAAAGGTTTTCTTTTTTTTATTATTCCCGATATAGCTGCCCATATTTGTGCGTGTATGCGCGGGTTTGCCCATTGCTTATCTACAGTTAGCAGTGTAGACATCGAAGATAATAATAAACTATTTATATGCAAATTAAGGCAAATAGCAATAGTGTAGTGGTAGAGCCCTCACACAAAGAAGATGCATTCTGGGTTTGAGTCCCGCCACTCCACTACCTATTTTCTGTAGGAAATGTGTGCATAAACAGAATTCTTGACATTTACCTTTTAAATTTCAGTAAAATGCATTGAAATGGCCTATGTGTTAGTGAACAATATTTTATACATATAAGAAGGTGGAATGGTCATGCATACTGATAAATGCATAAGTAACGTATCTTAAGCAATGAGAAGCACTACTAAGCAAAGTTTACTAGTATTAAGCACAATTAAGTACAATTGCTCATAGCTTAGCACTGCTTTAACTAGCGCAATAGTTTTGCATGGAGCTGCGCATCGCACCAACTAGCGCATACAAAACATGTTAGTGCGGTGCGCAGCTCCGCGCTAACTAGTGCAACATTGGGCAACATAGGGCAGTGTAGAGCAACGTAGAGTAATGTCGAGCAACATCGAGAAACGTCGAGCAACATTGGGCAAAGTTGAGCAAAGTCGGCTAAACACAGTCACACCTCCAAGCTGGTCTGACCAGTAGTAAAATAAAAAGGAATGGCATACTGTGCACCATAATCACAGTACTAAACCACTACACCATGACAGCTTTAAATATGGATGCATTTCCAACACACTCATATATATCAATTGAAGTTTACCCATTGCTAAGCAGGTTTGCTCTTAGCTGAGAATTTTCAAAATAGGCCAATCACAAAAAAGTGTAGGACATGAGGCATATTTAAGCTCCATAGGTGGGAATAATTGCCATAACTGGTTGTAGCTCCCATCTGCAGACAGTATGGCCGGTGTTGGAGAGGGCTCTCATTTTCGAGCGCAACAATGGGGCATTGAGGAGTCAAAAGTAATGGTTTGGCTCATCGTCCATCATCATGATGCAAGACTCCTGCAGGGCCAGTTTCAGGGCACTGAATACAAAGCGGAAGCCTGGAACCGTCTAGCACATGATCTCACCAGTGCCACAGGCATCCCTCGTACTGGTGAGCAGTCAGACACCACTTTTCAGACCTGAAGAGACGCAAGGAGGACCGACTGAACCAGTGGCTACAGGAAGCCCGTCAAATGGAAAATGCCCCATTACTGAGTATGTAGCCACGGAATGAAGTATGTAAGAATAGCTATAGTAATCCATGTTATGGACAGGTATGTCTCAATATCCCTTCATTTACTTCACAGCTGCAGGTGTCCATGCTGCGAATCAGCAAGCCTATGCAGATAGGCTGCTAAGGCTGCACCACCAGGCAGGTTAGTAATTATTCTGCATGTGTTGTCATATAAAAGAAGTGAGAGAGCCTGAAAACGAGTGTTGTAACCGATTAATAAAGGTATAATGAGTGTTGAATAACTTCTCTGCATGTACTGTTATATAAAATAAGTGAGACAATATGAAAAAGTGTTGTAACCCATTAATAAAGGTATACTATGTCTTGAATAAAACACCTCTGCATGCACTGATATATCAAATAAATGAGAGAGCCACTAGAAAACTGTGTAATGTAATAAATAAAGGTATAATTCCTGGAGTGTGTCCGTGTCACTTTCTTCGATATGTTGTTGTACCCTTGCATTACAGAAATAGTACTGTTGTAGTAAGCGCAGTCAACCCACACATGGGTAGGCTCATATAAAATGGATGAAGGGAGTGTCAGTTGCTGTTAAGCATATATACAGTCCTCAACTGTTGGTTCATGGCCGGCATGTACAGGTTAATCTGGCACATGAGTAGCTTGTTATTCTGTTGCCCAGAAATGTCAGTGTGCTGCTAGAAATGTAGGGGGCTGTCAACATATACCTGATAATGTCAACTGAACACATACAGACATGCAGATATTTAAATATAAATGGAATATATAAATATGTAGCAGTAACATCTGCATCCAGGACAGTTTGTATGTCAGATACAGGTCAGGTATATCAAGAAGTAGCAAAACCCATTATACAATTTAACAGACATTGCCCAGTGTAATAATATATGTAGGGGATATATAACTGCAGTCATTAGGAATGTAGTGTAAACTACAAGTATATATAAGTTGTTAATGGAGGTATATTTTTTACACCCTACTATATGTGCCTAAACAATGCAATTCCACACCTCAATGGATATGTCTAATCTCATAACATTTGTTGGGACACATGTCATATTGGTTTATAAATATCTGCATTTACTATGAAGCGTGTGCCCTGTTCACATACCACAGTCTTGATGGCCTGTTGCCACCAATCAATCCTGCATGCTTTTGGAATGTCCACTGTTGTTCTATATATGCATGTGTTATGCTTGCGGTTCAACTTTTGGAACTCTGGTGTGTTGGGTTAATGGGAATACTACTGTATGCTGTTACAACTAAATTGGAATGCTGTTGGCTATTACTAACCCATATTGTCATCAAATCCTCCTAAATATAGAACGTATGGGAAGGCCGGTCCTAGTGGACCCACCTGTCCCCATCAGGTCTGGTGTCCAGCCTGGGACCCCCTCCTCCATTGGATCTGTGCCACCTTCGGGTGGAAGCACTGCAGGGGATGGGGCTTGTCCCCCCCGTGCAAGTGTAGCCGGAGGAGGGCCACCTATTACCCTCTGAATGGTCCGGGCTGTGGTGCATAGGGAGATCGAGCGTTCAGTCACTGATCCTCTACACCAGCTCAAGGCAAGAGTGGCACGACTCATGGGTGAGCCTGCCCCTCCTATGCAGCCCCCAGCACAGCCACCCTCCGGGCTGTGAAGGTGCAGTGGTGACTGTCCATGGGTGGGGATCTCAGTTCCACTATTGCCACCTGTGGGCTCATGGGCTTGCGATTTCCAGACACCCTTCCCTGTCAATGGTGTTCACCCACCCCATGTGTCATATTCCACCCCTGTATGTGTCTTGTTTGTCTTGTCTGTTTACCTCCCCAACCTACCTCCCCAAAAATACCTACTTCCCCTACCCCACATTCCACTCTCACCTGAAATAAAAAAAATTGGACAATCTGCTCCACAAAACAATTATGCCCCATACATAGCTGCCCATTTTGCACACATGTCCGCTGGACACATAAACTGAAATTTAATTGGCAGTACAACATACTTCATTGTCCTCACTCCTCTCTCTTAGTTGGAAGGTTTCAAATTTCCATCCAAATTATTAGTATATGCACAGCTGTTGCTGTTAAAGAAATGGGCAGCTATGGACCTTCCCTACACCCGTCCTGCACATCCTGAGCTGTTTTCCCTACTGTCTTTCTGCTTTGTGCCCCTTTTTCACCACTTTCCTATCTCCCCATTTTCTTTTCTTTCAAAGAAATGAGCGCGGGGGTTAGAGGGAGTAAGCACTTTTAAGCAGTAGTTAGGGGGTTTGCACGAGTGTGTGCTTGTGTGCACTTAGCTAAGTATTGCTAAGCATCATGCAAACCCGCGCAAACCCGCTTACAACTGCTTAAAACTGCCTTGGTCACTCTGTATGTCTGTGCTCTTGCTCTGCTCAGCAGAAAAATAAAATACCTCTATCAGTCTCGAACCCTGGGCCTTGGACAGACTAGACTGCATGAAGTATGACTGAGCCATGTTATACACACAACAAATTGGTGCTGCAATCAATATACCATGCATCAGAATGAGTGAATGTAAAGGACAAATAGGAATGCCATAACATAAATCCTGTTCTGTGGATCCTTACCAGCAGTTCTTGTGGAATTGCATTACATGACTGTGAAAAGAGAACCAGCCATACTAGCAGGAAATAATGTCACAGCAGCACTTAACAACCCCCACACAGTATCATAGTAGGACAAACACTAGCATATCTGATTAGGGCAAAGGCCATACTTTGCAACTATGACTACATTTCAGGCATGTCCCTGATTTTGAGACAGGTTTTAGCTGTGTCACTCTGAATCCCTCTGAAAGCTACTGACGTTACTCAGAAAGGTGGTGAATTACACAATGAATAATGACAATAAGTAATAGTTGGACACCGCTTGTACTTCAGGAAATGTGTATTAATCCATATGCTCTGTTTCTCTTAAAGTCCCAACTTAATGTCTCTAATATTGTAAAGGTGTACCTCACTTCTACCTACTTTTCCCTGAGTCTGTTCAAATATGTACCTGAGTGTTTGAGAGGCCTGGCAAAGGCAGAAACACATATAGCATATCAGCTATTCTGCTGTTACACACTGTGCAAATAGCTTTCATAGGAGTTCCAGAAGCATACCCTTATGTAGTAGTACAACAGGGAAATACCAAGGGATGTAGCCATGTACTGGTAGCAACCAACTGTGACAATGCCAATGTTCCAGTACTGAAAAGACCGGTGTAGTGCACAGACAAAGAATAACAGGCTAACCTCTGGCTACCATCTGGATAGGTCCACATTTGTGTTACACAGAGAGACTACTTGCCTTGGTAAACTAACAGGTACACAGCAACCCTTTAAGTCCAGCAAGATAACATTCATACATTAATACATAATGCTCTCTGTCCTTCTACACCCCTACCCAAATGTACAATAAACCTATGTGTTCAGGGTCTACCAAGGATGTAGGTAGGCATACTCAGTACTGAAATTTGTCCATCTTTCGTGAGCAGCCTGTGCTAATGTCAACACTAAAAAAGCAGAAACTGTTCAAAAGTGGCTAAATTAATATTCACAGTATATCAGTTCACAAACAGTTCATGTGCCAAATGAATACATCTCAATAACTACTTTTATACGGCAGTTAATTGTATAAGTAGGAAAGAAACCACATAAACCCATGTATCTTGCATTAGTATTTGTAGGGGTGATTACAAATCTACACTGACAACTGTGTAGTGGAAGTGGCAACATTCAGGTCTGAGTACAACATTTAAATCTTTGGCTACACCCCTAGCTTCACATATAAGAAGTATACCAACCTTCTGACTTACACAACAGTGTCCACAGCAAACAAGAACGGGCACCACTTTGGAAAGCTGAAAGGGCTACGCCTACCTGACATAGCAATATATAGCATTGGGTTGCTATGACAGTGAGTACTGCAATTACCACACAGCAGGCTGCATGCAATTACAAAATGGTGGCCACCAATTGGTGCAGAGGCCATCACATGCACAAGTGCAGATACCTATAAAAGCAGGCTGTACCTGCTGGCCACACATGCAATCATCACATTGAAGATGCTGAGAGAGAGAGAAACACAGAGACAGAGACAGAGTCAGAGAGAGAGAGGGAGCCGCACACCCCCACCCACACCAGTGGAAAAAAAATTTAAAACAATAAAAATCTAAAATAAAGCCAAAGATACAACAAAGTGAAAACTACAAACACATACAAAGGAAAGGTATGTAACAGATATGTATTTACTGGCATATAGTAGATGTATTTGAAGACTACTTTACATACTTTGAAACATCAATATGTGGCAGCAGTACATATCTATGCACAGATGCCCTGCATAACTACTGCCATGGACAAATCAGTGTGTAGCTGTGTGCAGTGGGACATAACTGTGAAATATGTAGCTCAGCATTAAATGTCAAACATCTGAACCATGTCATCTGTGTTCTGTACAGTAGTGTGGACATAGGCTGTTTCCTGGTATATGACATGTGATGGTTAAACGCTGTGGGTGTGATTTGTCAGGTTTGCAGTGTCGCAGCCAGTGAGGCCTGCTAAAGCCACATGGGCTGAGAACACCTTCAATGCATTTCATACAAGACTGTGCAATATCATTACATAACTGTATACCTCCCCAACTTCACTTAATTGATATTCCCACCATGACAGGTGGACTGTATATGTGCCTATATGTATATCTATATGTACACCAATGGATGTTTGTATGTATCTGTATATATATAGGCAGGGAGAGAAGAGTCACATTGACTGCGACAGATGTCTGGTGACAAAGCCATGGCCTCAAGCTCAATGTCTGAAATACATTTGCATCCCTTTGGCTAAAAATTCTGTACCCATGAACTACCACATAGGTGGTAGTCAACATAACACCGACAGTGTGATAAGAGACCATGGGACACAGATGGACAGTAGTCTCACCCTTGATTATCACAGTGCCACACTAGTCATGTGATCTGTCCACACGGCACACCTCATCACAAAAGCTGTGTCATCCCGTGAAAAATAGGTCAGTGTTCCCCTCTGTTCATCACTCACAAAACCCATTATAGAGTACAATGCTCTTTCTGGTATGTACCTCACAAGACATCTATAGCAACTGGAAAGGCCACAGACATATCTCACAAAGAGTAATACTGTCCTCAAACAGGTGCCCTATGCATACCATCTCACCAAACCACAGCTGCACTGTGTTGCATACTGGAAACCCAGAGATGACCCCTGCCCAGTATTCAAAGCTATGTCAAACCCAGAGCTGTTGTAATGCTCCACGTAAACAGATCATGATCCCTACGAGCTACACACTCTAGGGACCTAAAGCTTGTCACCACAATAGACAGAACATGTTGGAGGGATAGATTCCTATCTCAGAGACATCCCATACTGTGGAACAAACTACCTAGCAATAGCAAACAAAGCTCCTCAGTAGCACCCATCATGAATAGTCTTGATGACTGGAAGTGAGATAGGAATTACACCCCGGGAATCACCTCTGTGGCTCTGCTTGACAGGGACTCATGGAACTAAATTACTTATGTGTCAAAGGCCAGGGTACCGTCTGGCTAGGCTTCTATAGGCCCTAGGGCCAATAGCCTATAACCTACCTATGAACCAATACACATCCACATGTACTTGTTGCAACAATTGCTATGTGAGGTTGACTGACTGTGATGGTGAATGTGTTGGTGAATGTGTCACAGTTGTGTATATGTGGGATAACTTATTGGGAAATTGTTTCTGCTATGGTATTATGTGTCCTAGCTCTGATCCCAGCAAAAGATGTGCATGCTAATGCTAGCCAGAAAAAGCAGTATGGCATATGGTCCGATATAGTCCCCTTGTGTTAACTGGGGTGTGCCATTGGAGGATGAAGCAGTACATGTATGCTCATTGATTGGTACTGCTGGTGAATCAAAGCCCTTTATGAACTGTAGTACTACCTGAAGCTGTAGGCCTAAACAGCACAGTATGGTGTATGTCCACATTGCTTGGAAACACTGTTCTGTGTGTTCCCTATAGTCCTCACAGATTACATACCTCCGGCATAAGGGTTTGTAAGTATTGACACACAGTACTGTATGGTACACACATAACGCTCATCTGTGTTGCTATACCTTTGTGTCCTGTATGTATGTCTGATGTGTGTGTGGGTATGCCTGTAACATGCCCTGGTCATATGTGTGTGTTACAGGATATAAGTGTGTATCTAGCAACATGTATAGTCTAGTACAGCGGTATGCCTCCTATAATCAAGAATGTGCACATATCGTAGGCAGGGGTTTTCCATCAACAACTAGTGTGGTATACTGGTAATACTGTAACTGGACTTTACAATCATTGCAATGGATTACATATTTCGTTATGCATTAGCTGGATATATACCTACTGTAGCTAGGTGGTGCATTGTGTCGCATACAGTGTGCCATGTACTGTTGCATAGTCTTACATAGTGGTTTATCTTTGTTGCCGTGCAGAAAATGTTTTAATATATACAGCAAGTCAGGCAGTGTCAGTCAGTTGTGGGTTGAGCAGTGATATGTGTTATTGAAAGTGTGTATCCTCTGACAGACAATAGTTTGCTAATTATGGCAGTTCAGTGATATCTGTACTGTAGAAAGTAAAGTGTGCCACATGACTTGCTCACACATATTGTTTTCTTGTCTTCCAGGGACATGTCCCACCATCGCAATCCTGCATACAGCCGTGCAGAGGATGAGATTCTAACAAACTGTCTCATCGAACAGTACAACCCGCTCTTTTCAAAAAACAGCCAGGACCAGCATGAGCGGACTGTGCTGTGGCAAGATGTTGTCTGTAGGATAAATGACATAGGCATGCATAATCGGACTTATGAGCAGGTACGACATCACTGCAGTGATTTACTCAGACATGTCTGGCAGCGTGCGTCTGATGTCCGTAGGCAACAGCTTGCCACAGGTGGTGGGGTTGCCACTCATCCCCCCCTCACCAGAGTGGAGGAGCTGCTCCTGAACCTGGGGGCTCCCGGCCAACAACAACAACAACAACAGTGCACATGCATCATCATGGAGGCCGGAGCCCCCCAGCAAGTTCACATGGAGCGTGCAGGTAAGTTGGCTTATCTGTAGACTACTGTTACCTCTATCGTTAGATCATGCATATGTGAGATGTGTACTGTGTAGTTAGAAGATGTGGAGCCTGGTGTTGTTCAATACTGATAATTTGGAACATGATGTGTAGGCCTGTGACCATCCACCATTGTGCTACTGTAAGATTGCAAAGCCACAGTAGCAATGCCACAGTTGTTGCTACTGACAAACTGTTTCATATCCTTGTAGGTCCCTCTTGTGTGACAGCAAGGCAGCAGACCCATGCTGGTGAGTGTGTTCTACATTTAATATTGCTAATAAAATGTGCATGTCATAGGTGAGGTGTAGGCCATGTACACATGTAACACACCTATGCATAATACATACTGTGCATGTTTGCTGTGAGACTATGCACATCTCAGTAACGTGAGTGGCTGCCTCAAACACATGCAATACACAGAGCATCCCAAACAATTGTGGCTACACTATAGAGGACATTGGATAGGCAGTCGATACACATGCACACGACATACACAACTTCATCGTACGCAGTACATGTTAATATGTTACACATGGCATATTCAGACACACGCTGTAAGGTCACACTCCAGTATCCCAAATGTCATCCACACAGCACACATAATATACCTGAGGGGTAGAGGCCTATCCTGTGGCAGTGCGACACTCTCCAACATGCAATACATTTATGTTAGGCAATGCTCCCTATTGGGCACCTTACAAACCCATGTAACAAGTGGCTGTAAAATGGTGAATGTAGCCATGGTACTGCAGTTCCAGTACAGCATGGTATGTGCCAGTCTGACACTCATTAGTAGCCTTGAGTGACCACATGATGCTGCATGATGATGGCTCATGGTACTACACCCCATCCAGTTACAGTGACCACAGTACCACACATAGCATTAACTGCTATGCACCTCAATGTTGTGTTTGTGCAATCACCATTTGTACAAAGTGACACATATATATCATGTAATGCTATTGAATGTATAGGTCACATGACACACGCTGTGTATGTGTGAAGTTTAACGTTGCAGTTGTGTTGTAGAATGCCATGTCATGGCTGGCACTGGCATGTCCACAATATGTCGTACACTCACCATAACCACTGTACAAAGGCTATGTTGAGCAATGGTATTCCATCAGGTATACATGCACCACTCATCCTGTGTGTATACATAGCATGTATTTGCTATACCTGTGTCCACAATCATCTGCTAAAGACACAGACGCACTAATCAGAAATGGATATCTATGTGACACACAGATACACATCCAGCCATGGTATGTATACCTGTGAGTGATGGTGCACAAGACATTGCAGAGCTTTTAAGACTTGCACAGCAATGTTGTGTCCATGTACACATTGCGTTCTAGGGTGAGGCCGAAAACTGAACAACAACACACATGCATCAAAGCCATGTATACTGTTATTAGCAAGGGCTGTCTACACACACACTGCATGCTGTTGAGCAGCACACATCCTGCATGCTGATACGTGTGATATAACTGTTTGCCTTGTGATACTGTACCCCACCATCACCCACTATTGAGTATGTTCTGGATTGCTGGTGGTGTGAGTGTGTGTGTGTCTGTTTTAGTGAGGAGTGCATTTGTGTGCATGTGTGCATGTGTGCATGTGTTCATGTGTGCATGTGTTCATGTGTGCATGTGTGCATGTGTGCATGTGTTCATGTGTGCATGTGTGCATGCGTTCATGTGGTCATGTGTTCATGTGTGCATGTGTGCATGTGTGCCTGTGTGCCTGTGTGCCTGTGTGCCTGTGTGCATGTGTGCCAACATCATGTACAGGTCGTAAAGTGTGTTTCCTGTCTTCCTCTCACAAGTGCTAACTCTGGGCTAGTTCAATGCAGCGGGCAAACCGATGTAACTGAGCAAAATAATGATGATGATGATAGGTGTGTTGAGGCAACAGGCATGTTTGCCAGGATCTGTCATTGGGCCGCCAATCGACAGTACACGAGTGTCCATACCATCCATGCACACAGTCACACTGCCAATACATCCATCACCAATGCCCTTTGCTGAGGGACAGCATACAGCCAGCATTGGCCAGGACAGTGTGGTATCTATGGTACATGCATCTCAACACAGCAGCCATACCCAGATGTCTGGAAGGATACCACATAGGCAGATGTCCAGGGGTTCTTGATGGAGCACTGCTGCTCATCATGCCACTGGCAGATGTGCCACGGGTCTGACAATGTCACGCATGTTCCAGGCTGTCATGGAGGCACAGGCACATATGGAACGGTACACCAGACAGGGACTTAGGGCACAGAGGGCACACAACACCGATGTAATTGACAGTATCCGTGACCTAGCAGGTGCCCTCCATCATTACACTGAGGTCACAGATAGACGTTGGGGAGAGACATTAGATGTACTCCGCAATGTCATGTCCATGTGTCAGGACAGTGCGGGATGGTTGAGTTGTCAACGTGGATGTATGCCAGCAACATCAGCAGCTGGCAGTTGCCACGGATGTCCCACAAGTCACAGCCACTCCCGTAGTGCCAGTACCAGCCCCAGCACTGTTGGGGATGGGCTGTCGATAGAACTTCCTAGAAGACCACATGCACATGGCTCTGGACAGTCCCAGCAGGGACCTGGATCCAATGTACATCCATCTACCTATGGGGATAGTACCCAGTCTGGCTTAGTACCTGATAGTGTCAGTAGCACCCCTGCCAGGGACAGGTACCGTATCTGTGGCCAGAGACAGTGATCTGTAAAGCCTGGCAGGTACAGTCTGTGGCTGTCCCACACATACCCATATATGGAAGCCACATGGTGGAACTGTGTGCATGCAGACACACACACACACACACACACACACACACACACACACACACACACACACACACACACACACAGGAACCAGCACCTAGGGCTAACACATACCCGCACACATTACATCAACATTGACCCATAGCACTACTCTTGCCCCTCATACACACACACACACACACACACACACACACACACACACACACACACACACACACACACACACACACACACACATGTGGATTGGATGGCTCACTGTAGGCAAACCAACAACACACCCTGTGCATATGATGAAACATGTACCACCTCCTGTCATCTGTAACATCGATGCAGGAGCAGGCTACCATGGTGCTGATGCACAGGGTGACTTTATAGCGCTACAGCAATGTTACCATGTTGTCAGCAGTAGAGTGTAATGATATGCTTGAAGGTGGAGCTGAGCAGGCATGATGCATTAAAGCTATGAATTTCATTGTAGTATTGTATACACCAGTGTTAGCTAAAGTAGTGTATTGTCCACCCACATGCCACTTGGCTGATGTGTGCAGTTTTGGCCGCATGTGTTAGAGAGTGGACAGTATGTGTGGGATGTGTGTAGCACAGATTTGCAGGTGTACATTTGTGAACATGGTGGAGGTGCACTGTCTGCATGTACATGCATAGTGGACACATGGGCAGGGTGACATGCCCTGTATTACACAGTAACACTACATAGTTTGTATTGGTGGCCAGTATACATTGTACTACACACATTTTGGAACCTGACTACACATGTGTGTATGACATGGATTGACAATGTGCTGTGGGTGATACTGTTACTATCTGTCATTGTTCTGCATTCTGGTAGTATACATAACTTCAACAGCCTGACTATAACCAATCATTAGATGATGTCTTCACAACTGACACACAGCTGTAGGACACACAGCAAAATTTGCATCCTTCATCTACTATACCAGGCCAGTAGCCAGTGGTATTCACATGCACCCATTACTGAGACCCCTCCTGTCTGGCATATAGCTCTCTTAGGTATGAGCAATCACAGTAGGGATATGTCCGTTCACATCTGGTAATGCATACTGTGGCCTATAATGCATTCTCCAGATGACACACATATCCTTCACAAGGGTACCATACAGACAGATAACCGTTGTCCAACCCATGCTGTAAAGCTATTATCCAGACTAAGCATAGTCATCCACCTTTATGGAACATAGTATCCCCACAGTACCACATAGGTAGTAGCCACCAACATGATGAACAGGTACCGATGTGTACATGCAACCAACTGTTATGTCATCTTTCTTTTAATAATCACATTTCCTAAAATGTTTTGAAATACCTTAGTGGATCACATAAGCAATAAGGGGTTTGGTTGCATATCCACAAAGGTTGTTGTACACCTATAATGAATAGCCATCATTGACAGAAATTTGCTGCATTAGAACCGGACTAACATATACCTCAGCCATAAACCCTCACTCACACAATTCAATAGTAACCGTAATGAGTGTGTGTGACACAGATGACCTAGGCCAGGGATCACTGCAGTGGCTGGCCTTGTCACAAGTATACAGATGTGACCTAAGGTCTGTGCACAAGCATACAGATGTGACCTAAGGTCTGTGAAGCAGCAGCACAGTCTGGCAAAGATGACAGTTGTTTCCTTGGAGAAAGCAGGGTTCACACACATACAATAATTTAGGTAACATGTACGTGTATGTATTTGCCACACAGCTACCTCACATGTGCAATGCATACTGACATGTCATACAGTAGTAAAAGCAAAACCCACTACATATTGACCAACAGTGTCACACACATAGAGCACACACACTTACAGAGTGCAGGATTCAAACTCCTACCTAACTACTTTGCGATACTAGAGCAGTACGCATTACCATGGTGTGCTATACACATTCCTGGGATTTCTCTTTTCCACAGGTATATTTGAAGGATAGTGACATCATCAGACCTGACAAAGATTAGTATACCACTTTTAAGGTGTATGAGTACTCTCCATAAGGGTTGCTCCTCTCCAAGGAGATCACACACACTTGTCAAGTGCAGGATTCAAACCCCTACCTAACTGGTTTATGATACTATAGGAGTACACATTAACACAACACGCTATACACATTACTGTGAGTTCTCTTTTCCACAGGTATATTTGGAGGATGGTGACATCAACAGACCTGACAAAGATTAGTATACCACTTTTAAGGTGTATGACTACTCTCCAAAAAGGTTGTTTTTCTCCAAGGTGATCCCCCACAAACACTTGTCAAGTGCAGGATTCAAAGCCTTACCTAGCTAGTTTATGATACTACAGGTGTACGCATTAACACAACGTGCTACACACATTACTGTGAGTTTTCTTTTCCACAGGTATATTTGAAGGATGGTGACATCATCAGACCTGACAAAGATTAGTATACCACTTTTAAGGTGTATGTGTACTCTCCAAAAAGGTTGCTCCTCTCCAAGGAGATCATACACAGACAGACACACACACACACACACACACACACACACTTATCAAGTGCAGGATTCAAACCCCTTCCTAACTGGTTTATGATACTACAGGAGTATACATTTACACGATGCGCTATACACATTACTGTGAGTTCCACTTTCTACAGGTATATTTGTAGGTTGGTGACATCATCAGACTACACAAGGTGGGTTACATTAGGTGACATTGGGTGGGCTACATAGAAGGAATGTCTAAACACTTTGGCCATGTGACCATCAAAGAAGAGTGTACTATCTGTGTCCCAAGGGCCTTCATGACTTTCTCCATACATACTGGAGTACCACCTATGTGGTAATTTGTTTGCACTTCGTTTTAGCCAAAGGGGATGACTATGCATTCTTTTCCATTCTTCTTGGGGCATTGTTTTGACACCAGGTATCTGTCTCTGTCAGCCCCTTCTGGAGGATGTGTGTGACAGCCATATAGTCGATTATGGACCACAGTTAGCAGTCATCTGCAAACCTGTTCAGCCATACTCCTCCCATTCTTGCCTGTACCTCTGAGCAGTGTCTGCTGAACAGGTGGGGTCACAGGGCCAGGACCTGTGGGATGTCATTTGTGACTGTCTTAGAGTCAGACATGGTACCCGCAACTCTGAACATCTGTGTTTGATCTGTGAACCACTTGGCCACACATCCTGTGACATAGCTGTTGATGTTCAGGCTGGTACGCGTGTCCATGATGACAGAGTGGGGAATGGTGCAAACTGTCCTTAGTGAGGTCCAGGTGGGCTGTGTGGACTACTTTCACCTCCATCTATGTCCTTGGTAACTGTTTGTAGTAAGTCAACTATGTTTAGGAGGCAGGATCTGCCTTTAACAAGTTAACAAGGCGGGGTTGTGTGGAGTCCAGTGTCTGGAGGTCCCCAATGTCACTGTTTATGGGTTCCATGACAATTTGCTCAATAGCTTTGTAGACTAGGCTGAGTAGAAGTATAGGGCAATGGTTTCCAGGTACTGTTGTTGCACCCCCTTTGTGGGGCTGGATGACTGTTGATGTATGCCATTCTTTGGGTACATACCCTGTGGTACGATTGAGTCTGGCCAGTGAATGTAGGTGAGAGTGTGTTTCGTTTTGGGCCTAGTGTATGACGCAGCCTGGGACACCATCCAGTCCCATTGATGCTGTGTTCTTGGCTTTGGAGAGGCCTGTCCTTACCTGCATGTCCATGACGTCTGGGGCTCTGCATCCTTCTGTGATGGACACAGGCCCTTTTGGGGGTGATGGGGGAAATTTGCACTGAACTTGTCCCCCAGGATGTGGGCAATGAAAGTTGGTTCAGTGTATTCCTTGCCATTTGTCAGTAGCTGAGAGCATATTTGGATGTTGACACCTGCATGTGTAGTATAGCTACCGCAGGCTTTGTGGTTGTCATTCTTACAGTCCTTGGCATTTTGTCTTTTGAAAGTGTCCTTGAATTATTTTATGAGCGATCATTGCTTCTTACTTATAATGATCAGCGATGCCTTTCTTTTAGTGAAGTTGGCTCTATCAGGTGTTAGTTTCCTCCTTCTGTTGTCTAGCTTATTTATGGGCAATGACCACCAAATAATTTTCTTATTTTTGGAGAAGTGCATCATGGTTTTATTTGTGATGTCTCGATCCATGCATCCCTGTAGATGCTCAAAGGATTCACTTGTAACTGATTCGGAAGACTGTATACCATTATCCTACAGCAATAGGTCTTTTGAACTTTACACTTTTGTCTTGGAACGTGTGCAGTTTGCTTTTGAAAATGTCTTCACAGTGGTTTCATTGACTCTGTGAGGGGGCGGGATGTGGATGTCCAGTGTGATTACTTTATGATCTAATATTACCAGCAAGGGCTTTATCTCTGTTGTGGAACACTGGTACCCCATGTTGGTGATGAGCATGTCCAGTATGGTGTCACCTCTAGTGGGCATGCTGACCAGCTGTTCCAGGGTGTTAGAGCTTTTAAACTGTAGGAAACTTTGGGCAAAGGACTTTGTACACAAGTAATTCTCACACTCACTGTTTGGGTAGCTGTAATCCTCATATACTGGTGTTTGATAGGACCTCTATATTTTCCACTGTTCTCAGGAATACTGAGTGAGGTTCCTGTGACAAGGTAGGTGATCTCTAGCAGGCTACAATCTGATGAGCAGCTTTGCCCAGTGTTAGTTGCACTTGCATGATCTCCAAGCCCTCATGCTGTGCCACTAACCTGAATGTGTGGGTATCCATGCGGTAAATGGGTACACCCCTTCCTTTTGTATTTCACTCGTGGTTTTGGGTCCGAAGGTCAGAGGGATTGTGAGTGTTTACCGTAGAGCATGTCCAACAGCTCTGCATTTGACATAGCTTTGTATGTTAGGCAGTTAACACATCTGAGTACGTGATGTGCAAGGGAGTACAGATGTAGCATTTTGAGATGGTCTGTGTATGGAATGTATTTGTGGCCGCTAATGCTCTTTGTGAGGTATTGCTGCAGGCTTCACAGTTGTTGTAGTTGTCTTGTGAGGTACATAGCAAAAGTGGTGCTGTACTCTATTATAGCTCTAGTGAGTGATGAGTACTGGGGAACAATGTCCTCTGATATCCTGCATGAGACACATTTTGTGATGTGGTGTGCCACATAGCAGAGTTTCCTGACTACTGTGGGGATGTGATTATCACACTTGTGTCCAGTGTATACCTGTGACCCAAGGTCCCTTGTCACACTGTCAGTGTTAAGTATACTACCGCCTATGTTGTAGTTCTTGGCTACAGAGTTTTTAACAAAGGGGATGACAATGCACCTTTTGCCATTGAGCTAGAGCCCATGGGTTTGACAACAGCCATCTGTCTCAGTGAGGCCCTTTTGCAGGATGTCCACATCTTTAGTGTTTACAATTATGGCTCCTAGTTTGCAGTCCTCTGGTAACTTCTGTAGCCACAGATCTTCCATGTTAACGTTTACTTCAGGGAAGTAGATACTAAACAGGACAAGACACAGGACTGGACCCTGTGGTACTGCACTCGTCACTGGTCCAAAGTCATACTTGGAGTCTGCTACTTTCACAGTGTGCGTTCTGTCAGTAAGCCTGTTGGCAACCCATCTTGTGACATAGCAATTTATACCTAGTTTAGTGGGTTTATCCATACTTCCAGAGTGCGGGTGGTGTTGTAAGCTGTGGCAGGATCAACATAGGCTGTGTGAACCACCTTACCCTTGTTGACAGTTCTGTTGACTGCTTCAATGTCATCTATCAGGTTTAGGTGACATGATCTGCATTTTACAAACCCAACATGGTTGTGGTCCAAGGTTTGGGGATTACAAATGCAATTGTTTATATGTTGTATGATGATACATTCCATGGCCTTGAAGAGTGGGCTCATCAGGCTGATGGGGCGCTAGTTCCTGGGGTTCGTGGTGTCTCCACTCTTGTGTAGTAGGATAACCATCACTGTGCACCATTCAACAGGCACAAAGCATGAGGTGAGGCTATGACTGCACATGGTACATCAGTGTGGTGCCTGTTTATTCTGTGGTTTGTGTGGAACACAGCCTGTGAAGTTATCTGGTCCCATGGCTGCTGTGATACTGGCTTTGTATAGTGTTTTTTACCTGTGCAGCTGTGAGGACAGCAACTTTGCAGTCTTCCATTATAGAGGTGTTCTCTTTCATGGGTGAGAGGGGGGGTACAGTTAACAGTGATCCTTTCTGCTAGGATGTTGGCAATATCAGTTGGGTCTGTATATTTAATACCATTGAGCTGTAACTCAGTACAGATCTGAGTGTAGCCATGACATGGACCTGTCTGTTGGGCAGAGATCGCCTGAGTAGACAGTATGCAACAGAGTACAGATTGGGTTACATTCAGTGTTGTTGCATGAGGCAACTGTTTGAGGCCAGTAATACTCTTGTTGGGTACTCCAGTAGTCTTTCTGGCTGTTGAACATGCCTAGTCTGATTCATCACAAGTGTGTTGTGGTACTCTCTGACGGGTCTGATGACTGATGAGTACTGGGAACCTCCTTTGACCTACATGCACAGACCTTGGCAGTTTATGTGAACACATAGCCTGATTTTCTGACAACTTTGTGAATGTGTTTCTGGAAGTAGAGATGTCTATCCACATTTGTCCATAGATCCCTTATTATCACCTCCGTATTTGCTGTAAGTGTGTGAGCATGCCCAGTATGACCTTTCAGTATGTTGTTGCCTGACATTTGCTTCGTTTTCTAAGTGTGTGAGCATTCCCAGTATGACCTTTCAGTGTGATGCTGAATGAAATCCACTACATTTGTTGGAGTGTGTGAGCATGCCCAGTATAGACATTTATACTATATGTGTATGGCAAGTCAAGCTGTATCTTTACAGCAGGGCTCACCTTTGTGTCATAGATCAACAGGGATCATGCTGTGCCTGCAGGGCTTCCATGAGACACTTTACATAGACTTATCAACATTTCTACATACAGAGGGGACAGCTATTCATTGTACATTTCTACCCAGGGGCACACTTAATTGTTACTGTGGGTGTACATAGGATGAGGGTTTCACCTGACATTTATACACATTTGCTATGCCTGCACTGCTATGTACCTTACACCATTTCAGTCTGTACTGTTGCCTATCGTGCTGGCTTGAGGCATACTACTGTGCTACAGATCTTAGCATCCAATGTCACATATATTAGATTGCGACTTCATAACCTACACTACCCACATCACACCACCTGGCCTGATGTTCTCTGTCTGCATAGGCCTGTAGGGGAGGTTACCCATATGCCTCTTTAGGGACATGATACAGCATTTCTTTGTGTTTGCATTACTGTACAATTGTCCTGCTGTGTCTGTGCCACTGAAATGCTATTGTGGCTTAGTAATTCAGTACTGTGACTATAGTGCACAGTATCTTTGGTTCGAGCCCTGTCACTGCTTTTTATTTTCATGCTGGGCAGAGCAGACTGCTTAAGGAACAGTAAAGCAAATATGAGCATGTTTACCTGACTTTGCTCAACTTTGCACGACTTTGCCCAACCTTGCCCAACATTGCTCAACGTTGCCCAACATTGCGCTAGTTAGCACGGGCAATTTTGTTTACATATACTAAATATTGGTAAATGCTGCTTAGCACTGCTTTATATTACTTAAAACATGGCAATCATGCCTCCGGTGGTGCTGCAGGGCTGCCTATGTCGGATGCACATACTACACTCCCTATACATGTTTGGAAACAGGTAGTGTGAAGTTAGGCATCCCTTTTATTTTATGTGCGAGTCAGAGAGAGGTATAATTTCCAGGGTTCCTACTGAGCCAGTGTATGTGCTATGCGTTGCCTCTTTGCCAAGGCCAAGGCATACTGAGCACATCTCCTTCTGCCTACTGGGGCAGAATCAGGTTGTTCCTCCTCCGAGTCATGCTGTGTCTGTGCAGGCCTTGGCAATGGTGGAGGGGCTGTTTTGCCCTGCCCCATGCTGTTCCTGCTGCAGCTGTTTTTGCAGGATCATATTGTGTAGCATGGCACATACCATGACAATTTGGGTACATGTAGTTGGTGAGTACTGCAAGGCTCCACCGGATGTGTCCAGGCACCGGAACAGTGACTTGAGCATCCCAAACACATGCTCGATTACATTTCATGTTTGTGCATGTGCCTCATTATGGAGTTCTTGTTCAGGTGTGTGTGCATTTATGATGGGTGTCATCAGCCACAGCTCCAGTGCATATCCAGCATCCCCCACTAGGTGACAGTCAGTGATGTCCCCATTGGCAAATGTCTGGTACAGCTGTGTCAGATGCCAGATATGGGAATCGTGGTAGCTTCCAGGGCAGCCAGCACACACATTCAGTATTATGCCCTGGGCATCGCACACAACTTGGCAGTTGATGGAGTGGAAACCCTTGCGGTTGATGTAGGCCCTACCCCGCACACCTGCTGGTGCTTTGATGTGTATGTGCGTGCAGTCAATTGCACCCATTACCTCAGGGTATTCCGCTATTTGATGGAAGAGATGCATATTGCTGGCCAATACCTCATGGGAATTGAGGAAATATACATGATCACCGACATGTGCTGACATGGCATTCAGGAACTGGTGCAGTACCCTGGATGCTGATGCCAGTGAAATCCCCATCATATCACCAGTTGGTCTCTGGAAGGTACCTGTTGCTAGTATTCTTAGGCCAACACATACCTTGGTTTCCACTGGGATGGGTTCCCCTCTGCTGGTTCTGTGTGTGAGGTGTGGCCTGCACAGCTCAACAATTTGCTGCAGGAGCTCTCTGTCCACTCTATAGCGCTCCACAATCTCCAGCTCATGTAGCCCCTGGTAGGTTACCCTGGGTATGTAAACTCTTCTCCGTCTCCTCACTGTGGGTTGCCCAGCAACATCCGCAATGGCACCACCCTCAGCATCTTGCACATGTTGCCTTATAATAGAAATGGCAGCCCCTAACATTCTTTTGTCTCAGTTAAGCTTTTTAAGTTTTCATTTCTCTTTGTATACTGCAGTGTTGCAGTGTTTCTGAGTAAAACATGGGGGAATGTTGTTTGTAGAGTTTTAAGTGCTGGGCTGGGCTGGACTAGTGTACTGCCTGTGTAATTGGCTGATTCTGATTGATTTCACCTGGCAGCTCTGATAGTTAACGTCCTACTACTACTTTTCCTTCCTTTTCCCTTTCTGTTTCCACAGGGGGCAGCGCCATGCAAACACACGCACACGAGTGCACACGTGCACACACAGCCTTACACAGGCTTACACAGGCTTAGGCGGGTGCACATCCATGCACACAGGCTTACACAGCCTTACACAGGCTTACATGGGTGCACACACGTGCACACAGGCTTACATGGGTTTACAGGTGTGCACACGCGCGCACACAGTGTAAGCATCTTTACAAGAAACTTTAGTTGTAGCCACAGCGTATGCCTTCAGTTTTTGGGTTTCAGTTCAGACAACTGTAGACACGCCTCTTCCAGTCCTGAGTAACTCACAGCAAACACATGCCACTCTGCTCCAATAAGCTTATGGTCTTTGATACATACCTCCCTCATGATGTCACCTATCTACTACTCTGATACTCCCCTAATCCTACTCTTACACTCTAGGAACATGATTCACATAGCAGGGAAAATTGGGATTCACTACCCTTATACTCATTTGCATAGGATTGCCTACTAATGCTTGGTTACATCTCTCACACTGAGCTTCCCTCCTTAGCAACCACTACTCAGTAGCCATGTTGTCTTCAGCGCCATTCACTTGCATGGCAGATGTATATTTGTAATAAAATGCCTATTTTTGGCTTTTATTTATTTATTTATTTTTTTAGAGTGCCGCAAATTTGTGTGAAGCTGTGCTACGCTTAAACATCAGGGATCGGGGGAAATAAATTATTAATTTTTAAAATTTTTTTGCAACACATATAAATACCAATGGCCTTATATTTGGCCATTGGCATGTTCCACAACTGGATGCATCCTTTATTTGGAGCTATCATTGCTCTGTTTTGCTATTTGCAGAAAGGTACTCAGTTACCAACCAAGTACATTTCTGCAAATAACACTGCTCTTACTTGGACAGGTTAGTGTTTCCTGGATCGCAAATTTACCTCATTTGCATAGCTTTCAGCAGCAAATGAGGTAATTTGTATAACCTAACACTATCCGTGCAAGAGTGGTTTTAGAAGCTCTCATGCATGCCCCTGCAGGCTGTTCCTGGATCGCTCGGCAGACATATTGGTTTCTGGAGTCTTACACTACTCTTAGACTCCATGCAAGCCTTCGTAAATCCGGCCCATAGTTTTTGTAGATTGTTTCACATTTTGATATTTTTGATATTTGTACATGTTATATCAGAGACTGTTCCCTCCTATTTGTGTTGTACAACTTACATTTGCCCATCTTCCAGTTTAAGTCTGCTTTTAATAAGCATAACAATTCTTCTTTTCTCTTATTGCTTTTAACTACTCTTTCAAGCTCTTTTTCATGATACAATTGTTCTTCTTTTTATATATTTCCTACCTTCATTCTTCCAAATCCTTGACCAAATTAATTCATACTGTCTCTATCATTTTATAATTGTATGCCTCATGCAGATTCTCACCTTATTTAAATATCATTCACCATTGACTCTATTCCATACAGAATATTCCAATTGCAAAATGGTCTTTTTGTGGTTGTTCTAACACTTCTACTATCTCCTGTTCACTAAAAATGTCATTACTGAATCACTTTGTACTTTTACCTGTCTTAGTTCTCACACTTTGCATATCAAATGCACTCCACAAAGCTTTATGATTTGAAAGGCTTCATTATTATCTATTGCATATTCACTTCTTAATAAAGAATGAAATATAGTCATTTTCCATCTCTGATATGTACATTATGTAGAATGACTTCCCTGCTTCCTTTAGCACTTACATAAATAGGAGTTAAAATCTAATACTCATATCTCGATGATTATCAGTAAATACAGTTATATTTTTTCAAGCTGTATTCCATTACTTCATAGCAAAAGAGTAATAGCTACTGATTTATTTCATTTATCAATCCATAAATTACAAATTAAAGCCCTTCTTTATGCTACAATAATTTAATGTAATGCTTTAATCCTTTTTATTCATTTTTTTGTTATATAGATTCACCTTAACACCATTCTAAACATATGGCTATCAAAATATCCTCCCGTTGAATCTCAAAATTGTTTTTTTTTCTTTTCAAGTAGGAGTCTGATGTTTCATAAATGTACAATATATTGCATATCCTACATAATTCAGAGCAAAACTTAAAATGTTCACATTTATTATGAGTGCCTTAATATTTTCTTCTGTCATGTTTACACGTCAATTTTAAACCTTCCTTTATTTTTGCTCTTTGTGATTCTCTGTCCTATAGCATGGATTTCTTCTATGCCAGTGGATATTATATGCCGTTATTCATCCTTTTCTTGGATAACATAGATGTGGGCCCATATTGAATGGTCAGTATGTTGGACGCCAACCACAACTGGCCAAGGAGGCAGCATGGAAATAATTTATTCCACCACAAGATAAAAATGTCCATGTGGTCTGAAGACAATATAAAGAAAGTTCACTCATATTCATGCCTTCACCATTCATGTGCTAAGCTAAATCACACGTGGTATATAAGTGACCAAAAATATCTACTTCCTGGAGTTACTCATATTGTTCAACACTGAGATATAGAAGGTGTACATCTGTTTGCAGTAAGTGCTGTCACACGCCAGTTTGATTACTCCATCCACTGAAGGCACATGCCCAACATTAGTCTAAGTTCAGTGTAGTATCCAATAATTGCAACACAGATGTTTTGATGTCTTCACTCACTCAGGCACAAAATTAGAGGTGATTAAAATATTCTGATAACAGCACCTTATCATTGCTGTTATCAAAATTATAACTCATCCTCTGCCCCATATATAAATTAGCCTAGTATATAACAAGCTGATGAACAACCTCTGCTTCTGTTAAGATTTTATCCATGCAGTGCACCAAGCTGACCACCCCCCATGGGTGAGCTGGAGTTTCCTGCTAAGTTCCACCCTCCTCAGTCAGCTCAGTATTGCTAAAGCATTTATCCTAGTATATTAATATTTTTATTTTACAGTTCCTTCTTTTCTGCCTTTTGTTCTTCTGTACAATCTGACATAATTTTACAACAAAATATATGATGCCCTCTTACCTACACTTTGTGCATCTGTATCTGATTTTATCTCATGTCTGTTCTGGAACCTTTCTTCACATATTTCCAATACTTCTTTTCACATTGTATAAACAAATGACCATTTTCTAATAAAAAATGATATATTTTAGTTGACTAATAATATTGAAAAACACATTTGTTTTGTTTTGTACATAAAACATTACCAATATGTATCATATTTGATTCTTTCCTTTTTAAGTCAATAAACTCTTCTTCTTATCCAACATCCATAAGTAACTTCATAGACTTTTTAATCTCAGTAATATGTTCACACTTTTTAAGTAGTTTATTTTCCAGACCAGTTTCCTGTCACATTGTCTGTTCTTAATTTGAAAACACTTATTTTGCACTGGCTTGATACACTGTACAAAAAGAAAGTTACCCCATGTTCTGACTGTTTTTTTTTCAAACACAGTCTCTATATTCCCCACACAAGTATACTTTCAAATTAAAGTTAAAAGAAATAAATTATTCTCCTCCCAGATATGTAAATCAACTTAGTTCCTCTTCTTCTAATAGTCACAGTTGATTTAAAACTGAATACTATAAAAATGTACCTTTCTGAAAGAAGTCTCTCCTTTTCCATATAGTGTACTTGCACCATTTTTCAGATTTTTATTACTGCTTCCTGTCTACAACTTTCTTTAAGCATGTCACCAAAAGAATTTGCACTCCCAGTCAATTTTTTTCCCTTGTAAACTCCTTTCCATTTCCCAATGTCTTCCATTTTGTTACTATATTTTGATGTTGCTCTTTTTAATTGATCTAATTTTCTATCCTCAGAGCAACACCTCTTTCCTAGTAGCTTTAATGTCTCTTCTAGTTGGATTAGTGACTAAAATTTCATTTGTTACTCACTATATAAATTTATTTCAGCCTCAGATAGAGATTATGAGGGCTCGTAATTCCTTACCACCCTCAATAATACTTCATTGATCAAACCACTCTTTCCAAACTGAAGGATTTTAATTACTATAAACTCTTGCATCAATAGGTCCAGGCAGTCCTCATCTTTGCCACTCAGTAAGTATACTATCTTCAGTATTAGTCAGTGACACCTCCAACAGTGTAGGCTCATTTCCACAGTGCCATTGCCAACTTTTCCCTGTGCCTCCTCTGAAAACAGGCTGAAGTCCAAATGAAAAAAATATGGTCAATAAATGTGAAAAAAAAAATAAGTGCATCAACCTAAGAAACACTAGTAACTAAAAACGAAAATGCCTTTCTTGCCCCTTACCATATTTTCAGGTTCTGAGGAAGATTAGGAATCCTTAAGATACTCAAGCAAAACGTGCTGTTGGCCAGGAGAATGAGTCTTGGTATAAGTCTTCTTTATTATCTGGCACTTAATGAGGATGTTTTTTAAACATCTTAAGTCTGATCAAAGATCATTTTATGTGGGTTACTAAATAACTTCTTCAGCAAACAAGTACGCAAAAGTTACAAAAGCATTTAGAGTGATAGTCACTTGCCATTCATACTATTATTTGATCTTTTTAGGACATCATTTCTGCATTCTTCTAACAGGATAAATCTCAAACGCATCTTGCTAAAATGAATGATAGGTTATACAGAGCAATTTTAAAGTCTTCTAAAATAAGAAAATAACAAAAACTGCTACCCATTATGTATTTGATCTAATATTCTTCAGGGCTGAAAAAGACAGCACTTCTTAAACATCCCATTCTAATGATAAAGATAGAGGAGACTATTGCAACAGTTTGGTAAAACATTTTGTACTTTTCCTAACCTCAGCATTATACCAGGCCATTATCATGTAGTGCAAGTGTGAAGTCTTGATGCAGAGAATTTGGTATGATGCAGTGTTGAAGCTTACTAAAGAAAAAAATATATATATGAGACATGCAATGGAGAAGGTCTTAGCTTATCAATAAAGTAGATATGACACAGTGATTGTCAATTTTATAGCTGTTGCATCTGTTACAATTCCATGTGGGTATATATAGTAGGAGTACAGTATTTTTCTAAAGACACTAAAGGTGAGACCATCCCCTGGATTCAATAAATTCCGTGTAGGAATAGTGATATTCCTACATGGAGTGAATGGTGTTCACGTTTGCATCCCCTTCTCAGCAGCGCACATTTCATATTAATGAAGGTACGCTACTGAAACAGATCTGTGGACACAAACACTGAATGAGTGCAGGGGGCATGTTGCGGTAGGGCTCGCAGATCCATAACATGCCTCGTGCAGTCAAAGTGCTGTATGGCACTTATAAATGCTTTCAGTATCTGTGGACACTGAAAGCAAATGAATACAATGCAATGCAATGCAGGAGGTGTGCGACAGGAACTGTAACACACCCCTTGCATTGACAGTACCATACGACCTTTACAATGCTGTCAGTGTCTGCGGACACTGAAAGCGGGATCTGTATATGGAATGCAATGCAGGGGGTTTGTGACAGGAACTGTAGCACACTCCCTGCATTGTCAAAGTGACGTACGGCACTTTCCAGTGAAATTGTGTCCTTGGACACACACCTCAACCTCTCCCCACAAGAAATCTGGATAAAGCCAAGAAATAAACGCAGGACAAAGGTCCCAAAATATGAGAAATTACTAAAATATTGCTCAGACAGACTTAGAAAGTTGATAGAATGACAGGTTGTGCATTACCAAATATTAATTAGTAGTAGTAGTAATATATCTAATTAAAGTGGTTGTATTCAATTTTTTCCCATTATAAGTGAAGTTTAAGTGTAGCTAAGTGGGTTTGCTCATCACGGTACTTTGCTCAGTATTGTTTAAACATCTTATAGGAGCTAAACACAAAGGTATAACTGAAATCTTCAATGGTGACTTAACATAGTGCTTAGAGTTCTGGTTTTGCATGTAGTAGGTCACATATTGAGTACCAAGACAGGCCATTCATTTTTACATGGGAAAGCATTGTTAAAATTATTTATTTTAAATGATGTAGTAATTGATATTTGTTAACCAGGGTAGTCTAGCTGGTCCAAAATTGCAGTGTCAGTGGATATATGATGTGTTATCCCCCAATGTAACACATGTGTCCCATACAGTACAGCCACATCCCAAGGTAATGTAATCAAAGCACATAAGGGTATGTCATGTAAAGTAAAATATATACACCTAATAATACATCACTAGTGAATAATTAATGTCCAATCTTAGCAGTGCTTAGCAGTGCTTAGCTGGTCTGTGCATAGCTGAGAAAGTATAATTCTAAGCACCATTCAGCTCAGCTAAGCCAATTTGTGCACTCCTAAGCACCACTTAGCATTTGCCACTTTAAGCAAAGCAAACTTAGCTTAGCTGGTTTGCACATTGCTCAGCTTAGCTCAGCATTTTTGAAAATGGTCCAATGACAGCAAAGATTGGGAATGTGGCCTTATTTAAACTGCACAGGAATACAGCCAGAACCTGGTGTAGTTTGATCACTGCAGGAGCTATGTCTGGGGTTGGAGAGGGAGCACGCTTTTGGGCACAGCGCTGGGGCATTTTGGAATCCAAGGTAATGGCTGGGCTCCTTGTGCAATACCATGATGACAGGCAGCTACAAGGCCAGTACCAGGGCAACCAATACAAATAAGCGGCCTGGGACCATCTGGCATGCAACCTCACCAGTGTCACTGGAATCCCCCAAACTGGTGAGCAGGTATGACATCACTATGCTGACCTAAAGTGGAAGAAGGGGGAACTGTTGGCCCAATGGATCCAAGATGCTCAAGAAAGCAATGCCCTGTAGTTTGTAAGTATTTCAACCATAGTTGTACCAAATTCTAACCTGAGTATGAGATAGCCAGATATGCATAATGGTTGGTTCTTCTTCCCCTATAACTGCAGAGGTGAGAGCTAGCAATGTGGAGGCCCATACAGACAGGCTGGTGAGGATGTGCCAAGAGTGTGGTGAGTACAGGTATATCTTGCAGTATATAGGGTAATAAATAAGAAGGACTACATTGTTTACTACCAGTAGGTATGGTGTGTTCTGAGTGTACTGAATAACTAAAGTTCATAAGACCAATATTGATCTACAGGATATGCACTACTACTGAATGTAGAATCTGAACTGTAATAAAGCACTGTGTCATGTTACTTAAATAAAGATTTATACCACAAACTTTTGTGTTTACTCTGGTATGTTGTTGAAGAAATAGAAGGTGTACAGATGCTTCACCGCAAATATGGCTTTGACAGCATGCATTGACTGAGGTTGCTCTGATAACCAGCTGCTGTGCAAAAATGTAGATTATGGAGCTATAAAATAAGCTATAAATATCTCCTGCACTAAGATCTGAACCTTGCATAGTAATGTGTAATGTATTATAGTGTGTCCCCTGCAGCATTGCCTTGGGTTAACCTTTGCATGCTAGATCTTATTATTTCAAAGGATTAATACACAGTACACTATCTATCTGTCATGCATGAATCTTAGTTTGTGTTTGTACTTTATGTTCAACTGTCACCTCAGTCTTTGGTGACACTACACTTAAATTACAAGGTCAGACTGTCTACTCAAGAGAGTATTAGGCAGAATTCAGTCAAGCAAGATACAGCAGTTTCCCAATATCTAAGTGTGATGAGAAAAAGCTCTGTCATTCATTTTTGCACACCCAGACCACATTTTGAATCCAGGGTGTGGTACTAAGATCTGCGAGTATTTACACTCAAGTAATTTTGAATATTTGTAGAAGCAGTCAGGTAGTGTTAATAGATATGTTCTCCACAGGTCTTACAGGAGAAGAAATGTTTGTAGTAGCTGTAGGAAGGGTATACTAATAAACCATGTACAACTGTTCCACTGTCCAACCCCATGCCTGCAAATGACAGCAGGATAGGTACATACACCATGCACTCTTCCCAATACATGTTTTTCAAGTGTCACACTGTCATGGTTAGTGGTCACTGCTGCCAATGACCTTGGACACAGATATGAATCCAGTTGAAATATGCCAGTAGCACACTCAGACAGCATCAGTGCAGGATACACATTCTTCATTATATATGTAACGCTGACATGTACGAGTCCCCTCTAGTCATGTACCCAGAGTTGTCATAGTTTGCCCATACCATTCCAAGTTGACCATTTAACAGTTATGTATGTGCTACAGAAACTATGGGCCATAGGTAGATGTAAAGTGAGCACAGACCTGTAGAGTATTAAGCAGTACTGTTGTGAAAAATAGAAGCCTATACAGTTGTTAATGGACTTTTTTCTCTCCTCCCACCTCTTATCTGCATCAGTAATTATCATTCATATACTATGTGTATGTTGTTCTCAAAACCTAATGTTGGCACTTGTGTTCTATTATTATTCAGATATTTAATTGGTTGCATGTTAACATACCTTGTTCAAATACCATTGTTGGTGGCCTGTTGCCGTAAATGTAACTGGCATGCTGTTACAATGCTGACTGTTATTCCATTTATGCATGTGTTCTGTTTGCTATGCAATTGTTTCACTTCTATTGTCCTTGGTTAATTGGAACACCTATGCATGCTGTTATAACTAATCTTGAAATGTTTTGCTTATGACTAACAAATACATTTTGAAAAACCTCAACACCATAGCACATTTGGGAAGGCAGATCCCAGCAGATCTGACTGTCTCACCTCATCTGGCCTCAGCACTGGGCCCCAGCACATCTGGGACCCAACCCAGAATTGTCTCCTCTTCTGGTCATGCACTGACCTCAAGTGGAACCACCTCAGGAGATAGAGCCCATCCCCCCAGGAGTGGACACAGAGAGGAACCTGTCACCCTCAAGAAGTTCCAAGGTATGCTGCACAGGGTCATCCAGATAGACTTGGATGGATGCCTGAGCCAGATCTAGGGCAGGCTGCTCCTGTTGTCTAGCCCCCAGCACAGCCATCTTTGGGGCCATGAAGGGACAGTGGTGACTGCCCATGGATGGGTCCTCAGTCCCACTCTTTCCATCTGGGGGCTCATGGGCCTTTGATTCCCAACTACCCATCCAAGGTGTTTACCCCGTCATGTGTCATACACTGCCCCTGTCTGCTGTCTTGTCTGTCTGCAAAAGCAACCTCTCCTACCCAACACACCTCCGCAAATGTACCTACTACCTTTCCCCAACATCCACTCTCACCTTAAATAAAAAGGAGGTCATCTGTCCCCCCCAAAAATCACGTCCCATACATAGCTCTCCATCCCCCCAGTACACTGATGTCAGTCAATTTACCCCTGAATTACTCAAGCAATGTATGTCACCCACACCCCTTCCTGCGTCATGTGAGGCACTAAATTCCAAATTGTCCACATCATTCACAGCTGTTGCTGCAGAAGAAATGGAGAGCTATGGTCCTTTCCTACACCTATCCTGCACATCCCTAGCTGCCTTTCACATTGATTTTCCTCCTGCTTGCCCCCATTTCAACACTTTCCTATCAACCTTTTTTTCTTTTCTTTTTTGAAATTAACACAGGTTTAAGCAGGAATAAGCAGTGCTAAGCAGAGCCAAGCCAGACTAAACGTCTTTTGGCACTGCTTAGCATCATGCAAACCTGCTAAAAACTGCTTAATACTGCTTTAATCACTCTGTCTCAATCAATCTCTTTTCTGACTAGCAACAAAATAACCAGCCCAGGGAGGTCTCAAACCCAGGATCCTGTGCACTACAGTCAGAGCAACATACCACTATGCCATATGAGCTTTGGGAATTTGTAATGCTTTTTCAAACATATGCATTACAGTCATGTAATATTTACTGCGGTGGTGGTGCTGCGGTAGCGTTGCCACCTCACAGTAAGATGTTGTCCTGTTTGATTCTCAGCTAGAGCATCTTCTGTGTGGAGACATGCGTGAATGGGCGTACCTTCGTTGAGGGTTGTGCGTCAGAGCTGGCAACTCGGTACGTAAAAATCTACTGCCAATCATTAGCAGACCGGAGTTCCACTGTGGCGATCCCTAAATGGGAAAAGCCGAAAGACACAACAATAGTCATGTAATATTTAAGGAAAAAACATAGTACTACCAAGTCTCAAAACCAGGACTTTGTGCACTAGGGTCAGCACAACATACCACTATGCCACTTGAGCTGTGGGAACTTGTGATGCTTTTTCAAACATATCATGCATTACAGTCATTTAGCAGAAGGGAAAACCGATATCACTGCAAACTCTTGAATCAAGGACCTGCTACACTAGAGTCAGAACAAGGTACCACTACGCCAAATCAGCTTTGGGAATCTATTCATGCATATACCTCTCAACCTCTTAGTGCAAGAAACTGGATGAACACTGACAAAATGATAGAGGCCCAACAATAGACACATGTTTTACATAGTGCAGTTATACATATCAGAAAGTTGCTAGAGTGACATGATTTGTTTTAACATACATTTTCTGAAAGATTCAAAGTATATAACTCAAACCTCTGTCATTATTTAGTGGCATCAGACCTCAGATTATCCCAGTTATCTGCCAGAAAACAAAAAATATTCTGAGGAACAGACCAAATATATGAGCACAAACTCTGGACATTCTGTGAAAATATGTAAAGTTTTTTGTATGCTGATGTATCAGGCAGTACAGGGTTATACCTTTAGGGTGAAAAACATCACTGCCAAATTATGAACGCAGAACCATTTGAACTGTGGTCAGGACAATATACCACTAGGCCAAATGACCTCTTGAGTACAGCAACTGAGTTATATGAACACATTCTGATAGCCAGTCACACAGTACTCTGACATATGGTGGCCACAATCACAGTGTACTTGGGCCTCTGAACAGACACAGAACCAGTACACAGAACAATAAATGCTGCAAGTGTCACATGTGACTGTACAGATTTCCACAGAATGTCCAAGGTTATGGCTCATATTTATGGCCTGTTCCTCATAAAAGTTGTGGTATTCTGCTAAATCGCTGGGATGATATCAGGATGGAGGTCACTAAATAGTAATACACATTTGAGTGTCAGACTTCAAATCCCTTAGAAACTGAATGTCAAAACAAACACTGTTACTCTAACAATTCTCTAAGGTTATGACACCAGTATTTCTAATCCCTCCCTATTTGTGAACCTTTGTCCACACATTTTGTTGTGCTGTGTCCACATTTCCTGTGATAACAGGTTGAGAGGTACGCATACATAGCATGCAAAACAGTGGACACAACACATCAATCCAAACATTGGACAGTATTTCCACTTAGCCTCTGTAATGCTGTAGCTCCCACACCTCCATAATATCCTCTTCACAGGCCAGGAAAACGGACAAGACCCACATGAAGGCCTTAATTATAGCACTGTGTTGCCATGACATTGGCTAATAGGAAGGCAACCCAGCTGTTCTAGATGCAATTAACAAACAGGAACAACAGATTGGTGCACAGGCCATCACCTCTTCATGAGCATTACCTACAAAAGGAAAGCTGACGCAGATGCTAAACAGTTCTGATACTTTCATCAAGAAGACAGACTGTGACTATTCACAACACCTTTTGTGGATTTATTCTGAAAAAAGGTTACAGCACTATACCAGGTATGCCAAACAATTAAGTATGTAATGGAATGCAGATGGGGGGATGCAGTCATGGGAAATAGGAATTTAAACAGTAGCTCTAAAGAACACTTCCAGGACTCTCATGTTGCATGTTATTTTGCTGCCCGGCACCTACAGCCATCCCTGATGGCTATGTCTGCAGCATACCTCTGAACTGTACAGGGTTTTGCAGAATGTCCTGATATTTGCTTCACAATGCTGCCCATATTTTCCATAAAAGTTTGCTTTTCTGGCAAATTAGTGGTAAGTCATGAAGGACTGCAGCCAGAAAATAATGACGTCTAGTACTGCAGATATCAGACATCTGTGAATAGGTCACCCTACACCACATATGCACCACTTTCTCTTATTGTGTATCTCAGATGTTCCTGGGATGTCCACATGCACATGTAGTACCACCCACCTATTTGCCAGGTATAGGCTGGATGACCTGGTACTGTAACATTGCCCATTGAGGGCACCCAGCTGTCAATGGCAGTGATATGTGTGGACACAAAACAACACAGTTTGTCACAGCAGTCAGGACATTTCTGGTAGTGATGCTACCGTCTCAGGTTACTAGGCTATGACCCATGAGCAACCATATGCCTAGGTCACAAGTTAGCCCATGTGTATACAAGGCAGCTGATGTCCCCATTCAACAGGGACACGGGTGGTATCCCAAGGGTGTATGTGTGTTAACCATTCATTTCACCAGATTAGACCTTTCAAAGGTGTTTGTAGCTACCCGGCTGATGTGGACATGGTGCCCATTCCACTGCACGGTGAGAGTGTGTGTGATGCATGTGAGCTGCCAACAAGGCCAGTTCAAGTCACTTACCAGGTTAAGTGTGTGTGTGTGTGTGTGTGTGTGTGTGTGTGTGTGTGTGTGTGTGTGTGTGTGTGTGTGTGTGTGTGTGTGTGTGTGTGTGTGTGTGTGTATGTGTGTGTGTGTGTGTGTGTGGGTGTGTGTGTGGGTGTGTGTGGGTGTGTGTGTGTGGGTGTGTGTGAGTGTATGTGTATTATGTATGTGTGTGTGTGTGTGTGTGTGTGTGTGTGTGTGTGTGTGTGTGTGTGTGTGTGTGTGTGTGTGTGTGTGTGCACCTAGCCTAACAATCCAACCTGATTCTTTCTGATTTAAATAGTATGCCATCCTGATTTACATATTTTGTTATGTTCAATTCTGTCAATTATAGTGAATGTGAACTTAGCTGTTTTGTGTTTCAAAGTGTGTTAATATAGTGAATTGGATAATCTATTATTCTTTATATCACTTAAATGTTCACAGATTCAGAATCTGAAAGGTCTAGATGTTTTCCCTATGTAGAATGCAGAGCAAAAACAGGTGGCTAAATAGATTACCCAATCACTACTACAGTTCCCAAAACATCTGATTTCATAAACTCTGGATGTATGTTTGCTGGTAAACTACTTTGTTTTGACTATATGTTTACAGGTGTGACAGTGCCACAGGCTATACTGTCTGTCAATTTGTCTCCAAACAGTATTTATTGTTTAATAGACTCTGTGATGTTTATAGTGTGTACATTATGAATTAATGGTTCTACCTCTCCAATATGAAAATAAACAATGAGATGTAAGACAATGACCTAATTTTTCTTGGGCCAACAAAATTTCCCAATGGTTATTAATGATGTCCCTGAACCAACTTGTATTAGATCCAAAAAGTGGTTACTAACCTAATGGGTTGTAAAGTCTGTTTTTTAGAATTGGTTTGGTCCCTATATTGCAATAGCTGAATTCTGTCCTGTTGGTCAGCAAACATTTGTGCATGATTCAATGATTCTGCCTGATATCTTCTATTGAGAAATCCCTGAGTGAGATCATGTTGGCAGGGCCCGTGAGACTGTTCAGAGGAACAAATCTGTTTAATACGTAGATATTGAGATTTGGGAATGTTTCAGATGATGTGGTGCGGGTGATGGCTAGAAGCATGTAATAATGTGTTGTACTGTAGGAACTTTCTATGTACCTGTGTCTCCAGAGTATAATCCATCTGTCTAATAATGGAGACATCTAGAAAAATGATATTGTGATGTTCAATATTGAGTGTAATGACCAATTGTATCTGGCAGGGATTCATTAACGGAACCTTTATCAGCTTTTTTAACTGAATACTTACAGCCCTTATTACCTCTGGTTAGGTCTAGAATTAAGGACACCACACAATTTCTTGATATTATTCAAGATACACAGTTAGAATCCACTTGGTTTATATGTACATTAGACGTCACCTCCCTATACACTAGCATTCCACATTGGGCGGGATTAGAGGCTATCCAATATTGACTAGATAGATCTGACATACACTCCTGGTTTCAACACATTATTAGTTTGTTTGAAGGAACATGTGTTGTCCAAAAATGTTTTTTACTTTAATAGGAGGTGTCATTGGCAGGTCCAAGGTACGGCAATGGGAACATCCTTTGCTCCCATCTATGCCAACCTTTTTATGGGATATTTGGAGGCACAATTGATATATGATGACAATCACAACATATTTTTGGACCAGATAGATATTTGGAGATGTTATCTGGATGACTGTTGGATGGTGTGGTGGAGTGATATACCTTATGCCAAGGAGTTTGTAGAATATCTAAATGAAAATAAATGAGGCATTCAATTTACACTCAGTATTGAATATCACAATATCATTTTTCTAGATGTCTCCATTATTAGACAGACAGATCATACTCTGGAGACACAGGTACATAGAAACACATTATTACATGCTTCTAGCCATTACCCATGCCACATCATCCGAAACATTCCCAAATCTCAATATCTATGTGTTAAATGGATTTGTTCCTCTGAACAGTCTCACAGGCCCTGCCAACATGATCTCACTCAGATATTTCTCAATAGAGGATATCAGGCAGAATCATTGAATCATGCACAAATGTTTGCTGACCAACAGGACAGAACTCAGCTATTGCAATATAGGGATGAAACCAATTCTAAAAAACAAACTTCACAACCCATTAGGTTAGTAACCACATTTGGATCTAATACAAATTGGTTCAGGGACATCATTAATAACCATTGGGACATTTTGTTGGCCCAAGAAAAATTAGGTCATTGTCTTACATCTCGTTGTTTATTTTCATATTGGAGAGGTAGAACCATTAATTCATACTTTACACACTATAAAAATCACACTGAGTTGATTAAACAACAAACAACACTGTTTGGAGACAAATTGACAGGCAGCATAGCCTGTGGTCACTGTCACGCCTGTAAACATATAGTCAAAACAAAGGAGTTTACCAGCAAAAATACATCCAGAATTTATGAAATCAGATGTTTTGGGAACTGTAGTAGCGATTGGGTAATCTATTTAGCCACCTGTTTTTGCTCTGAGTTCTACGTAGGGCAAACATCTAGACCTTTCAGATTCAGAATCAGTGAACATTTAAGTGATATTAAGAATAATGGATTATCCAATGCACTATATAAACACACTTTGAAACACAAAACAGCTAAGTTCACGTTCATTATAGCTGACAGAACTGAACATAACAAAACATGTAAATCAAGATGGCATACTATTTTAAATCAGAAGGAATCAGGATGGATTGTTAGGCTAAGTGCACTATTTAGTCCTGGCCTGAATTAGTTAAGTTGATTTGCTTAATTGTTTAAAGTAATAATGGATGATTGCAATCAGTTTTTCTGATTATTTTCCTATATAAACACTTGTAAGTGTCTGTTCACACTAATGCACTGAAGAAGGCGAATACTCAGCTGAAACCGGTTTGCTGCTTATGGGTTTTTTGGGTTTGCCCTAATAAATATATCCACAAATTGTTTGAAACTTCTCCTGGTGCTGGATATATTTTTTCTTGAGGGGGTCAACAGGCCTTAAAATGATATAACCAACACACACAACAGCCACAGGGGAAATGCTTCAAACACTAACACACACACTAGTATAGTAGTCTGCATTTTGATTCAAACACCTATCTATCTACGTGTATGTACTATAGGGCTGCCTATTTGTCACACATACCACAATGCTTATGGGCCGATAAGTGTCCAAAGGTACATCTAATGTGAATGACTTTAGCAGCCTTTGTAAAGTAGGGTGATGGGAAGTGTACTGGGTGGAACAGGCCTCAAAATGTTATAATCAACACACACATGATATGGTTCTCACCCACACACGTGCAGTATCACAGTTGTCAATATTGACATTGGAACCCCTACATATCTAGTTAGTCATACTTCAGTATTACACAGTTATTGCACATGCCACAAAGCTTATAGGGCTGAAGAGAGTCCAAAGGAACATCTAAAATGAATGGCATCAGCAGGTCTTCTAAAGTAGGGTGATGGGAAGTGTAGTGGATGGAACAGGCCTCAGAATGTTATAACCAGCACACACCCACATAGGATATGGTTTGCACCCACACACACAGTATCACAGTTGTCAGTATTGACATTAGAACCCCTTCCTATTTAGTTATTCATACTATAGTGTTATGCAGTTATTGCACGCACCACAGAACTTATAGGGCTGAGCAGTGTCCACAGGTACATCTAAGGTGAATGATGTCAGCAGGCATTCTAAGGTAGGGCAATGGGAAGTGTACTGGGTGGGAAAGGCTTCAAAATACTTTTGTCTACAAACACAAACACACATACACTTGCCAGGACTGAGTTTGGATCCCCTACCGATCTAGTTATTTGTACTACAGTGTTATGCAGTTATCACATGTGCCACAGAGCTTATAGGGCTGACAAGTGTCCAAAGGTACTTCTAAGGTGAAAGACATCAGCAGATCTTATAAGGTAGGGCAATGGGAAGTGTACTGATTTGAAATGGCCTCAAAATACCTTAAACTACAAACACACACACACATACACACACACACACACTCACACACACACACACACACACACACACACACACACACACACACACACACACACACACACACACACACACACACACACACACACACACACACGGGTGATGAGATATTACAGCCCCTTCCTCAGTACTATTACACAGTGGAGCTCATCTTCATACTGGCACAAGCGACTGGTTACAACTGGTATGCAATTGTCTGCAGCAGGACATCACTCTATGCCTTTCAGTGTATCCATGTCTATGATTCACTCTCTGTGAGTGTCTCCCTGTTTCTCACTCTCTATCACTTTGTCTGTCTCTCTCTTCCTCATGTCTAGGGGTGTGTGTGCTTGAAATATCGTTATACATTGCCCATATATATGTCTGTGCATCACATGCAACAGATGCAGATATATCACATATGGACCACCTACGGCTAGGTGAGGGCAATCCTGTCTGATGAGTTTGGGTAGAGACAGTTAAGGTGTACATATCTATCTGTATGCAAAAACATATATGCACAATACAGCTATATAGTCAGCTGTGGGTTTAAACATGGGCTGTAATCCTCTAAGTGTAGGAGCATGCCCAGTATGACTTGCTATAGTAAGAGTGGGACTCCATTCCAGAGATAGTTGTACTCCAGTTTGGGGTTTTGTGTGCTACTGCCATACCTCTCAACCTGTTAGTGCAAGAAATCTGGAGATAGCCTGCCAAAATGGGGGGGGGGAGTGGCAATGGCCTAAACATAGGGAGATACTGTAAATATTGCTCTTATAAATGTAGAAAACTGCTGGAGTAACATGATTTGTTTTAGCAGACATTTTCTAACATAAATGACATCTGACACTGAAATGTATTGTGTTATTACTTACTGACAGAAATCCTCAGACCATCACAGTGATTCATCTGAGAAATACAAGGTGTATGATGCACAGACCAAAATTATGACCCAAACTATAGACATTCTCACCCAATCTGGCCAGTTGAGGGATATGGCTACAGCCGTTTGGCTGATGAAGCTGTGTAAGCAGTACAGTACCTCAGTGATATACTGGCTGGGGAGCTCCTGCTTGTGTGGTATTCCTCTTAACCAAAAAGTCATATCCTGGTGTGGGTACAGATTGCATTCTACTGAGCAGTGATGTTCATTATATATGTGGTATAGTCCACATAGTCCTGTGATTTCCAGGTATGTCAGTGGCAGAGCAGTACAAAGTAATGTGGTGAGCCACTGACAGACATTCGTTGATAGGTTAGTCAGTTGATATGAGGTTATTAGGCTTTTGGCACTGAAGCCCTTATAACCCTTGCAGATAAGAGTGTGGCCCATGTTAAGACATGTCAGCACCCAGAACCCCTGTCCAGCAGGGACATAGGTAAAATCCCACGACTGTATTTTCTGTGTCCCATGCACTTATACATGGAGCACTTCACAAGGAGTATTGAGGTACTCGGCTTGATGTGGACAGGGAGAGTATTCCACAGATGGGGGAGTCTGTGGGACATGTATTTGTCACACCAACAAACCCAACTGATATCACAGACCAGGTTCATGCTGCACCTACAGGTTGATTGAGTGGGCCTCCCATCAAGGCAGGGTCTGGATTGCTTTGTATGGCAGACAGAGGTATCCTCAGATGAGTCTGTATGGAACTGAGTAGAGAGACAGTACTTTTAACCTATCTGTGTAGGGTAGGTGTTTAAGGTTCTGGATTCTCCTGGTGAGAAACCTCTGTGGTCTCTCCAGCTGCTGCATGTGCTTTGTGAGGTACATGCAGAAGGGGATGTAATAGAAAATTATTGGCCTTATAAAGTTAAAATACATAGATCTTATGACCTCTTTGTCCCCTGGATGAGATACCCTTACTTTTGAGTTGGCCCATCTATGAAGCTTTCTGTACAACAGAAGCTACATGGTGCTCAGAATTCAGGTTGCTATCAACCTGCGTGGACAAATGCCTCACTACTGATTGTGTATGTAGGACATTGTTGTTAATGTGATAATATGTGAGGACATCTGTCTCCTTGAAGGGGATGATGATGCATCTGCAGGCATTCAGCTTGAGGCCATGTTTCTGGCTGCAGTCATTTGTTTTGGTGTGACCCTGTTGTAGGACATCCATGTCACTTTGGGTATTGACTGTTCCCAGCTTGGAGTCATCTGCCAACATGGTCAGCCATAGGCCAGTGTTTTTGGACTGCACCTCAGGAAAGCATATCCCATATACCAGAGGCCGCAAAACCGATGTCACTCATTTTGGGTGTACTGCTTGAGTTGGCTACCAATATTATGATTTTGTGGGTTCTATCAATGAACCTGTTTCCTACCCATCTGGTAATATATGGATTGATGCCTAGCTGACAGAGTTCATGTACTATGGCCAGGTGGGGAATAGTGTGTAAGGTTTTGGCCAAGTCAAGGTGACTGGTGTGCACCATCTTTCCCTCATCCATGCCTTTGTTGGCTGTCTCAGAAAAGTCAACCAGATTTCACTGACATACTTCCCCTTGAGAAAGGTAGACTGTGTGGGATTAAGTATTTGGAGTTTGCCAATGTCCCTGTTAATGAGGTCCATGATAATCCATTGCATGGCCTTGCAGATCAGGTTAGTTAGGCTGATGGGTCTTTAATTTCCAGGACCGGCAAATACTCCACCTTTGTGTAAAGGGATGACAGTGGCTGTCTGCCACTCGGCTGTGACAAAGGCAGTACTCAGACTTTGGCTGAGTAAGGTGCGTAATGGTTCTGCCAGTTCATGCCTGAGTTCATGTAGGTTGCAGCCTGGGATGTATTCAGGCCCCATGGAGGCTATCTTGTTGGCTTTGAAAGGGCACTGATGCCCTGTTCATAAGGGTTGGGTGGCCAGGTACTGGGGGTGTCCTGCTTTACTGATGGTGGACAGAGAGGAGACATTTCCACTGACACTGTCAGCCTGTAGATTGGCTGTATCTACAGCATTTGTGTATGTGGGGTCCTTGACCACCAGTTCTGCACAGATCTGGGACCTTCCTTTGGGAATACAGACATATGTGAGGAAGGCCTTCTGATTGTCTATCTTAGATTTGGGCAATTTGGACTCAGGGTTTCCTTTAGAGGGTTACACTGGTGCTCTTATTTGTTTGTTCAGGTTAAGGGGTGATTACTTCTAATTGTGCACCTGCTACTTCTCGGTCCTGGAAAGCAATGTTGTCCTTTTGTTATATAGTTCCTTTATTGCAGATGTTTCTAGATGGGTTTACGCTCCCTTGTGAATGATGATGCTATCCTGTCAGGTATTCCTGATTCCATGCATATATATATATATATATATATATATATATATATATATATACTGGTATAGTCCTTTTGTGTACATTTGGACGCTGGTACCTGTTCCTCCAGTGGGGTAGGGGGCTGTTCAGCTGTTTATACCATCCCTTTGGTGGTTGTGATCAGCTTGGGAGACATTTTCATTTAACCATGGCTAGAGGGAGGTAGGAGAGATGGTGATATTGATCGTGACCACTTTTTGTCGGATCTTGCCAGGGAGGATGACACCGTAGAGGTGCTGCAGTGGTTAATCATGTTGGTTACTGCTAAGTCTGACATATTTATCACATCTTGTGGGGGTATCACGTTGCTGTCCTAAGGATTTTACATTGATAAGATGGAGGAATTTCTCTGCATGTCTATTCTGGCATGGCTGGTTTTCCAATCAATAGTTGGTAATATAAGTCAGCCAGGATCAGGGTAAAGGGTAGAATCTTGATAGATTTGTAGAGGACCAGGTAAGCGGGGTGGGTGCCCTGAGTCAGATATGTTGGCCTGTAGCTACCTAAAATTTGCACAGGGGTCTTGTCAATGGTCAACTGCACTTAGAGTGTCTCGTGTGTCATACTGTTTGACCAGTCTGGAGGTGTGTGTCTGTCTAATATATATTTATACACCTCCTCCTTTGGCTTCGCTGCCCACATTTTGGGGTCTGGCTGTGTGATAAGAAGAGTGATCAGGTAAGTATGGGTTGCTCTCCGCATCTGTGTCACAGGTTTGTGTGAGTGCACAAATGTCACCATCTTCCAGGGTTATGAATGCTTGCAATGAGTGCATTTTCCTGTTTAGACTCCTAGCATTTAGCAGCATGGCATTTAATTTGCATTTTGTTGAGTGTTTTATGTTGGTAGTATGGACCCCATGACCTTCCCTAAAAAAGGCACTATTGGGGAGGCAAGGGCCTTTGCCAGAGGCCTGAAGGCCAAGTGAGATAGATGCAGGCCATCTCTAGCAAAGCAGCATGGTCTGTCGATCATATGTTCCCAGACTGCCAGGCAATGGATCTCTCTGGGATGACACCAGTAAGTAAGTCAATTGTTAGGGCTTTCATCCAAATTTATTTATTTATTTTTTTCTGTTTTGGGAGGTTAAACATTTTCTGAAGAAGTTCATGAAAAATAAATTTGGATGAAAGCACTAAGGATTTGTGTTCACTCCTTCATTTTCCTTACTGCCTTTGGCTCGTTTGTTTAATTTTTTAAGCCAATTGTTACTGACAATTATTTTCTGTTTGTATTGAGCCATCATTCTGGGTGATGGTAGAATGCTGCTTAAGGCTAAGGGACATACCTGTATAGGACACATATTCAGCAAGCTGAATCATGTCTGTCTTCCCATAGTCCAGAGAGGTACATCTGACACCGTTCACACCACCATGGACTAGGACAGAGTTATAACAGTAGCTGTTGTGGACTTGAGTGCATATGCAATATGGCAGATTCTGGCACCTGACAAACAAGTAAGCATGACTTTCTCCTTATCCACTCTGGTGAGAGGCACACCTGTGTGTCTCACAATAGAGTCTTCTATGAGTAATATGTTGGGTTTATGGGAAGGCCTTAGTGTTTGCAAGACACTGGTGTGTGGACTATGCATGGTCTGTGGTATGTAGATTTGTGGAGTTCTCATGTGTTTTTGCCTCTGAGGTGTCTTTTGTTTTGGTTTTTGTTTTGTTGAGGACCTCCACTTATGTGGGTGTACACTGTATAGCTGTGAGTGATGTTTACTGACTCCATACACTGCAGGGCACCTATGTCACTGCACAATTTGTTTTGGTGTGCACATTCTCCATTTCTCTGGCTAGTGGTTCCCCTTCCCCTTATGTGTGTCTCTTTGTCCTTCTGAAATCCAGGCACAGGCTTTGCCCACAGTGGCTGCTGTTATGTATTTGTATTTCTGGTGTGAGCGGGGTAGACGCCATAACATCATACACAGGGATATGGACTTCATGGGTTTATATCATAACATTGAAGTCGCAAGACATCGAATGTTATAATATCGAACCCAAAACCTCGAAGACTGAGAATAGCGAAGGCGCAGAACATTGAATTCTTTCCTAGGGAAAGAATTTGGTGGGCCATTTCCACGGCTTTGCTATTTCCTCCACTGTGGTGCGACCTCAGCACTGGTATATTTAAGTGGGGGGTGTCGAGGGCACAGAACCCCATGTTGGGGGTTTAGTTTTTAGTGTTTTTGTGTTTTGTGTTGTGTGCTGGAACAGTGATTTTTTTTTTCCCCAGGGAAAAAAACACTGTTCTCAGCTTTCGATGTATTCAGCGTTCGAGGTTACCAGTTTACTGTTATGGCATTCGATGATATCACGTTTCGATTATGTGATATAAACCCAACTTCACATCTTTGACTGTACCTGTTTAGCAGGTTGTCCATCATTGCACCATTACATCTACTGTGGTCCTCAGACAGTTTGTGTTACTATGTTATTATGAGGCTACATGTGGCACTAGCTGTCAAACCACCAAGGACTGACATCTGGACAGGCCCATATATGACAGTCAGATACAGGCTCACGCATGGGGACAGGATGTTAATAAGGGTCTATATCACTTCGTCGAAATGGCAGAAGTCCAAACACCGTATGTTTGAACTTCTAACCTCGAAGTGCAAAACCATTGAAGGATTCGAACAGCGATTTTTTTCCAAGGGAAAAAAAAATCGCTGTTCCAAGAAACACACACACAACACAAGCACACCAACAAAACAGCAATACACACACATACACTTAAAATCCTACATCTAATCCTACACTAAACTGTACATACACTACTATTTATCCACTTACCTTAACCCAAACCCTAACCCTAAGGTCTGTCACTATCGCACACTCACCTGCCCTGCTCCCTAATCCTAACTCACCTATCCCACCCTAACCCTAAAGTCTATCACTATTGCACACCCACCTCACCCACGCCCTTACCCTAACTCACCTAACCTGTGCCCTAACCCTAACGTCCACGCAATCGCACACTTACCTGAACCCGACCCGTAACTTTCCACCACAGTGCTGAAAATTGCAAAGCCACAGAAACAGCCCACTGAATTCTTTCCCTGGGAATGAATCAGTGTTCCGCGGCCTCGTGATAATCAGTTTTCGAACTTCACAGTTCGAACTTATGGTGTTTGGACTGCTGAAGTTTCGATGAACTTATAGGAACCGTGTTAATAATGCTCTGCCAAACATAGACAGTTGGGAGACCAGTTTGGTATTTGCTTGCTTTTTCTTATGGGTATGACGTCTGCTTCTCCACTGTCTGTCATTGATGTTTTGACATGAACCTTTCTTGTTTTGCAAATAATTTGACAGGCAAATACAATGTTAGGACAAGCAGAACAGATATACGAGGTATACTTGTGCTCCTTCTGTGACAGCCTGTCATTCCAGCTGTATGGATAGTGGCCAGTGACTTATTGTCTGTGCTAACACAGTCAGGTGGCAGCCATTTAAAACCTGGCAGTACATTGACTTTCAGGTACCTGCTGTCCTACTACACACCATACCTCTCAACCTCTTAGAGACAGAAATCTGAACAAAGCCATAAATAATTGGGAGACAAAGGCCCAAAAACTGGAACATTTTTTTAAACATTGCCCTTACAGACTTAGAAAGTTGGTACAATAGCATGTTTTTCATTAGCATGCATTAGCATGCACTTTTCTAAAGTGTATGAAGTCTGAAACTAAAATCTTTCATTATTTTCTCACTTTAGTCTTTCATTATTTGCCAGTGACTTGCGAGAAAACCACAATTTCATGAAAAACAGACAAAAAATATGATGCAAAAGTCTGTACATTCTGCAAAAATCTGTACAGTTGAGAGGTATGCTAAGGCACTGTGTAGGTTACTCTGAGCTGTGTACTGTCCATATGTGTGGCCCCCTGTACCTGACTTGTCCATCTTTCCTGTGGTAACGGATATTGACTTCTGGACAGTGTGTACAACTCATACAGTAGGTGTAGCTGACATGCAAAATAGTTGGCTCAGAAAGTCTTAGAACATGAACTCTGTCAACCACAGTACCGTACGTAGGCCACTAAGCCACAACAGCCATGAGTAAGTGCTGCCCACTTCCTGACAGTATTAACCATGCATATATGTAGCTCATCGACCCCTACATATTGTGGACATAAAACAAGTTATCAAGATGATTGAGACAGCCCTGGGAATGTGTGCTCTGCTACTATTACCCTACGAACATAACTGTTACTGCATTTCTATGGGAACACGGATGTGTTGGGGGGCAAACCTGTCAAATGCACACACTTCCACAGACTGTGTAGATGTTGGCTTTACAATTTGGTTCCATTTAGCATAGTGTTGTGCCTGTCTTGGAGAATACTGGCATATCACTAAAGACCAAAGATTAGAATTCAGACTTCATACAATTCAGACACCTAATGCAACTGCAAGACCTGCTGTGATATCACTGTGTAAGTTTGTAAGAGGAATATTTAATCATTGTCCCTATTTGTGGGCCTTTGCCAGACATTTCTTTATGGTTTTCTGTGGCTGACTTTCTGTGGATGCTGAGAGGTGAGTATGGGACCCCAACATTGATATACATGCATGTGACCTATGACCCCCCAGTTTGTTAGTCCACCACCTAGTGGGCTTCCGCATACTCTGGGGAAGCAAGTATTGGGCAGACCTTTCCTATTGCCCCAAACAGCTGTCAATTTCTGCTGCTATCTCGGTAGCCCACCCCATTCCCTTGCATAGATGCAGCAATACCTTAGATATGCTACCAAAACCTACTACTCCATTCATTTATTCTTAAGGAGAATGACTTACCTTGTGCCTGCAGCAGTTGTGATGATGGTACTTGAGGGCTGACTCTGTTGAATGCATGCAGTACACAACCTATACACGGTAAGGTACAGGTGATGTGATGTGTATGGCATCCATTTTACTGTGTGTGTGAGTTGGAGAGAGGTGTCATTCCCTGGGTCTCTAGGGTGCCAGTGTATGTGCTATGTGTTGCTCTTTGCCAAAGCCAGCACATACTGAGCACACCTACATCTGCCTACAGGAGCAGGCTCAGGGGTTTCTCCTCTGAGTCACCCCTGTGCCTGTGGGGACCTTGGCAATGGTGGGAGCTGTGTGTTCCTTCCTTGTGATGTTCCTGCCACAGCTGTTTGCACAGGATCATACTGTGTAGCATGGCACACACTATGAACATGTGTACACATGTGGTTGGAGAGTACAGCAGGGCTCCACCAGATATGTCAAGGCAGTGGAACCATGATTTGAGCATCCCAAATACACACTCTACAATGTTCCTAGTTTGTGTGCGTACCTCATTATGGTGTTCTTCAGTGGGTGGGTCTGCATTTCTGATGGGTGTCATCATCCACGGTTCCAGTGCATAGCAAGCATCCCCCAAGTGACGGCCATATGGGATGACCCCCCTGGCAAATACCTGGTACAGCTGTGAGGCATGCCAGATGTGGGAGTCATGATAACTGCTAGGGCTGCAAGCACACACATTCATGAAAATGCCCTGGGCATTGCACATGACCTGGCAGTTGATGGAGTGATAGCACTTGCATTTGGCGTAGACTCTACTGCTTTCACCAGGTGGTGCTTTGATGTGGACGTGAGTGCATTCAATTGCACCCAGTACCTCTGGGTAATATACTACATGGTGGAAGGGACCCATATTACTGGTCCTCTCCTCAGGGGTTCTGGTGGAATAAATGTGCTCACTGGCATGTCTTTGCATAACATCCAGGATCTGGTGGAGTACCCTGGATGCAGATGGCTGTGAGACCCCCATGATGCCCCAGTTGGTCTTTGGAAAGTACTTGTAGCTAGTATTCTTAAGGCTACACATTTCTGTGTCTGAGGTGAGGCTGGCAGAGCTTGGTGAATTGCTGTAGTATGTCCCTGTCCATCCTGTAGCACTCTAGTATCTCCAGCTCATGTAGCCCCTGAAATTTTACCCTGCATCTGAACACTGTCCTCCTCCTCAGTCTGGGCTGGTTGTCAGCATCATTCTAATCACCGCCCTCAGTTTGCAGCACTTAGAGATGTAGCAAAGCAGCAGCATGCCCTATCATTTTGTCAGTTAAAATTCTCAAGTATGTACTCCAATGGTGCAAAGTTTGTGGGAAAAAACAGACTGATGGGTGTTTGCATAGTTTATACTGGTGTGCTACAGATGCTACCTGTGTGATTGGCTGACTAGGATACATTCCACCTGTCACCTATATTATTGCAGGGTTTGAATGGGCCACTGTAAGTGGCAGAGGCCTTGTTACTTATTTGTAGTTGATTGCCTTTATTCTGCTATTTCCCATTTTTTTCCTCAGACACAACCCATTGCTTAGCTGTGCTTAGCTGAGCAGAAATTGAAGCCATGGAGCTCCAATGTGTTTACACCAAATATGACACACACCCTTTTCATGTCAGCTGTTTCTTCTGCTTACATCACCACATTATAACTCCTACATGGTTAGGTACCTGCGGACACAATCTCCCATTTTGCGATTCAATAAATTTAGGTTCTTTACATGCCCCTACTGGCTCATAATCTAGTTACACCACTACACCAGAGCCTATGTCCTTAGCAATCACTGTTACCTGTCATTATTATGAGTCTGCATGCTGCCCAGTATAATGGCAAAATTAATGTTTCACATTTAATTGCCTTTTCGCAAATTTTTTAAAATTGTCTGCATGATAGCGTTTACTCACCACTGTGCTCTGCTTAAACTGCCAAAATCTGCCAAAAAAGCCTTTTGATTTTTACAATTTTTCAACAGTTTGGCATACCAATGGCCATAGTTTTGACCATTGGCATGCTTAATGAACATAATATATGCTTTACTTTATGATGTCATGCCCCCGTTTTTATTTTTGCAGTAATGTATGCAGTTAATAACCACATGTATTTCTGCTGCGGACACGGCTTCAGCACGGTTGCTTCTCTGCTTCCTGGATCGCAAATTCACCTAATCTGCATGGTTATCACCAGCAAATGAGGTGATTTGCATTATTCCATTGTGTCCATGCTGGAATAGTGCTGGGATGCTCGTGCATGCCCCCAGCCTTGTTTACTGGATTGCACAGGCTTTGAACTCCATGTTCTAGCCATGCCACTATGCCTACACAGTGTGTAGGTTTTATTGAATCCTGAGGCATGCCTACACATCTATTTTTCTCCCTCCTTCACAAAGTGCTAAAGCTTACAAGAGCAGAAAAGAAAAGACAATGAAAAATGATATATACATGTTTCACTTTTTTTGCAACAAAGCAATTGGCAATCTTTCTTAGCAAACCTTTGTCTTTTTATAGCAAGCAAACCAGACAATATCAATACTAAAAGAAGAAAAATGGCAAGGAGAACAACAGGATAGGAAATCTAAACATCCCTGGCAGTAACATTAAGTCACAGTCATATGAAAAGATCTTATTCCTCATTTTTTCATCATATTTCCCCCTTTATAAACTCAAAGGAAGATTTACATATTTTCTGTTTACTGGTAAGAGATAACATCAGATAAATGAGTCACACAGTTTCAACAATTACACTTCTTCTACTTAATCAACTCTTCAACCTAGACATCACATAACTTGAGAATAGATCTATATAAAATTGTGAGAAATGAATCAGCTAACAGATATTTAAGCAGTATAACCATTGTGTCCATGCTTCTTCCTAGCACTAGATAAGGAAAGTCTGTGGAGGTGTATTGCAAGTCTCACAAATCTGAGCAATTTTACCAAACCAGAATTTTCTACACATCAATACTGTAGAACTTACTGTTTACTCAAGATACCATTAAGATACCTCTGGGTATGCATCTATCCTCAGATATCATCCACGGCTCCTTATTGGCAGTATGGAATGACCACCCTGTTGTAATAGCAAGTAGCAGCTCACAAAAATGACAAAAAGTGATAGGCCAAAGAAGAGCCATAAAGACAATAGAGTGGACTATTGAGGATAAGAAAAAAAATATGTATTGTTACTATTATGCAAAAAGCCCATAATTTCCAGACACAAGATATACAAAAAGATTAAGATAGAAATTAGTGAAAAATAATACTTTCACAAGAAAAAAAGTTAAATATTTGCAAAAAATATTATATAGACTAGAAACTTTGATTTGTTTGGAAAAAGAAACATCTGAGGAAGTGCAAACATATAAACAATAAAACCTAGAGATTTTTGAAAAGTATAAAAAATAAATATGGACACGGGAAAGAGTGAGATATTTGATATGGTGCAATATTTATGCAAATAAAGCCAAATTAATCGATAGAAAAAAGACAGCCCCAATGATATTAAAAGAGAAACACAGGCAAAGGCATCCAGATATGAACAATTTCACAATAAAAAATAATCTCACAGAGAGGAAAAGTAGAAAAGAAGATTATTAAAATAGAAGTTAAAAAGATAGAAGCTGAAGTTATGGAATGCCTGCAAAGTGAAGGATTTGGTGTAGGAGATCTAACACAGGTTATAACACAGCATGATGGAATGAGCCCCCAATGTAAAAAGAAATAGGAAGATCAGTAGACATCTGAAGAAGAAATATGGACATGGAAAAGAACAGGAGATTTAATATGGTATAATATTTATGCAAAGGAGAAAACTAAATTAATCAATACAAAAAAAGCAAGACCAAAGATATTTGAAGAAAAATACAGGCAAAGGAATCCAGACATGGAAAACTTTAAAATACAAAAATAAGAAGACAAAGAGGGAAAGTAAAAAAGCAGATTAGAAATGGAGAATTTAAAGAAAGAGAAACCGAGGTTATGGAGTACTTGCGAAGTGAAGGATTCAGTGTAGAAAATCTAACTCAGAAAGCACCACAGCAGGTTAGAGCAATAGACACTCAAATTAATGAGAAACCAGTGGAACTGGAAACAACTGGACAGTTGCCATATGAAGATATTTTGGAGCCTTCAACAGCAAACCAGTAAGGAAACTGTGGCAACTCTGAAGCAGTCAATGTTGAGGAGTGATAGGTCAGTGAGTTCCCATATGACAGAGCAATAGATGACAGAGGATGAAATTGAAGAGAATGTGCCACAGGAAGTTGCTATGGAACTCTCAACTGCCTGTATGAAATGGAGAACAAAGAATGTGCCCTTAGTTTAGAAGAAAATGAACTAAGAGAAGAGCTGCTTGATTTAATACAGGTAGACAAACATATTAAGATCAATGAAAGAAATAGTTTGCAGAAGGTCAATAAAACCTAAAAAGTCAGAAGTTTGATAAAGCAAATGAACACAGTAATTAGGACTGTCCATGGACAGCCTTGTGATATAGCAGAAGTAAACAGGATATATTACTGTGCAGCTAAATTAAAAACAGATAAAATTCTACCACAAGGACACAGGGTTGTAAGGGAAAGGAAGGGGAGAAATCAAATACTATAGTGGAAATATCAAATAGAGAAAACTATAAAGCAATTAAGACAAGAAGTATCACTGTTCAAAGAGTATAGAAGAGGGAATAGATCAACAAAAATACTCAGAAAGATTCACATGATAAAAGTAATGCACAGCATTATAATGGATCAGGATCTATCTTGCACTATTGCAAATAGTGAACTAAAAATCTCAGCATAGGCAGAAAAACATAGAAAATACACAGATAAATATAAAGGAAGTGTATAAAATAAGGAATTTATTGATGAACCCAAAAGGTTCTATAGAAAATTGGGAAACAAGGCAAAAGGAATTGAAAGACCACCCAAAAATAAGAAATAGATACATTTTGGATAAATATCTATGAAGATCCTTTGGAACATAACAAAGATGCTAAATGGACAGAAAAAGTAAAAGAAAGAATAAGAAGTTCAAAGGTACAGGATATGAAATGGGATGATGTAACGGCCAGAGAGATTGAGATAAAGCTCTATTATGCCTTTAAAGCATTTTTGTTTCCCCTGATATGGAGGTTATGCCACACCCCTCTTTTGCATGCATGTTCTGAATCTTAAAAACATAACTAGAGTTCCAAACAGAAAAACACAATTTTCTAGCATAAAACAACAGCTCACTCACCACTTTGTCAGCTATTCCTTAGAAATACTTACAGTAATTGCAGTACCTTAGTGTAGGATTTCCATAGACGTATTTCAATCAATTCCATTTTCATCAGGTTCACTCCCATACAACCCGCCAGCAACAGACTGTCACATGAAAGTCTTGGTTGCAGACCCTGGCTAGGCCTTTTATAAAGTTCCACAGACAAAATCCTCACCTGAACTTAACTCAAGCTTCATCCACCATTAGCCTCAACTGGGACATGCAACTCCAGAACAAAGGCTTCCTCTTTCAGAGCCCCTACATTGACCTAGTACAAATCTCTGACTGAGCAACCAGTTTCTTGCCTTTAACATTCTAATTTTCTTTCTTTTATACATGTTTGAACAGCAGTCATCATTATGTTTCTTAATACAATAAATGCTTGTTTAAGGTTATGAGAATGTAGCAACTCCATATACATTTCCCCACCTTTTTTCACACAAAAATGCACATAATATATATATATATATATATATATATATATATATATATATATATATATATATATATTAGAACCCCTACCTATCTAGTTAGTCATACTTAAGTATTACACAGTTTTTGCACATGCCACAGAGCTTATAGGGCTGAAGAGTGTCCAAAGGAACATCTAAAATGAATGACATCAGCACATCTTCTAAAGTAGGGTGATGGGAAGTGTAGTGGGTGGAACAGGCCTCAGAATGGTATAACCAGCACACACCCACATAGGACATGGTTTGCACCCACACACAAAGTATCGCAGTTGTCAGTATTGACATTAGAACCCCTTCCTATTTAGTTATTCATACTATAGTGTTATGCAGTTATCGCACGCATCACAGAACTTATAGGGCTGAGCAGTATCCAAAGGTACATCTAAGGTGAATGATGTCAGAAGGTCTTCTAAGGTAGGGCAATGGGAAGTGTACTGGGTGGGAAAGGCTTCAAAATACTTTTGTCTACAAACACAAACATGCATACACTTGCCAGGACTGAGTTTGGATCCCCTACCGATCTAGTTATTTGTACTACAGTGTTATGCAGTTATCACATGTGCCACAGAGCTTATAGGGCTGACAAGTGTCCAAAGGTACTTCTAAGGTGAATGACATCAGCAGATCTTATAAGGTAGGGCAATGGGAAGTGTACTGATTGGAAAAGGCCTCAAAATACCTTAAACTACAAACACACACACACACACACACACACACACACACACACACACACACACACACACACACACACATATGCACATGGATGCACACACACACACACACACACACACACACACACACACACGCACGCACGCACACACACACACACACACACACACACACACACACACACACACACACATGGGTAATGAAATATTACAGCCCCTACCTCAGTACTATTACACAGTGGAGCTCATCTTCATACTGGCACAAGCGACTGGTTACAACTGGTATGCAATTGTCTGCAGCAGGACATCACTCTATGCCTTTCAGCGTATCCCTGTCTATGACTCAGTCTCTGTGAGTGTCTCCCTGATTCTCTCTCTCTATCACTTTGTCTGTCTCTCTCTTCCTCATGTCTAGGGGTGTGTGTGCTTGAAATATTGTTATACGTTGCCCATATATATGTCTGTGTATCACATGCAACAGATGCAGATATATCACATATGGACCACCTATGGTTAGGTGAGGGCAATCCTGTCTGATGAGTTTGGGTAGAGACAGTTAAGGTGTACATAGCTATCTGTATGCAAAGACTTATATGCACAATACAGCTATATAGTCAACTGTGGGTTTAAACATGGGCTGTAATTCTCTAAGTGTAGGAGCATGCCCAGTATGACTTGCTATAGTAAGAGTGGGACTCCATTCCAGATATAGTTGTACTCCAGTTTGGGGTTTTGTGTGCTTCTGCCATACCTCTCAACCTGTTAGTGCAATAAATCTGGAGATAGCCTACCAAAATGGGGGGGGGGTGGCAATGGCCCAAACATAGGGAGATACTGTAAATATTGCTCTTATAAATGTAGAAAACTGCTGGAGTAACATGATTTGTTTTAGCAGACATTTTCTGACATAAATGACATCTGACAGAAATCCTCAGACCATCACAGTGATTTATCTGAGAAATACAAGGTGTATGATGCACAGACCAAAATTATGACCCAAACTATAGACATTCTCACCCAATCTGGCCAGTTTGGGGATATGGCTGCAGCCGTTTGGCTGATGAAGCTGTGTAAGCAGTACAGTACCTCAGTGATATACTGGCCTGCTTGTGTGGTATTCTTCTTAACCAAAAAGTCATATCCTGGTGTGGGTACAGACTGCATTCTACTGAGCAGTGATGTCCATTATATATGTGGTATAGTCCACATAGTCCTGTGATTTCCAGGTATGTCAGTGGCAGAGCAGTACAAAGTAATGTGGTGAGCCACTGACAGACATTCATTGATAGGTTAATCGGTTGATATGAGGTTATTATGCTTTTGTCACTGAAACCCTTATAACCCTTGCAGATATGAGTGTGGCCCATGTTAAGACATGTCAGCACCCAAAACCTCTGTCCAGCAGGGACACAGGTAAAATCACAGGACTATATTTTCTGTGTCCCATGCATGTATACAGGGAGCACTTCGCAAGGGGTATTGAGGTACTCGGCTTTATGTGGACAGGGAGAGTATTCCACAGATGGGGGAGTCTGTGGGACATGTATTTGTCACAACAACAAACCCAATTGATATCACAGACCAGGTTGATGCTGCACCTACAGGTTGATTGAGTGGGCCTGCCATCAAGGCAGGGTCTGGATTGCTTTGTATGGCAGACAGAGGTATCCTCAGATGAGTCTGTATGGAACTGAGTAGAGAGACAGTACTTTTAGCCTATCTGTGTAGGGTAGGTGTTTAAGGTCCTGGATTATCCTGGTGAGAAACCTCTGTGGTCTCTATAGCTGCTGCATGTGCTTTGTGAGGTACATGCCGAAGGGGATGTAATAGAAAATTATCGGCCTTATAAAGTTAAAATACATGGATCTTATGATCTCTTTGTCCCCTGGATGAGATACCCTTACTTTTAAGTTGGCCCATCTATGAAGCTTTCTGTACAACAGGAAGCTACATGGTGCTCAGAATTCAGGTTGCTATCAACCTGGGTGGACAAATGCCTCACTACTGATTGTGTATGTAGGACATTGTTGTTAATGTGATAATATGTGAGGACATCTGTCTCCTTGAAGGGGATGATGATGCATCTGCAGGCATTCAGCTTGAGGCCATGTTTCTGGCTGCAGTCATTTGTTTTGGTGTGACCCTGTTGTAGGACATCCATGTCACTTTGGGTATTGACTGTTCCCAGCTTGGAGTCATCTGCCAACATGGTCAGCCATAGGCCAGTGTTTTTGGCCTGCACCTCAGGAAAGTATATCCCATAAACCAGAGGCCGCAAGACCGATGTCACTCATTTTGGGTGTACTGCTTGAGTTGGCTACCAATATTATGTTTATGTGGGTTCTATCAATGAACCAGTTTCCAACCCATCTGGTAATATATGGATTGATGCCTAGTTGACAGAGTTCATGTACTATGGCCAGGTGGGGGAATAGTGTGTAAGGTTTTGGCCAAGTCAAGGTGGCTGGTGTGCACCATCTTTCCCTCATCCATGCCTTTGTTGGCTGTCTCAGAAAAGTCAACCAGATTTCACTGACATACTTCCCCTTGAGAAAGGTAGACTGTGTGGGATTAAGTATTTGGAGTTTGTCAATGTCCCTGTTAATGAGGTCCATGATAATCCATTGCATGGCCCTGCAGATCAGGTTAGTTAGGCTGATGGGTCTTTAATTTCCTGGACCGGCAAATACTCCACTTTTGTGTAAAGGGATAACAGTGGCTGTCTGCCACTCGGCTATGACAAAGGCAGTACTCAGACTTTGGCTGAGTAAGGTGCGTAATGGTTCTGCCAGTTCATGCCTGGGTTCATGTAGGTTGCAGCCTGGGATATATTCAGGCCCCATGGAGGCTGTCTTGTTGGCTTTGAGAGGGGAATAATGCCCTGTTCCCTAGTGATAAGTGTTGGGTGGCCAGGTACAGGGGGTGTCCTTCTTTACTGATGGCAGACAGAGAGGAGACATTTCCACTGACACTGTCAGCCTGTCGATTGTCTGTATCTACAGCATTTGTGTATGTGGGGTCTTTGATCACCAGTTCTGCACAAATCTTGGACCTTCCTTTGGGAATACAGACATATGTGAGGAAGGCCTTCTGATTGTCTATCTTAGATTTGGGCAATTTGGACTCAGGGTTTCCTTTAGAGGGTTTCACTGGTGCTCTTATTTGTTTGTTCAGGTTAAGGGGTGATTACTTCTAATTGTGCACCTGCTACTTCTCAGTCCTGGAAAGCAATGTTGTCCTTTTGTTATATAGTTCCTTTATTGCAGATGTTTCTAGATGGGTTTATGCTCCCTTGTGAATGATGATGCTATCCTGTCAGGTATTCCTGATTCCATGCATCTATATATATATATATATATATATATATATATATATATATATATATATAAATATGTATATGTATATATATATATATATATATATATATATATATATATATATATATATATATATATATATATATATATATATATATATATATATATATATATATATATATATATATATAGATATATATATATATATATATCTATACTGGTATAGTTAGTCCTTTTGTGTACATTTGGATGCTGGTACCTGTTCCTCCAGTGGGGTACGGGGCTGTTCAGCTGTTTATACCATCCCTTTGGTGGCTGTGATCAGCTTGGGAGACATTTTAATTTAACCATGGCTAGAGGGAGGTAGGAGAGATGGTGATATTGATCGTGACCACTTTTTGTCGGATCTTGCCAGGGAGGATGACACCGTAGAGGTGCTGCAGTGGTTAATCATGTGTTAATAAGGGTCGATATTGCTTCGTCGAAATGGCAGAAGTCCAAACACCATATGTTTGAACTTCTAACCTCGAAGTGCAAAACCTAACTCACCTATCCCACCCTAACCCTAAATAGTGTGGGAAGAAATAACCAGGGAATTGTTATGGCTAGGCTTGTATCCCACCCTATCCCTAAATAGTGTGGGAAGAAATAGCCAGGGAATTGTTATGGCTAGGCTTGTATAGGCCCTAGGGCTGATAGCCTAGTACCAACCTATGAACCTATGCACCTATGGTTACTGCTAAGTCTGACATATTTATCACATCTTGTGGGGGTATCACGTTGCTGTCCTACGGATTTTACATTGATAAGATGGAGGAATCTCTGTGCATGTCTATTCTGGCATGGTTGGTTTTCCAATCAATGGTTAGTAATATAAGTCAGCCAGGATCAGGGTAAAGGGTTGAATCTTGATAGATTTATAGAGGACCAAATAAGTGGGGTGGGTGCCCTGAGTCAGATATGTTGGCCTGTAGCTACCTAAAATTTGCATAGGGGTCTTGTCAATGGTCAACTGCACTTAGAGTGTCTCGTGTGTCATACTGTTTGACCAGTCTGGAGGCGTGTGTCTGTCTAATATATATTTATACACCTCCTCCTTTGGCTTTTCTGCCCACATTTTGGGGTCTGGCTGTGTGATAAGAAGAGTGATCAGGTAAGGATGGGTTGCTCTCCGCATCTGTGTCACAGGTTTCTGTGAGTGCACAAATGTCACCATCTTCCAGGGTTATGAATGCTTGCAATGAGTGCATTTTCCTGTTTAGACTCCTAGCATTTAGCAGCATGGCATTTAATTTGCATTTTGTTGAGTGTTTTATGTTGGTAGTATGGAGCCCATGATCTTCCCTAAAAAAGGCACTATGGGGGAGGCAAGGGCCTTTGCCAGAGGCCTGAAGGCCAAGTGAGATAGATGCAGGCCATCTCTAGCAAAGCAGCATGGTCTGTCGATCATATGTTTCCAGGTTGCCAGGCAATGGATCTCTGGGATGACACCAGTAAGTAAGTCAATTGTTAGGGCTTTCATCCAAATTTATTTATTTATTTTTTTCTGTTTTGGGAGGTTAAACATTTTCTGAAAAAGTTCATGAAAAATAAATTTGGACTAAAGCACTAAGGATTTTCGTTTGCTCCTTCATTTTCCAGGCTGACTTTGGTTCGTTTGTTTAATTTTTTTAAGCCAATTGTTACTGACAATCATTTTCTGCTTGTATTGAGCCATCATTCTGGGTGATGGTAGAATGCTGCTTAAGGCAAAGAGACATACCTGTATAGGGCACATATTCAGCAAGCTTAATCATGTCTGTCTTCCCATAGTCTTCCCATAGTCCAGAGAGGTAAATCTGACACCGTTCACACCACCATGGACTAGGACAGAGTTATAACAGTAGCTGTTGTGGACTTGAGTGCATATGCAATATGGCAGATTCTGGCACCTGACAAACAAGTAAGCATGACTTTCTCCTTATCCACTCTGGTGAGAGGCACACCTGTGTGTCTCACAATAGAGTCTTCTATGAGAAATATGTTGGGTTTATGGGAAGACCTTAGTGTTTGCAAGACACTGGTGTGTGGACTATGCATTGTCTGTGGTATGTAGATTTTGTGGAGTTCCCATGTGTTTTTGCCTCTTAGGTGTCTTTTGTTTGGGTTTTTGTTTTGTTGAGGACCTCCACTTATGTGGGTGTGTGCTGTATAGCTGTGAGTGATGTTTACTGACTCCATACACTGCAGGGCACCTATGTCACTGCACAATTTGTTTTGGTGTGCACATTCTCCATTTGTTTGGCCAGAGGTTCCCCTTCCCCTTATGTGTGCCTCTTTGTCCTTCTGTAATCCAGGCACAGGCTTTGTCCACAGTGGCTGCTGTTATGTATATGTATTTCTTGTGTGAGTGGGGTAAATGCCATAACATCACATACAGGGCTATGGACTTCCTGGGTTTGTATCATAACATCGAAGTCGCAAGACATCGAATGTTATAATATCGAACCCAAAACCTCGAAGATTGAGAATAGTGAAGGCGCGGAACATTGAATTCTTTCCTAGGGAAAGAATTTGTTGGGCCATTTCTACGGCTTTGCTATTTCCTCCACTGTGGTGCGATCTCAGCACTGGTATATTTAAGTAGGGGGTGTCGGGGGCACAGCCCCCCATGTTGGGGGTGTAGTTTTTAGTGTTTTTGTGTTTTGTGTTGTGTGCTGGAACAGTGATTTTTTTTCCCCAGGGGAAAAAAACACTGTTCTCAGCTTTTGGTGTATTCAGCGTTCGAGGTTACCAGTTTGCTGTTATGGCATTCGATGATATCACATTTCGATTATGTGATATAAACCCAACTTCACACCTTTGACTGTACCTGTTTAGCAGGTTGTCCGTCATTGCACCATTACATCTACTGTGGTCCTCAGACGGTTTGTGTTACTATGCTATTATGAGGCTAGATGTTGGCCCTAGTACCACCACAGACTGACATCTGGACAGGCCCATATATGACAGTCTGATAAAGGCCCACGCATGGGTACAGGGTGTTAATAAGGGTCGATATTACTTCGTTGAAATGGCAGAAGTCCAAACACCATATGTTTGAACTTCTAACCTCGAATTGCAAAACCATTGAAGGATTAGAACAGCGATTTTTTTCCAAGCGAAAAGAAAATCGCTGTTCCAAGAGATACACACACAACACAAGCACACCAAAAAAACAGCAATACACACACATACACTTAAAATCCTACATCTAACCCTACACTAAACTGTACATACACTACTATCTATCCACTTACCTTAACGCAAACCCTAACCCTAAGGTCTGTCACTATTGCACACTCACCTGCCCCTCTCCCTAATCCTAACTCACCTATCCCACCTTAACCCTAAAGTCTATCACTATCACACACCCACCTAACCCACGCCCTTACCCTAACTCACCTAACCTGTGCCCTAACCCTAACATCCACACAATCGCACACTTACCTGAATCCGACCCGTAACTTTCTACCACAGTGCTGAAAATTGCAAAGCCACAGAAACAGCCCACTGAATTCTTTCCCTGGCCTTGTGATAATCAGTTTTCGAACATCACAGTTCGAACTTATGGTGTTTGAACTGCTGAAGTTTCGATGAACTTATAGGAACCGTGTTAATAATGCTCTGCCAAACATAGACAGTTGAGAGACCAGTTTGGTATTTGCTTGCTTTTTCTTATGGTTATGACGTCTGCTTCTCCACTGTCTGTCACTGATGTTTTGACATGAACCTTTCTTGTTTTGCAAATAATTTGACAGGCAAATACAATGTTAGGACAAGCAGAACAGATGTACAAGGCATACTTCTGCTCCTTCTATGACAGCCTGTCATTCCAGCTGTATGGATAGTGGCCAGTGACTTATTGTCCGTGCTGACACAGTCAGGTGGCAGCCATTTAAAACCTGGCAGTATATTGACTTTCAGGTACCTGCTGTCCTACACACCATACCGCTCAACCTCTTAGAGACAGAAATCTGAACAAAGCCATAAATAACTGGGGGGCAAAGGCCCAAAAATTGGAACATTTTTTTTAAACATTGCCCTTACAGACTTAGAAGGTTGGTACAATAGCATGTTTTTCATTAGCATGCATTAGCATGCACTTTTCTAAAGGGTATGAAGTCTGAAACTAAAATCTTTCATTATTTTCTCACTTTAGTCTTTCATGATTTGCCAGTGACGTGCCAGAAAACCACAATTTCATGAAAACAGACAAAAAATATGATGCAAAAGTCTGTACATTCTGCAAAAATCTGTACAGTTGAGAGGTATGCTAAGGCACTGTGTAGGTTACTCTGAGCTGTGTACTGTCCATATGTGTGGTCCCCTGTCCCTGACTTGTCCATCTTTCCTGCGATAATGGATATTGACTTCTGGACAGTGTGTACAACTCATACAGTAGGTGTAGCTGACATGCAAAATAGTTGGCTCAAAAAGTCTTAGAAAATGAACCCTGTCAACCACAGTACTGTACCTAGGCCACTAAGCCACAACAGCCATGAGTAAGTGCTGCCCACTTCCTGAAAGTATTAACCATGCATATATGTAGCTCATCGACCCCTGCATATTGTGGGCATGCAACAAGTTATCAAGTTGATTGAGACAGCCCTGGGAATGTGTGTTCTGCTACTATTATCCTACAAACATAACTCTTACTGCATTTCTATGGGAACACGGATGTGTTGGGGGGCAAACCTGTCAAATGAACACACTTCCACAGACTGTGCAGATGTTGGCTTTACAATTTGGTTCCATTTAGCATAGTGTTGTGCCTGTCTTGGAGAATACTGGCATATCACTAAAGACCAAAGATTAGAATTCAGACTTCATACAATTCAGACACCTAATGCAACTGCAAGACCTGCTGTGATATCACTGTGTAAGTTTGTAAGAGGAATATTTAATCATTGTCCCTATTTGTGGGCCTTTGCCAGACATTTCTTTATGATTTTTTGTGTCTGACTTCCTGGGGATGCTGAGGGGTGAGTATGGGACCCCAACACTGATATCCATGCATGTGACTTATGACCCCCCCAGTTTGTTAGTCCACCACCTAGTGGGCTACTGCATACTCTGGGGAAGCAAGTATTGGGAAGACCTTTCCTATTGTCCCAAACAGCTGTCAATTTCTGCTGCTATCTCGGTAGCCCACCCCATTCCCTTGCATAGATGCAGTAATACCTTAGATATGCTACCAAAACCTACTACTCCATTCATTTATTCTAAAGGAGAATGACTTACCTTGTGCCTGCAGCAGTTGTGATGATGGTGCTTGAGGGCGTACTCTGTCGAGTTCATGCAGTACACAGCCTATACATGGTAAGGTACAGGTGATGTGATGTGTATGGCATCCATTTTACTGTGTGTGCGAGTTGGAGAGAGGTGTCATTCCCTGGGTCCCTAGTGTGTCAGTGTATGTGCTATGTGTTGCCAGCACATACTGGGCATGCCTACATCTGCCTACAGGAGCAGGCTCAGGGGTTTCTCCTCTGAGTCAGCCCTGTGCCTGTGGGGACCTTGGCAATTGTGGGAGCTGTGTGTTCCTTCCTTGTGATGTTCCTTCCACAGCTGTTTGCACAGGATCATATTGTGTAGCATGGCATACACTATGATCATGTGTGCACATGTGGTTGGAGAGTGCAGCAGGGCTCCACCAGATATGTTAAGGCAGTGGAACCGTGATTTGAGCATCCCGAATACACACTCTACAATGTTTCTAGTTTGTGTGTGTACCTCATTATAGTGTTCTTCAGTGGGTGGGTGTGCATTTCTGATGGGTGTCATCATCCATAGTTCCAGTGCATAGCAAGCATCCAACAAAAGATGGCCATATGGGATAACCCCCCCGGCACATACCTGGTACAGCTGTGAGGCATGCCAGATGTGGGAGTCATGATAACTGCCAGGGCTGCAAGCACACACATTCATGAAAATGCCCTGGGCATTGCACAAGACCTGGCAGTTGATGGAGTGATAGCACTTGCATTTGGCAAAGACTCTACTGCCTTCACCGGGTGGTGCTTTGATGTGGACGTGAGTGCAGTCTATTGCACCCAGTACCTCTGGGTAGTATGCTACATGGTGGAAGGGACCCATATTACTGGTCCTCTCCTCAGGGGTTCTAGGGGAATAAATGTGCTCACTGGCATGTCTTAGCATAACATCCAGGAAGTGGTGGAGTACCCTGGATGCAGATGACTGTGAGACCCCCATGATGTCCCCAGTAGGAGTTTGGAAAGTACTTGTAGCTAGTATTCGTAAGGCTACACATTTCTGTGTCTGAGGGGAGGCTGGCAGAGCTTGGTGAATTGCTGTAGTATGTCCCTGTCCACCCTGTAGCACTCTAGTATCTCTAGCTCTTGTACCTCCTGAAATTTTACCCTGCATCTGAACACTGTCCTCCTCCTCAGTCTGGACCAGTTGTCAGCATCATCTTCATCACCACCCTCAGTTTGCAGCACTTAGAGATGTAGCAAAGCAGCAGCATGCTCTATCATTTTGTCAGTTAAAATTCTCAAGTATGTACTCTAATGGTGCAAAGTTTGTGGGAAAAAAACAGACTGAAGGGTGTTTGCATAGTTTATACTGGTGTGCTACAGATGCTACCTGTGTGATTGGCTGACTAGGATACATTCCACTTGCCACCTATATTATCGCGGGGTTTGAATGGGCCACTGTGTGTGGCAGAGGCCTTGTTACTAATTTGTAGTTGACTTCCTTTATTCTGCTATTTCCCATTTTTTCCTCAGACACACCCCATTGCTTAGCTGTGCTTAGCTGAGCAGAAATTGAAGCCATGGAGCTCCAATGTGTTTACACCAAACATGACACACCCCCTTTTCATGTCAGCTGTTTCTTCTGCTTACATCACCACATTATAGCTCCTACATGGTTAGGTAGCTGCGGACACAATCTCCCATTTTGCTATTCAATAAATTTAGCTTCTTTACATGCCCCTACTGGTTCAAAACCTAGTTACACCACTACGCCAGAGCCTATGTCCTTAGCAACCACTGTTACCTACAATTATTATGAGTCTGCATGCTGCCCAGTATAATGGCAAAATTAATGTTTCATATTTAATTGCCTTTTTGCTAATTTTTTTAAATTGTCTGCATGATAGCATTTACTCACCGCTGTGCTCTGCTTAAACTGCCAAAATCTGCCAAAAAAAGCTTTTTGATTTTTACAATTTTTCAACAGTTTGGCATACCAATGGCCATAGTTTTGACCATTGGCATGCTTAATGAACATAATATATGCTTTACTTTATGATGTCATGCCCCCGTTTTTATTTTTGCAGTAATATATGCAGTTAATAACCACATGTATTTCTGCTGCGGACACGGCTTCAACACGGTTGCTTCTCTGTTTCCTGGATTGCAAATTCACCTCATCTGCATGGTTTTCACAGCAAATGAGGTGATTTGCATTATTCCATCGTGTCCATGCTGGAATAGTGCTGGGATGCTGGTGCATGCCCCCAGCCTTGTTTACTGGATTGCACAGGCTTCAAACTCCATGTTCTAGCCATGCCACTATGCCTACACAGTGTGTAGGTTTTATTGAATCCTGGGGCATGCCTACACATCTATTTTTCTCCCTCCTTCACAAAGTGCTAAAGCTTACAAGAGCAGAAAAGACAAGACAATGAAAAATGATATATACGTTTCACTTTTTTTGCAACAAAGCAATTGTCAATCTTTCTTAGCAAACCTTTGTCTTTTTGTAGCAAGCAAACCAGACAATATCAATACTAAAAGAAGAAAAATGGCAAGGAGAACAACAGGATAGGAAATCTAAACATCCCTGGCAGTAACATTAAGTCACAGTCATATGAGAAGATCTTATTCCCCATTTTTTCATCATATTTCCCCCTTTATAAACTCAAAGGAAGATTTACATATTTTCTGTTTACTGGTAAGAGATAACACCAGATAAATGAGTCACACAGTTTCAACAATTACACTTCTTCTACTTAATCAACTCTTCAACCTAGACATCACATAACTTGAGAATAGATCTATATAAAATTGTGAGAAACTAATCAGCTAACAGATATTTAAGCAGTATAACCATTGTGTCCACGCTTCTTCCTAGCACTAGATAAGGAAAGTCTGTGGAGGTGTATTGCAATTCTCACAAATCTGAGCAACTTTACCAAACCAGAATTTTCTACACATCAATACTGTAGAACTTACTGTTTACTCAAGATACCATTAAGATTCCTCTGGGTATGCAGCTATCCTCAGATATCATCCACGGCTCCTTATTGGTAGTATGGAATGACCACCCTGTTGTAATAGCAAGTAGCAGCTCACAAAAATGACAAAAACTGATAGACCAAAGAAGAGCCATAAAGACAATAGAGTGGACTATTGAGGATTAGAAAAAAAAATGTATTGTTACTATTATGCAAAAAGCCCAAAATTTCCAGACACAAGATATACAAAAAGATTAAGATAGAAATTAGTGAAAAATAATACTTTCACAAGAAAAAATTTTAAATATTTGCAAAAAAATATTATATACACAAGAAACTTTGATTTGTTTGGAAAAAGAAATATCTGAGGAAGTGCAGACATATAAACAATAAAACCTGGAGATTTTTGAAAAGTATAAAAAATAAATATGGACACGACAGAGGGAGATATTTGATATTGTGCAATATTTATGCAAATAAAGCCAAATTAATTGATAGAAAAAAGACAGCCCCAATGATATTCAAAGAGAAATACAGGCA